>NC_086445.1:313457297-313770213 GCF_028390025.1 Pseudophryne corroboree
CCAGTGACGTGCAGTGGGGTGAGGCAGGTGAGGCAGAGCCTTTCCTGTCATACTAACGTTTGCACCAGTTTTGACTGTATAAAGTATATGAAAAATACAGAGAATACATTAGAAATATCTTCTTTGTATTATTCAAATCAGTTTTATAGTCAAAACTCTGGAGTAAAAAGTCTATGGTAGGTGCTTTTTCACACATCTCTGATCAAAACTCACCAAACTTCCAGGAATTTATACTGCTGCACCAGTGTATAATGGGGGTCATTCCGAGTTGTTCGCTCGCTAGCAGATTTTAACAGCATTGCACACGCTAGGCCGCCGCCCTCTGGGAGTGTATCTTAGCTTAGCAGAATTGCGAACGAAAGATTAGCAGAATTGCGAATAGAAAATTCTAAGCAGTTTCTGAGTAGCTCGAGACTTACTCCTACACTGCGATCAGCTCAGCCCGTTTCGTTCCTGGTTTGACGTCACAAACACGCCCTGCGTTTGGCCAGCCACTCCCCCGTTTCTGCAGACACTCCCGCGTTTTATCCTGGCACGCCTGCGTTTTTCTGCACACTCCCAGAAAACGGCCAGTTTCCGCCCAGAAACACCCACTTCCTGTCAATCACACTCCGATCACTTCAACGATGGAAATTCTTCGTTCGGACATCAGTAAATCTACTAAGTTTTGAACTAAAATACTTAGCGCATGCGCACTGCATACCATGTGCATGCGTATTTTCGCCTTAATCGCTCCGTTGCGAAAATCGGCAACGAGCGAACAACTCGGAATGACCCCCAATGTCCACATGCACCGGCTTTTGGCTCATATATTGTGTGTAAATTTCGCTCTGATATTAGCAAGTGCCTCCTGAGCCTTTTAGCTCACCGCACGTCCCTGATATAGGCAGTGTGTGACATTCAAAGTTCGAAGTGTCATGATTACAATTTAATAACTATAGCCTGCAAAAACTGAAATAAAAACATTTGACAACTGATACAATTACAGATGAACTTCTTTGCAACTTCAAATGTATTTATGTATCACTCTACAATCCTCTGTGAACACTATGTAACCGATTTATGCTTAGCAACATTTGATTTTTATTCAATTGTTAATACTTGTAAGTCAAATTTTGCTCAATGAGGCATAGTTAATGAAGGAATACTGGTGTTTTGCATAGTCAAATACAGAGTAATGTATCACCTTTCATCAGCTAAAAATTTACCTCACTGGTAGCCGGTATTAATTAGCCATAGTCTTCCTTTAGATGCAACCTAGGGTCAGCTGTGCTGGTCAATGTGCATTCACATACACAAATTGTTCATAATACCAAGTGTTTGAAAATTAACATCTAAACAACACCAGTAAACACTCCATGTAGACCTAAATGTCAACCGTGGCACTCTAAATTAACATGACAATTACAAGACATGTCACATAAAGTAGACAGTAGTATAAATCTTGTACACCAAGCAACTTCCTCACGAATCAGACTATCTACCACTTTTATCATAATGCCCTGAACACTGCCATAAAAGCATATTTCCAAACTCCCATCTTTGCTCAAGCTTCTAACCCCAAGTGACTTTATAATACATTTCAATCACTTCTCAATCCTCCCTCACCCAATCCACCAGCCACTATCAATGCACAAGATCTTGCTTACTACTTCAAGAACAGGATTGATAAGATCCGAAATGACACGGCATGCTTTTCCTCAGTAAGTGACCTGCTCAATTCCCTACCTTAACCCTCTGGCACTTTCTCTTCATTTGATCCCACAAATGAAGATGAAGTATCAACACTCTTCTCATCCTGCTACTCTACTACCTCTCCTCTTGATCCTGTGCCCTCATAAATATGTAAATCTCTGTTTAATGTGCTCATCCCAACCTTAACTAAAATCTGTAATCTCTCTCTACTGGTACTTTATCTTTCCTTCACAGTTCAAGCATGCAGTGATTATCATTCTGAAAAAAAAACTAAATTCTGATCAAACACTCTCTCAAACTACCGTCCCATCTCTCAGCTCCCATGGCCATCCAATCTACTTGAGAGACTTGCTTACACTTGCCTCACACACTTTCTTAACTCGCACAACTTATTGGACCCACTTCAATCAGGCTTTCACCTCCAAAATTCCACAGAGACAGCACTACCTAAAGTAGTGAATGATCAGGTCATTGCTAAGTCCAAAGGACACTGCTCACTTTTTATTCTTCTAGATATCTCAGCTGATTTTAACACTGTTGTCCACGCTCTTCTCATACAAACCCTAGGTCTTCAGGACACACCCTTTTCTTGGTGCTGATCCTAACCTATCTAATCGCTATTTCAGAATGACAAGAAGAGGGTGTTATCCTAGAGATGTGCGCAAGGAATGCTGCTCTAACGTATACATTCCCCCAAAAGGGTGTCACCTCACCCAAAAAAACATACACAGCAATTTAGCGGAAGAAAATACTCGTATGAGCGCTCACTAATAAGAAATAGATTATACGTTCCTTATATGTCCACAGTAGTAGTTCTTAATCTCCGTCTTCAATATGTTGTTATGATCAAGAATTTATTCAGCTCCAGTCAAAATGTATGGAAAAAGAAAAAAAGAAAAAAAGAACAAATGTGTAGAAATGTCTTTAAATCTGTTTCATAACATATAGCCCACTGGGCCCACGGAGGAAAATTCAGAAAAGCTGCGACTCGTACCCCAACTCACAATAGAGTGTTCAATACTGTGCACGTAGCAGTTTCTTTATCCCAAGACCTTGTGTAACCTCTACCGGAAACTCCTGTCTCACAGTGATGTGTCCCCAAGATATATAAGTAACAATATCAGACCACGTGGGACCTCCACCAGAAATTGTATAGAAGAGATGCGTACCCAACTCACTTGAGAGAGGGAGGATGACAAGCCTCAAAAGGTTTCTTTAATTTTGTCAAATAATGGCTCCATAAACATCTCCTTATCTTCTCTCAATCTTTTTATTCCTCCTGGAGTTTCTCAGTTCCCGTAGGTTATATAGAAAAAGAGTAATATACAATGTGTAGAAATATCTTATGGCTATTTACTAGATAGCCCTCTAAATCCCACGGGGAGATAGCAATAATTTGAAGGGTGTACCCCAACTCACAGCGTGGAATTCCACTAAACGTGTATAATGGTTTCTTTACAACAAGACCCAGTGTAACCTCCACCGAAATGCATATGGGGGATGCGTACCCAACTCACTTCTAAAAAAGGAAATGCCCAACCCAATAAAGGTTTCTTTAATCTTGTTTATGAATGGTGCGTACCCTACTCACATGAACAAATGGAAATCTCCCTCCTATCTGGGTTTCTTTCATCCGTGATGTCTTTAAGGAGTAATTCCCAAAGAGTGCAGCATCCAATAAAAAAACCCGATAATAAAAATCTTTTTCCAAGGAAACCAGTCCACAAAGATTAAAAAACAAGTCTTTTTATATTTCTTAAAAATTGAGTTACAAACACCCCATAGTTGGAGTAGAGACACATGCATTTAGTACATACATCGCAATGATAAAGAAAAATTATCTAAAAAAAATCGGGTTCCACAAAAGGGAAAGATTAACCACCATACACCGCAAGAGGGGAAGTCCGGACCCCAAAAAACAGAACAGAAAATCTTTATAGAACAGGCACAGGTAATGGGGAATAATTTTAAAAAGTGTGGATATGAAAAAAAATCGAGTAGAGGGGGTCATTACTACGGTAAAGGATTCCGATAGAAGGGAATTACTCACATCTAAAAGGAAAGAAAAGAGTGGAGATAGTAGGTTCCAATGGGCTTTCGTGATGGAGTACACACATAATCATAAAAAAATAGAGCGAGTCGTTAGGAAACATTGAAACGTATTGAAAAAGGATCCAGTGATTGGGACTTTACTTCCTGAGAGACCCATACACATCTATAGGAGGGCACCGAATCTTAGAACCAAACTGGTGTCAAGTACTTTCCATTTAAAATCTAAAGAAGGAGGAATAAAGACAAATGGTTTCCATAGGTGTGGAAGCTGTCAGGCATGCAAGAACATTACTTATAAGGGAATAAGCAAGTTTGAGAAAGTCGATATAAATGGAAAAGAGGTGTCCATTAAGGACTTCATTACATGTAATTCTAAGAGCATAATCTATGCTATTCAGTGCTCATATCAGAAATTTTATATTGGCAGGACTTCGAGGCCATTAAAAATTCGTTTAAGCGAACATTTGAGGAATATTAAAAAAGGCCTCGAAACACATGCCCTGTCATTACATTTTAAGGAGGCACATGGGAGCTCACTAAAACATTTGGAAAGTTTTGTTGGCCTCCGACAGATTAAGAGTAATATAAGAGGAGGAAACGTGGCTGCAATGTTAGCTAAAACCGAAATGAATTACATATATCAATATCAAACTCTCCACCCTCACGGTCTTAATAAAGACTTTGAACTTAAGTGGTTCCTTTAGAATATATGAAAACTACCTGATGATATAGTTAATAATATTGCTGCGTATGTATTAAGATGTTTGGTGTCCTGATGTATATTTTTCAGTTTTTTTAGGTATGGAATTTTGTGAATAATAATCGGGAATTTTCTGAACACAATATCTGGTGGACTAATCTCCAAAGGATTCCAGAAAATGATGAGCAGTGGTAGAAACTTCTTGCCATCTATGATGTGTACATTTTATCATCTGTGTATAACATAATTGTTTGAAAATGGATATATGTTTCTGACATACAGTTTATTACAGTATGGTTTGTTTTTTTGATTCTGTTTCCCTGGGTCGATGTCAGATGGAATTTTTTGACAACAGCTTGGGAGAATCAGTGCTATAATATGTGTGATCTTTTGTGTATATATATATACCTGAGGGATTGGATTTCATTATTTTGTTTTTTTGAGAAGCTGTCAATGAAGCAATATATATTGGTTCGATCAAATTAAAATCATTGGCCACTGAGGAATGATGTTAGAATGACACTTCCTGTGGCTGGAACGCTTTTCAGACTCCCATGGAACGCATGGAATCAGTTCCTGCTTCATTGTAATGCAATTTATGTGCGCACGTATGGTTCCGTTTATCACGGACCCACACTTCCGGCGGGGCCGGAAGTGATGATGGTAAGGCCGGAAGGAGCGTTTGACACGCACCCTTATGGCGGTGGAACGCACAAGCCGTTCCGTACCGTTTAAAAGTGCATCTTGAAATCCAATCTTTCAGATAGGATTTTGTGCTAATATAGGTCTTTATTTACAGGAAGCATGTAGATCTCTATATTAAAGCTTGTGCATGAATGGGAGATCGAGACCGGAAGGAAGGATGTGTATTCACTTCCGGGTTCTATGTGCTGTTTATATAAATCCTTTTTGTTTATGACATCAATCTGATAATTTAAGAATATGAATATATTGTTTATAACTATATCCTGGGATTATGTTTCATTTATGTATGTACTTAAAGGTTTTAAGGGGTTTGACCCCAATTATGAGGTCACTTCCTGGTGGGATGCGATTGGCCATTCACCAGTTAAATACCAGCTGTTTTCACAGCACCAGTATGTCCTGACAAAGGCTCCAATAAGAGCCGAAACGCGTCGACAGATACTGGTATTGTGACTTGTAACACCTTTTTACTACTTCGGGGACCAGAAGGTATTTTTTCCGCTATTTCAGTGTTCGCATCGCTGAATCCATCTCCTCTTCGCTACCTCTATCAGGCTTGGATTTCCCACAAGGCAACCTAGGCACCTGCCTAGGGCCCCATGGTTTCCATGGGGCTCTTGGACAGGCCCTACGAAGGAATCCAGCCTGTCCAAAATGTTCCCCAGAGTCCGGTTGTCTGCATTGTGCATGTTAATTACTTGCAATATACATGTAATGTAAGTCAGTCCTGTCCGCTTCCCACCTACCATAAAAAATAAACCCTATAGTGTACTTGAAAAAAAAAAGTGTGTGTGTGTGGGAGGGGGTGTCTAGCTTGTGAAATGACCCTGGCAACTCAGTAATGTTACTGTTATATTAGGCAGGCACCCAATGCTTGCACTTTGAAAATGCAACTGAGCAAATTCCTGCAAATTAGACACTTTCCAAATTCTGCGTCAAGACTAAAATTAGCTGCATGTGAGCTGACGCCTTTTCGAGAGTCTCTGTGTTTCCACCCACTCTACATCTCATAGAGTTCCTACTCTCTATAAACTACTGCACAGCGTACAGTCTGTGTCCACCCCTACTTATGCTCTAGTTTGGGAGAAGAATTTAGGCCTGACACTCTCACAAAAAGACTGGGAGAATATATTTTTTAGAAGACACTCAAGTTCCATTTGTATTCATGTTAGAGAAACCCAGTATAAGGTACTAATGCGCTGGTATAGGCACCCTTCACTAATTCATGCTATGTGCTGCTCTTCTGCAGGGGGAACATTACTCCACATATGGTGGAGTAATGTCCTTGCTTAACTGCTTTCTGGAAAAATTATATTAAAACATCTCAAGATATTTTGAATGCCCCAACCAACGCCGACCCAGCCTTTTGGCTATTGGGTCATACCATAATGCCAGTGTCCAGGAATAAAAAGTCTCTGTTATGCCACTTTAGCAATACAGCCCCGTTCAGTAATACCTACCTTGTGGAGATCTTTGACCCCTCCCACATGCAAAGAATGGTTATCCAAACTAGGTTACTTTATGAGCATGAAAGACATACCACTATCTTCTGTAGGTAGATTCTCTGAGTTCACGACCACTTGGTCCCCCTGGCTTGAATATAAGTCTTCAGGTGCATATAAAACATGTCTTTCAATGGGATGTAGTCAATATCCCCGCGGCAGGGATCCCGGCAGTCAGAATACTGACGCCGGGATCCCGACAGCTGAGAATGCAGACAGCTGTGTCTGGGCTATTCATATTCGTGGATGTCAGCATTATGACGACCGGGATCCCGGTGTCGGTATACAGACCGCCAGGATCCCAGCCGCCTGCATTCCATCCCAACCCCTTTCAAAATAAGTGTATCCAGGTAATTTAATCTAACTTATTTGCATTTAAATATCCTTATGTGTTCCCATCTGTTTTGTCCTATTTTCTCCTCTTTTTCTCTCTGTCCCCCAAGATGTACCGCTTTTCACAATTGCTTGTGCAATTATTGTACTTTTCTCAATAAAACTAGATTATATAAAAGAAAATGCAAATGAAAGCCCTGTGCCAGAGGTAAGCCCACCATAGTCTGTGGTAATAACTCATCATTATTGTTATATGTCATAGGCACTAAGCAGGGTACAACCACACACATTTCTCTGTACAGATGAAGACATGCTCATCTTACAGGATGTGGCATACTGCATCACGGCAAGCTGCACAGCCTTCCAGACTGTGACTATTCACAGCCAGTGATCGCTTCATTAATTCCACTAGGAACTAATGCAGTCAATGCTGGCTGCAAATAGATGCAGCCCGACATGCCTTGCAGCAAGCCGGGTTGCAAAATTCTGCTTCGAAGCAAAGATGAGCAAGGCCAGTGGCGGATCCAGGGGGGAAACTCATGCCCGTGCCCCCCCCCCCGTCATTTGTGGCCTCGGTCCCCCGGTCCCCCCCGGCACATTTTTACTGAGAGCCATCTACTGGGGGCATTATTACTGGGGGGCATCTACTGGGGGCATTACTACTGGGGGGTCATCTATTGGGGGAAACTCCTAGGGGGCATTACTACTGGGGGCAAACTACTGGAGGACATTATTACGGGGGGGCATCTACTGGGGGCAAACTACTGGGGGACATTATTACTGGGGGGCATCTACTGGGGGCAAACTACTGGTGGACATTATTACTGGGGGCCAACTAAAAAGTGGCTAACTACTGGGGGCATACTACAGGAGGGCATTACTACTGGCGGCGTAACTACAGAGGCATTACTTCTGGCGGCTTAACTACAGGGGCATTACTACTTGGTGGCTAAACTACAGGGGGGACAAACTACTGGGGGCATAACTACAGGGGTCAAACTACTGGGGGATAACTACAGGGGCCAAACTACTGGGGCATTACTACTGGGGGCTAAACTACAAGGGGGGCATAACTACAGGGGCTAAACTACAATGGGGCAAACTACAGGGGGGCATTACTACTGGTGGCTAAACTACAAGCAGGCAAACTACTGGGGTCATTACCACTGGGAGGCTAAACTAAAGGGGCGGGGTAAACTACTGGGGACATAACTGCAGGGTCATTACCACTGGGGGCATAACTAATAGTGCGCTAAATGACTGGGGGCATTACTACAGGCAACATTACTACTGGGGGGCAATACGGGCATTGCATAAGGGGAACCACTACTATGGGGTCTATATAAGGGGCACTACCAGTACAGTGGACATTGCATAATGAGCGCTACAACTGTGGGCATTGTATAAGAAGCACCACCTCACATGCACCGAAGCAGCATGCAAATGTACTTGCCCCTTCCATGGTGCCCCCCTATCATTTTCTTCTGGATCCGCCCCTGAGCAAGGCTACATCTGTATGTGCCGTAACACACCCCACCACCAGCTCTTTGTGTCCACATCACAGCACCCACTGCTGATGCCACCTCTCATCGACCTCCTGATCCCAAGCTCTCTTTCTTCTCACTGAATACAGCTGCAAGGCTAATTTTCCTTGCTAGATGTTCATCATCTGTGGATTCACTCTGTCAATACATCCATTGGATACCTGTATTCTACCATATTCAATATAAATTACTTTTATTCACACACAAGGCTATTAACAAAAGAACACCAATGTACATCTCTTCACTTGTCTCAAAATATCTCTAAACCCGACCTCTTCACTCTTCATAAAATCTACATCTTTCTTCCACACTTATTTTTGCGCTCCCGTTCAGGATTGCAGGACTTTCTTCGGGCTGCACCCACTCCTTGGAATGCCCTCTCATCTAGTCTTCAAACCTTCAGGTGTTACCTGAAAACTCTTCTCTTCAGCAGAGGCGTAGCTAGGGTTTTTGGAGCCCAGGGCAAGATCAATAACGGCGCCCTCCCCTCCCCAAAAAAAACAAAAAACTACCAAAGGAAAGTATGTGCACACGCCACAGGTGTCACTGTATATAAAGATGTCAGGGTGTGTATGTATAGATGTAGGTGCAGTGGTCGAAGTAGAATTTTTGAAGGGGGAATGAAAAAGTGTAGATAGCAATTATGCACGCTCCGGAAAAGGGGGCATGGTCACTCAAAAGGGGCGTGTCCTTCAGTGTAGTAGGACCCCTTATACTATCTAGTACTGGTGCCCCTTTCAGATTATAGCACACAGTATGAGTCGAAATTCACATTACCCCACACGGTATGAGCCAAAATTCACATTATAGCACACAGTATGAGCCAAAATTCACATTACCCCACATGGTATGATCCGAAATTCACATTACAGCACACAGTATGAGCCGAAATTCACATTATAGCACACAGTATGAGCTGAAATTCACATTACCCCACATGGTATGAGCCGAAATTCACATTATAGCACACGGTATGAGCCGAAATTCACATTATAGCACACAGTATGAGCCGAAATTCACATTATAGCACACAGTATGAGCCGAAATTCACATCAAAGCACACGGTATGAGCCGAAATTCACGTTACAGCACATGGTATGAACCAAAATTCACACTATAGAGTGAGGGGATCCTACCCCCTTAATTAACAAGGCCTGTGGGGCACTGTGGTGAGGGGAGCCTACCCCCTGAATTAACTAATCCTGCGGGACACTGTGGTGAGGGGAGCCTACCCCACTTATTGACAAATTGCAGAGTTTAGCAGCGGAAGGGTTGCAGCGGTTTATCACCCCAAGCTGCGGCGCTTCTGCCACCTCCGACACTCCACATCTTCGGCGCCACCCGGGATGCAGAGCACCGCACCGGGGATGCACCCTTTTCAGTGTGGTCTGCTGCGCTCCAAAGGGGTTCTTCTTTCCAGCTGCAGGATTCCGATGTGCGCCGTCCCCCCTGCTGTTACTGCCACGGTAAGCATTAGTATCGTTTACCACAGAGGCCATTTACTGAGGCATATGTATTAAACCTCAGGAACTGAGATGCCCTTCTCACCATACAGCTGTGTGGCCGAGCCGGGTGGGGGGACAGCCAGCAGCAGCATACCGGATATCAGCAGCCGAGGGTGTGGGCTCTACATACTTGAGGCAGCTGGATATTCAACAGTACTGAGAGCATCCGGAGCGCGCACCCCCCGGAGCTGCAGTACACCGGCAGAGGACACCCATCCCCCGAACCCTGCGTAGCCCAAAGCCGGAGATCGGCAGCATGTTCAATGCGAAAGTAGAAGCCACTTGTTGCCGGTCTACATGCTGCCGATCACCGGCTTTGGGCTACGCACCACTCCGCACATGCCGTATAGCACGCACCCTCGGCTGCTGATATCCGGCATGCTGACCCTGCTGCTGGCTTTCCACCCACCCGGCTCGGCCACCCAGCTGGATGGTGAGTGAGAAGGGCATCTCAGTGCCCGTGGTTTAATACATATCCCTCTTCGGTAAATGGCCATTAGTACATCCCACGCACACACACAGACTGCCCCACCCCCTTACTTACACACACACAGACTATAGATTCTACACACACAGACTGGCCACCCCCAAACCTCACACACACACACTCAGACTACACACATATTCTCAGACTTTCCCCTCCCCCACACACACTGGACTGCAAAAATTGACACACGCTCACACTGTCCCACACACACACACAATTAACACACACGCACACTGTCCCGCACCCCCCCCCCCCTCTCCCGACAGGAAAGTTTAAACTGCTTTTTAACTGAATCCTAGAGGCATTATTGCTGAAACGCGTTGGTGACGTGTCATATCGCAACACTGAACTTCACAGGCTCCCCGGCCGGAGAGAGGGATCCTTTTACAACTAGGACTGCACGAGCACCCCGCTCATATGACGCATCACATGAGCAGTAGACTAGGAAGTCGCAGACGGGACCCGTAGAAGGAGGAACGCAGCGGCTGCTGGACTGACACTGGGACCAGGATGAGACGGAAACGACACCGGAGGATTCGGGCACGGAAGCTGAGCTGGCACAGGCACGCGGAACGCACCCCCGGTGGTAAGTGTTAGAACCAAGCCTGTACACCCGTCTCCTCTAACGGTGCGCACATTGAGGGCTGACAGGCGGGACGCCAGACTAGTCACATACCTCATACACTTTGACATCTGCAGAGCCACATAGGTGTTCACCACACCTATGGTAAAGGTGACCCCTTGGGCACATCTGACATTTACCACCTCTGATTACCATTGTACTTAATAGGACATATACCAGCTCAAGGGAGTCTGTCAGATACACCTGATAGTGTCACAGACTTACATTCCAATAGGACATTTAGAATTCTAGTGTACCATTCAGGAGGTTACACCGTAAAGGGAGGTCTGCAGGACACACCTGACAGTGACATTACGAATTACCGTAATAAAAGACGATACCCCACAATGGCCCTCATTCCGAGTTGTTCGCTCGCTAGCTGCTTTTAGCAGCATTGCACACGCTAGGCCGCCGCCCTCTGGGAGTGTATCTTAGCATAGCAGAATTGCGAATAGAAAATTCTCAGCAGTTTCTGAGTAGCTCAAGACTTACTCCTACACTGCGATCAGCTCAGCTCGTTTCGTTCCTGGTTTGATGTCACAAACACGCCCTGCGTTCGGCCAGCCACTCCCCCATTTCTCCAGACACTCCTGCGTTTTATCCTGACACGCCTGCGTTTTTCCGCACACTCCCAGAAAACGGTCAGTTTCCGCCCAGAAACACCCACTTCCTGTCAATCACACTCCGATCACATCAATGATGAAAATTCTTCGTTCGGACGTGAGTAAATCTACTAAGTTTTGTGCTAAAATACTTAGCACATGTGCACTGCGTACCATGTGCATGCGCATTTTTGCCATAATCGCTCCGTTGCGAAAATCGGCAACGAGCGAATAACTCGGAATGACCCCCAATATCTTCTTACATGGTCAATACTGCTTTTTAGACAGACACTCAAGCAATCCCCTCTTGCCATTTCTCGTCCTCCCTTCCCTTCTTCCTTCTCCTCCTCTCTTTCCTTATACCTCCACAGCCTCCAATTCCTATACAGAGTGCGCTGACCTTACCCTGGACTTTTAACTGTATCACCTGCACACCTTCTCTTCCAAGGCCGCGTACCTCCGAGGTTGCGCAGGCGCGTACCTCCGAGGCCGTGCACGTGCGCGCACACCTCAGTAGACTTTGCAGGTGGGGGAGTAGGGGGAGGCTCCTGGCTGCCGCTGCCTGTACAGTGTGACAGGCACAGCAGCCGGGGAGACAGGGAGAGCATCGCGGGTAGCGCAGGCGGAATCCCTGTCGCATGGGGCGAGCAGGCCGTGCAGTTGCCGGTGGCGCCCCCTCTGCTGGGGCTGCAACGGCGCCCAGGGCACGTGCCCTGCTCGCCCAGTGCTAGATACGCCTCTGCTCTTCAGGCAAGCTAATCAAATTCCAGAACCGCCCACATAACCTTCATAAACTTTCCTATCCAATTACATCCCCGTTGTACAGTCCAGACCTTCAGGTGTTCCCTGAAAACTATTCTCTTTAGGCAAGCTTATCAAATTCCAGAACCGCCCACATAACCTTCATAAACTTTCATATCCAATTGCATCCCCATTGTACTGTCCAGACATATCTGTGCATATTTTCTCTTTCTTCACTTTCCCATCTTTCTGACCCCTGGCCAACATTGCTGTGTGACCACAGAGCCGGCCCTAACCAATATGATGCCCTAGGCAAGATTTTGGCTGGTGCCCCCTAGCACCACCGCTGGTTCTGCCTCTGACCTTGCACATCTTTCCCAGCACCATTACCCCTCACCCATAGCAGTCCTTGTACCCCCTATATGTTAAATAGGAACAGTTCGCACATTTGACGCACAGCCCAAAAAGGGGCATCTTCTTGCTGGGAAGGGACATGGCCACACAATAGTAACCCCAATTCCAATTACGCCACACAGTACTGCAACTTTATTCACATTTTATCTTGCGATAGTGTCCATAATTCATATTACATCCCACAGTAGTATCACTTTACCTTATAAACGTTACTCCTCACAGTAGAGCCCCTTATTCACATTACATCACACTGAATTGCTCCTTATTCACATTACACCACACCTTATTGGTCTTTATTCACATTAGACGACACAGTAGTGCCCTTTCTATTTGCAACGCCACATAGTAGAGCACCTTATACACATAATGCCACACATTAGTAATGCATTTATACACAATTCCACACAGTAATGCCCCTTACACATATGAGACATATTAATGTCCTTATAAACATAATGCACCTTACACATTATGACAACCTTTATTAATGCCCTTTTAAACATAATGTCCCTTACACATATGCCGCACATTATTAATGCCCTTATACACATAATGACACACATAGTGCCCCCTACACATTTGCTGCACATTATTAGTGCCCCTATACACATAATGACACACATACATTAGTACCCTGTTACACATATGCCGCGCATTATTAATGCCCTTATTCACTTAATGACACACATAGCGGCCCTTTACACATATGTTGCACATTATTAATGCATTTTTACATGACACACATAATGCTCCTTACACATATTCTGAATACTACTGCACAACCAACCCTCTCACATGCACACAGCACTCACACTTCCACTAACACTGTGACCTCTGCCTCTGCTTGGATACAGATGTGTCCTCACAAATCTTGCATCAATGCTAACGTCGGGCACTTTTTTTATGAAAATGCATCTTATTTGCATTGCTATGTGGCTAGGATGCACAAGCAGCTTCTGCTGATTAAACTGATATGCAGCATGCCAATATACTGTGTGAGACTGTGGCTGTATCTGCATATGAAATGCTACATACAGAATATAGGCATGTCGCATATCATTTTAATCAGCAGAAGCTGATGATGCCCCTAGGCATATCAAATGCCCTAGGTAATTGCCTAGTTTGCCTATGCCTATGGCCGGCTCTGTGTGACCATATCATACAGCCCACCTAGAACATTTGCAATCTGGTGGACCATTATGCAATATAAAACACTCTTTCTTTCTCTATCTCTATTTCTTTCTCTATCCCTGAGGGGCAGTGTATTGATAGAGGCTTGGGAGCCGGGGGGGCTTCCAAGATTTTGCTATGGGGCCCACAAAGTTTTAGTCACATCCCTGCATAAAGTCACAGATGTAACTGCAGCAAAAGATGCAGCTACTGCTTCCAACTCGGAATCAGGCCTAGAGTGTAATAATTACTTTGTAAGATATAAAGCAATTCATTGGATGACTGATCATCAGTTAAGATTTAGAACAGTTCAGTGGGCAAACATAATGGGGCTGAGTGCGTAAATGATGCATTTCCGTACTGAGTATGCACTCCTAACCAGGGCCGGTGCTAGGCCTTTTTGTGCCCAGGGCGGGAAATAGGGGTGTGGCTTCATACAGGGGAGTGGTCAGTTACGCCCCCTGTACAGTAGAGTAGCGCCGCTAAAATGCTGTGCGGTGCGCGATGACATCATTGCAAAGGTCCTCTCCACGAAGGGAAACTAGGGAAACTACTAGGGATGTGCACTTGAAATTTTTCGGGTTTTGTGTTTTGGTTTTGGGTTCGGTTCCGCGGACGTGTTTTGGGTTCGACCGCGTTTTGGCAAAACCTCACCGAATTTTTTTTGTCGGATTCGGGTGTGTTTTGGATTCGGGTGTTTTTTTCAAAAAACCCTAAAAAACAGCTTAAATCATAGAATTTGGGGGTCATTTTGATCCCAAAGTATTATTAACCTCAAAAACCATAATTTCCACTCATTTTCAGTCTATTCTGAATACCTCACACCTCACAATATTATTTTTAGTCCTAAAATTTGCACCGAGGTCGCTGGATGACTAAGCTAAGCGACCCTAGTGGCCGACACAAACACCTGGCCCATCTAGGAGTGGCACTGCAGTGTCACGCAGGATGGCCCTTCCAAAAAACACTCCCCAAACAGCACATGACGCAAAGAAGAAAAAAAGAGGCGCAATGAGGTAGCTGTGTGAGTAAGCTAAGCGACCCTAGTGGCCGACACAAACACCTGGCCCATCTAGGAGTGGCACTGCAGTGTCACGCAGGATGGCCCTTCCAAAAAACACTCCCCAAACAGCACATGATGCAAAGAAGAAAAAAAGAGGCGCAATGAGGTAGCTGTGTGAGTAAGCTAAGCGACCCTAGTGGCCGACACAAACACCTGGCCCATCTAGGAGTGGCACTGCAGTGTCACGCAGGATGGCCCTTCCAAAAAACACTCCCCAAACAGCACATGACGCAAAGAAGAAAAAAAGAGGCGCAATGAGGTAGCTGTGTGAGTAAGATAAGCGACCCTAGTGGCCGACACATACACCTGGCCCATCTAGGAGTGGCACTGCAGTGTCACGCAGGATGGCCCTTCCAAAAAACACTCCCCAAACAGCACATGACGCAAAGAAGAAAAAAAGAGGCGCAATGAGGTAGCTGTGTGAGTAAGCTAAGCGACCCTAGTGGCCGACACAAACACCTGGCCCATCTAGGAGTGGCACTGCAGTGTCACGCAGGATGGCCCTTCCAAAAAACACTCCCCAAACAGCACATGACGCAAATAAAAATGAAAGAAAAAAGAGGTGCAAGATGGAATTGTCATTGGGCCCTCCCACCCACCCTTATGTTGTATAAACAGGACATGCACACTTTAACCAACCCATCATTTCAGTGACAGGGTCTGCCACACGACTGTGACTGAAATGACGGGTTGGTTTGGACCCCCACCGAAAAAGAAGCAATTAATCTCTCCTTGCACAAACTGGCTCTACAGAGGCAAGATGTCCACCTCATCATCATCCTCCGATATATCACCGTGTACATCCCGCTCCTCACAGATTATCAATTCGTCCCCACTGGAATCCACCATCTCAGCTCCCTGTGTACTTTGTGGAGGCAATTGCTGCTGGTCAATGTCTCCACGGAGGAATTGATTATAATTCATTTTAATGAACATCATCTTCTCCACATTTTCTGGAAGTAACCTCGTACGCAGATTGCTGACAAGGTGAGCGGCGGCACTAAACACTCTTTCGGAGTACACACTTGTGGGAGGGCAACTTAGGTAGAATAAAGCCAGTTTGTGCAAGGGCCTCCAAATTGCCTCTTTTTCCTGCCAGTATAAGTACGGACTGTCTGACGTGCCTACTTGGATGCGGTCACTCATATAATCCTCCACCATTCTTTCAATGGTGAGAGAATCATATGCAGTGACAGTAGACGACATGTCCGTAATCGTTGTCAGGTCCTTCAGTCCGGACCAGATGTCAGCATCAGCAGTCGCTCCAGACTGCCCTGCATCACCGCCAGCGGGTGGGCTCGGAATTCTGAGCCTTTTCCTCGCACCCCCAGTTGCGGGAGAATGTGAAGGAGGAGATGTTGACAGGTCGCGTTTCGCTTGACTTGACAATTTTGTCACCAGCAGGTCTTTGAACCCCAGCAGACTTGTGTCTGCCGGAAAGAGAGATCCAAGGTAGGTTTTAAATCTAGGATCGAGCACGGTGGCCAAAATGTAGTGCTCTGATTTCAACAGATTGACCACCCGTGAATCCTTGTTAAGCGAATTAAGGGCTCCATCCACAAGTCCCACATGCCTAGCGGAATCGCTCCCTTTTAGCTCCTCCTTCAATGCCTCCAGCTTCTTCTGCAAAAGCCTGATGAGGGGAATGACCTGACTCAGGCTGGCAGTGTCTGAACTGACTTCACGTGTGGCAAGTTCAAAAGGTTGCAGAACCTTGCACAACGTTGAAATCATTCTCCACTGCGCTTGAGACAGGTACATTCCACCTCCTATATCGTGCTCAATTGTATAGGCTTGAATGGCCTTTTGCTGCTCCTCCAACCTCTGAAGCATATAGAGGGTTGAATTCCACCTCGTTACCACTTCTTGCTTCAGATGATGGCAGGGCAGGTTCAGGCGTTTTTGGTGGTGCTCCAGTCTTCTGTACGTGGTGCCTGTACGCCGAAAGTGTCCCGCAATTCTTCTGGCCACCGACAGCATCTCTTGCACGCCCCTGTCGTTTTTAAAAAAATTCTGCACCACCAAATTCAAGGTATGTGCAAAACATGGGACGTGCTGGAATTTGCCCATATTTAATGCACACACAATATTGCTGGCGTTGTCCGATGCCACAAATCCACAGGAGAGTCCAATTGGGGTAAGCCATTCCGCGATGATCTTCCTCAGTTGCCATAAGAGGTTTTCAGCTGTGTGCGTATTCTGGAAACCGGTGATACAAAGCGTAGCCTGCCTAGGAAAGAGTTGGCATTTGCGAGATGCTGCTACTGGTGCCGCCGCTGCTGTTCTTGCGACGGGAGTCCATACATCTACCCAGTGGGCTGTCACAGTCATATAGTCCTGACCCTGCCCTGCTCCACTTGTCCACATGTCCGTGGTTAAGTGGACATTGGGTACAACTGCATTTTTTAGGACACTGGTGAGTCTTTTTCTGACGTCCGTGTACATTCTCGGTATCGCCTGCCTAGAGAAGTGGAACCTAGATGGTATTTGGTAACGGGGGCACACTGCCTCAAGAAATTGTCTAGTTCCCTGTGAACTAACGGCGGATACCGGACGCACGTCTAACACCAACATAGTTGTCAAGGCCTCAGTTATCCGCTTTGCAACAGGATGACTGCTGTGATATTTCATCTTCCTCGCAAAGGACTGTTGGACAGTCAATTGCTTGGTGGAAGTAGTAAAAGTGGGCTTACGACTTCCCCTCTGGGATGGCCATCGACTCCCAGCAGCAACAACAGCAGCGCCAGCAGCAGTAAGCGTTACACGCAAGGATGCATCGGAGGAATCCCAGGCAGGAGAGGACTCGTCAGAATTGCCAGTGACATGGCATGCAGGACTATTGGCATTCCTGGGGAAGGAGGAAATTGACACTGAGGGAGTTGGTGGGGTGGTTTGCGTGAGCTTGGTTACAAGAGGAAGGGATTTACTGGTCAGTGGACTGCTTCCGCTGTCGCCCAAAGTTTTTGAACTTGTCACTGACTTATTATGAATGCGCTGCAGGTGACGTATAAGGGAGGATGTTCCGAGGTGGTTAACGTCCTTACCCCTACTTATTACAGCTTGACAAAGGCAACACACGGCTTGACAAATGTTGTCCGCATTTCTGGTGAAATACTTCCACACCGAAGAGCTGATTTTTTTGGTATTTTCACCAGGCATGTCAACGGCCCTATTCCTCCCACAGACAACAGGTGTCTCCCCGGGTGCCTGACTTAAACAAACCACCTCACCATCAGAATCCTCCTTGTCAATTTCCTCCCCAGCGCCAGCAACACCCATATCCTCCTCATCCTGGTGTACTTCAACACTGACATCTTCAATCTGACTATCAGGAACTGGACTGCGGGTGCTCCTTCCAGCACTTGCAGGGGGCGTGCAAATGGTGGAAGGCGCATGCTCTTCACGTCCAGTGTTGGGAAGGTCAGGCATCGCAACCGACACAATTGGACTCTCCTTGTGGATTTGGGATTTCGAAGAAAGCACAGTTCTTTGCGGTGCTTTTGCCAGCTTGAGTCTTTTCAGTTTTCTAGCGAGAGGCTGAGTGCTTCCATCCTCATGTGAAGCTGAACCACTAGCCATGAACATAGGCCAGGGCCTCAGCCGTTCCTTGCCACTCCGTGTGGTAAATGGCATATTGGCAAGTTTACGCTTCTCCTCCGACAACTTTATTTTAGATTTTGGAGTCCTTTTTTTTACTGATATTTGGTGTTTTGGATTTTACATGCTCTGTACTATGACATTGGGCATCGGCCTTGGCAGACGACGTTGCTGGCATTTCATCGTCTCGGCCATGACTAGTGGCAGCAGCTTCAGCACGAGGTGGAAGTGGATCTTGATCTTTCCCTAATTTTGGAACCTCAACATTTTTGTTCTCCATATTTTAATAGGCACAACTAAAAGGCACCTCAGGTAAACAATGGAGATGGATGGATACTAGTATACTTATGGATGGACGAGCGACTGCCGACACAGAGGTAGCTACAGCCGTGGACTACCGTACTGTGTCTGCTGCAAATATAGACTGGATGATAAGGAGATGAAATTAATATATATATATATATATATAATATCACTAGTACTGCAGCCGGACAGGTATATATATTTATTATGTAATGACTGATGACGGACCTGCTGGACACTGTCAGCTCAGCAGCACCGCAGACTGCTACAGTAAGCTACTATAGTAGTATGTATAAAGAAGAAAGAAAGAAAAAAAAAAACACGGGTAGGTGGTATACAATTATGGATGGACGAGCGACTGCCGACACAGAGGTAGCTACAGCCGTGGACTACCGTACTGTGTCTGCTGCTAATATAGACTGGATGATAATGAGATGAAATCAATATATATATATATATATATATATATATATATAATATCACTAGTACTGCAGCCGGACAGGAATATATATTTATTATGTAATGACTGATGACGGACCTGCTGGACACTGTCAGCTCAGCAGCACCGCAGACTGCTACAGTAAGCTACTATAGTAGTATGTATAAAGAAGAAAGAAAAAATAAAAACCACGGGTAGGTGGTATACAATTATGGATGGACGAGCGACTGCCGACACAGAGGTAGCTACAGCCGTGGACTACCGTACTGTGTCTGCTGCTAATATAGACTGGATGATAATGAGATGAAATCAATATATATATATATAATATCACTAGTACTGCAGCCGGACAGGTATATATATTTATTATGTAATGACTGATGACGGACCTGCTGGACACTGTCAGCTCAGCAGCACCGCAGACTGCTACAGTAAGCTACTATAGTAGTATGTATAAAGAAGAAAGAAAAAAAAAACCACGGGTAGGTGGTATACAATTATGGATGGACGAGCGACTGCCGACACAGAGGTAGCTACAGCCGTGGACTACCGTACTGTGTCTGCTGCTAATATAGACTGGATGATAATGAGATGAAATCAATATATATATATAATATCACTAGTACTGCAGCCGGACAGGTATATATATTTATTATGTAATGACTGATGACGGACCTGCTGGACACTGTCAGCTCAGCAGCACCGCAGACTGCTACAGTAAGCTACTATAGTAGTATGTATAAAGAAGAAAGAAAAAAAAAACCACGGGTAGGTGGTATACAATTATGGATGGACGAGCGACTGCCGACACAGAGGTAGCTACAGCCGTGGACTACCGTACTGTGTCTGCTGCTAATATAGACTGGATGATAAGGAGATGAAATTAATATATATATATATATATATATATATAATATCACTAGTACTGCAGCCGGACAGGTATATATATTTATTATGTAATGACTGATGACGGACCTGCTGGACACTGTCAGCTCAGCAGCACCGCAGACTGCTACAGTAAGCTACTATAGTAGTATGTATAAAGAAGAATGAAAAAAAAAAACCACGGGTAGGTGGTATACAATTATGGATGGACGAGCGACTGCCGACACAGAGGTAGCTACAGCCGTGGACTACCGTACTGTGTCTGCTGCTAATATAGACTGGATGATAATGAGATGAAATCAATATATATATATATAATATCACTAGTACTGCAGCCGGACAGGTATATATATTTATTATGTAATGACTGATGACGGACCTGCTGGACACAGTCAGCTCAGCAGCACCGCAGACTGCTACAGTAAGCTACTATAGTAGTATGTATAAAGAAGAAAGAAAAGAAAAAAAACACGGGTAGGTGGTATACAATATTATATATATATTATATACAATTATATATATATATATATATATATATATATATTAAACTGGTGGTGACTGGTGGTCAGGTCACTGGTCACACTATCAGCAACTTGCAAGTAGTACTCCTAAGCAGACAATCACAATATATATTATACTGGTGGTCAGTGTGGTCACAATGGCAGTGTGGCACTCTGGCAGCAAAAGTGTGCACTGTACGTTATATGTACTCCTGAGTCCTGCTCTCAGACTCTAACTGCTCCCCACTGTCAGTGTCTCCCCCACAAGTCAGATAATATACAGTCACACTATCTATCACTTCAGCAAGTAACTAGTACTCCTCCTAATGCTCCCCAAAATTACTACTGTGTCTCTCTCTACTTTCTCACTCTCTTCTCTATAAACGGAGAGGACGCCAGCCACGTCCTCTCCCTATGAATCTCAATGCACGTGTGAAAATGGCGGCGAAGCGCGGCTCCTTATATAGAATCCGAGTCTCGCGATAGAATCCGAGCCTCGCGAGAATCGACAGCGGGATGATGACGTTCGGGCGCGCTCGGGTTAACCGAGCAAGGCGGGAAGATCCGAGTCGCTCGGCCCGGTGTAAAAAAACATGAAGTTCGGGCGGGTTCGGATTCCGAGGAACCGAACCCGCTCATCCCTAGAAACTACACGCGTAGCGTCTAGTTCCCTTCGTGGAGAGGACCTTTGCTGTGCGGTGCGCGATGACGTCATCGCGCACCGCACAGTAAAGGTCCTCTCCACGGAGGGAAACTAGATGCTACGTGTCTAGTTCCCTTCACAGCGGGACACAGCGGGCAGCGGGGGGCACAGCAGTAGCGGATCTTGCCATGGTGCGGCACCCTCCGGATGGCGCCCTACGGAAGGCGGCGCCCCGGGCAAAAGTCCTGCTTGCCCGTGGCAAGATCCGCTACTGCTCCTAACATGCATATACAGTACTGTACATCTTACTTGCCTACCTGACCCTCTCCATGAGGGAGAAGATGCTCTGTTCCTGGACTTTCCTGGTAATGTATGATTGCCATCACCTGTGGTGAAACACCTTTCTTATCAATTAACTAGCTCACCACAGGTGATGGCAATCATACATTACCAGGAAGGTGCAGGAACAGAGCATTTTCTCCCTCATGGAGCGGGTCAGGTAGGCAAGTATGCTGTACATACATCACTATGTAGCTTGCGTTCTATTGCAGGTGCAGGAGGATGGAACAACAAACTGCAATGATGATGAGACGGATCAGCAGCAATAGCTAGTTCCTCTGACTGACTGATTATAGACTGACGTCTCCAGCTGAGTACTTGATTCATTAGTGTGACTGATACATTATATAAAGGCAAAGCCATCTATTCACACTACTTGATTAATATTTCTATTTGGATTACGAAAGGAAATAGGATTCCTATTTGATACTTATGTGGAAAACAACAGATGTTTGTATTTAATTTAATTTATATTTGTATGTAGAATTTGTGTTTGTATTTAATTATCTTTAATATGGTAACTGTGAACAAACAACAACATTTTGGGGTATATTCAATTGGTGTCGAAAACTGCCATCTGTCGAAAAGACGGCAGTTTTTGACTTTTTAAAGTCGAATCGTGATTCAACCTATTCAGTCCCAGCAGTTTCTATTCGACAAGTCGTGGAATTCGACATGTCGAATAGTACGTGAATCGATTGTATAGCTGCCGACTCATGTACTTTCTGAAATGTCGGACTGAGATGTGGGACCCACAGGAGGGGGGGGGGGGGGCCGCAGAGAAACGGGGGACAGCTGCGGGCATACAGGGGAGATCAGCGCTACAGCACAGCGCTGCAACAGGATGTCTCACAGCCGCGCCGCACCCGGCTCCAGCAAGTGAGAAGTGAGGTCACGCTTGCTGGAGCCGGGTGGAGGTCGGGCTGCTGTGTGACATCATCCTGCAGTGCTACTGTAGCGCTGCTCTCCTCCGTCTGCCCATGGCTGTCCCCGCTGGTCTCCCCACGCCCCCCCCCCCTCCTCCCCTCTCCTCCTCTGGGTCCCTCATCTCAATTCGACTTTTTAATAGTCGAATTGAGATGAGATTGAATAGGGGTTGTCTGATCCATTCCGACAAATGCATGTCGGAATGGATCCGATCCTAATTGAATATACCCATTTGTGTCCTAAAAAATAAATTATATGTATATGTAAAAAAGGGGGATGACAACCAAAGGGATGTTTCTAATTATCCCTGACGATACAGACCAGAAAATACAATATTAGATTAGTTTTAAATATTAATCCTAAATAAATACATAAAATTATATATGAATACACTTTCAAAATGTAACAAACCCTAATGGCAGAATTTATTAAACACAGAAGTGTTTTGAAAAACAAAAATAGTTTTGTATATATATATATATATATACATATATATATATATATATATATATATATACATACACACACACAAACACGAACCATTGCACAGCAAAATATGTAAAAAAATATATATACACTGCTCTAAAAAATAAAGGGAACACTAAAATAACACATCCTAGATCTGAATGAATGAAATATTCTTATTAAATACTTTGTTCTTTACATAGTTGAATGTGCTGACAACAGAATCACACAAAAATTATCAATGGAAATCAAATTTATTAACCCATGGAGGTCTGGATTTGGAGTCACCCTCAAAATTAAAGTGGAAATACACACTACAGGCTGATCCAACTTTGATGTATAACCTCCCTACAATGCCTGGGCATGCTCCTGATGAGGTGGCGGATGGTCTCCTGAGGGATCTCCTCCCAGACCTGGACTAAAGCATCCGCCAACTCCAGGACAGTCTGTGGTGCAACGTAGTGTTGGTGGATGGAGCGAGACATAATGTCCCAGATGTGCTCAATTGGATTCAGGTCTGGGGAACGGGCGGGCCAGTCCATAGCATCAATGCCTTCGTCTTGCAGGAACTGCTGACACACTCCAGCTACATGAGGTCTAGCATTGTCTTGCATTAGGAGGAACCCAGGGCCAACCGCACCAGCATATGGTCTCACAAGGGGTCTGAGGATCTCATCTCGGTACCTAATGGCAGTCAGGCTACCTCTGGCAAGCACATGGAGGGCTGTGCGGCCCCCAAAGAAATGCCACCCCACACCATTACTGACCCACTGCCAAACCGGTCATGCTGGAGGATGTTGCAGGCAGCAGAACGTTCTCCTTGGCATCTCCAGACTCTGTCACGTCTGTCACATGTGCTCAGTGAGAACCTGCTTTCATCTGTGAAGAGCACAGGATGCCAGTGGCGAATTTGCCAATCTTGGTGTTCTCTGGCAAATGCCAAACGTCCTGCACGGTGTTGGGCTGTAAGCACAACCCCCACCTGTGGACGTCGGGCCCTCATACCACCCTCATGGAGTCTGTTTCTGTTCGTTTGAGTAGACACATGCACATTTGTGGTCATTTGAGGTCATTTTGCAGGGCTCTGGCAGTGCTCCTACTGTTCCTCCTTGCACACAGGCGGAGGTAGCGGTCCTGCTGATGGGTTGTTGCCCTCCTACGGCCTCCTCCACGTCTCCTGATGTACTGGCCTGTCTCCTGGTAGCGCCTCCATGCTCTGGACACTACGCTGACAGACACAGCAAACCTTCTTGCCACAGCTCGCATTGATGTGCCATCCCGGATGAGCTGCACTACCTGAGCCACTTGTGTGGGTTGTAGGAAGGTCATACAGGCACGTGGAGGCCACACACACTACTGAGCCTCATTTTGACTTGTTTTAAGGACTGATAAAGCCTACTGATTTATCCTATATTAAACACTCTAAAAGGTTAAGAGACTCAGTACGCTATTGGAGTATGTGGTACCGTAAGGGTACGCACTTAGCGTAGCGGACGCTTAGCCGTGGACGAGGCGCACGAGCGGCACGTTCGCTCACGGCTTAATGCGTAGAGGCAAGCACTCTATAGGCTGCCGACTACCGTAATGATACGCTACCAGCGTAGCGGATGCTCGAGACCACGAGGAGATCACAAGCGGCGCTGACGCTCACAGAATTAAACCTTAATAACTATACCATAAGTAATGTACTTATACTGTAAACCTTTGTGCAGTGATAAGGTGTAAATGTAACGCAGTGTAACCTTGTTAGTTTAAAAGCTGTATGAGCGTCCGTGACGCTCTGAGAACACTTAGCAATATAATAAACACTCAAATACCGGTCTAAGGTTCTAACACCTTTTAAGGGAGAGAATGAACGTTCAATTGCAAAAGGATACACAGTACAATTTATACACTACCAAACTAACATAAACACCTAACAGAATTACTACACATTAAAATACAATAGTGGCACAATTACATTTAAAGGGGAAGGAGAGAGAGAATGGCTTACAACAAATAGGAGGTAAAATGGCTGCAGAGAACTTACGCACAAGGGGAAACAATCGCAAGCGCCTGCCTGGATATCCAGCTCCCGATTATCAGTGATGAGAACCGTTGAGAAGAGTAGAGTGGGGCTGGCCCAGGTCGGCTTGTCTTTATATACACTTACACACAGTACAGTACAATGGTCCCTACATTCTTATTGTTCATTGGACACAGGAATCCGTCTCTGCATTACAACAAAAGGTCATAGGTTGGTTCATACAGGTGGGCTGTGACTATTTCAAACTGCTCAAGTGGGAGGGAAACTCAGGTTTCCCGCCGCATGGGTAATAAACTGCAAATATAGTAAATGTCCATAAACTTCTTATAGTCATAACTATACGCACGAGCGATTAATCCGTTTCTAACCAACACCGGAATATTGCTAATTATATACCCTTCCGATGGATACTAAACACCACTGTGTAACCCCTGTCTGACCCTTCGTATCAAACAAAGAGGGATCTCTTTGTCTCTGAACATGCTACATTAACTAAACTTTCAGATTCTATCAACGGGACCATAATCTACAAAATACATTATATGACTAAAATATGTAACGATTGAGTCGCCCGCTAGACGCACACAAACTCTACCGTAAATGTGCATACCGTGCGCCTGCGAGTGCACGCGACTGCGAGTATACGCACGCACGGGAGGGCTCATGCATGTGCAGCGGGCACACGCATGAGGTGCATATATGGCAATGTGCAGCGTGTTATTTTTCTGACTTTGACAGTCCACCCTTTGGCAGTCACCAATAACTGCCACTTCCTAAAACAGTTCAAAAAGAGAAAAATATATGTCATATGTAAATACATTTCTATGATTGGGTAAGGGAGGAGAGAAGAAGGTGGGAAAAAGGTATGACCTAGTGAGATAGTAGAAGCATGTGTGTATGAGTCCATGTTTGGGGGGGTCATGTATCATCGTGCCATACGTGTTTTAAATCAAGCTTCGAGGTATTGCGAAGTATACATTAGAATTCCTTCTTATCCCGTATTACGGGCCTGTGGATGGGCTGTCAAACTTTACCGAGCTCGTTTCGGCTTTTGGTTGCAACAAAATGGGGGAGCACATTTTAGTTGATGATACATGAATGGGGGGATATGTGAGTGCTGATATCTGTGCCTGTATTCCCTATCGACTATGTGTGTCATTACCTGAAGGTTGAAGAAATGAAGATAAGGAGCAATTATGGTAAATGCAGTCATAAACTATGTGAGTTTAATATACATTCGTTGATTGAAGTCTTGTCTGGTGTCTTGTCTTGATGTACATGTTGACTGTAGTCTCTTTGGGCTTTTGCCAAAATGCGAGCAAAAAGCTTTCTCAATGTCCATAGACTTACAATTTTTAAAAGTGTTGGGCTAGCGTAAAGTTAAAGTTACTAGGGATATGGGGGGTCTATGGCATTGTCCATCAGTGGTCTGTGTAAAAGGTTGTCAAATTCTTCTTCCAAGCGGATGTCTTTTTACCTTGGAGGAAAACAAAGGAGAAACGGGTGAAAGAAACGGACCGTGGAATCACATTTTCATCACAACATTGTCTCTATTGTTGGGTCATAAATCAAATCAATTGGAATTACAATGTCCTCACTCCTCAGACTCATCACCCTAATACTTCGTTTACACTTCGTTAAAGCCCGAACGCATCTAAATACCAAACCAATCAATATGACGATACCCAAGATACACAGAAGAAATTTCCCTACATCCATTATAATTCCTTGAGCCCATTCTCCTAAACCGGAGAACCAATTTTGCGGGTTCAACCATGACACCCAACCGGTCAGCTCATTACCCACAGCAGCAAGGGTGAGATTGTGTCTCCTGCGAAACTCCCACTTTAATTGAAGAATGTCGTCCATCTTTTGGTCTATGACCTCGACCGGGTCCTCGGTGCTGTTTGTAATATAAGTGCAGCATTTTACGCCGTACTGCGTTGCCAGTGTGACACAATATCCACCTGTCACTGCCGTGAGATAATTGAGAACCATCCTTTGCTGAACCAGTTCTGTTTTATCATTTGGAGCTCCCTTCCAGTATACCTAAAAGTGTCGTCATACATTTCAGTGATATTGTCTATCAAATTCACGAGCGCGTTTAAGTATTTGAAATTTATCACCCCCCTGGCGGTACGAGTGATATCCATTGCGATGAAAAACTGAATCCCGGTGGACTCATAGATCAGGTCAGAGGCATGATGCTCTGTCCTTTCTACCAGGTGCCTTTTAACTACGTGCTCGTAATGGGTGTGAGTATAAGGAGCTGGGGCACTGCGGTGAATATCTTTCATTTTGGTATGTGATACAGTCATTACCTCAGGCAATACTTTTCCAATATAACATAATCCCTCTGAGTTTGGGGCAAGCCACTTATACGCCTTTCTCCCGCATATGAAATATGCATCATCGGGGAGAACATATGGGACTGAATATGTTAGAACCATGTTACACATCTTCCATGTGAACCCTCCTAACCCTAATTCTCCCATCTGTCTAGTACACGTATCCGGTTGTATGATATGTGCACAGTATCCTGGTGATACTTCTCCAACTCTCATGGTCCTACTTCCTAGGGTATACCTATATCGGAAATATTTTCCACTACCGGCTCTGTGTAGCGTATAAGTTCTGTATCTGTAGGCATTCTATCGGCTCTATATGAAAAGGTCATGGTTTTGTTATTCCATGACACTTCCCAATTTCCCGGCTTTCGGGGATTGGAAATGTTAAAACACACTAAGGACCTATCCACATGGTATTGGTGGAGCTTCAAACTAGGAGGACTAGAGATGTTAAACCTCATGTCTACCGGCCTCCCACCACTTAACTCAAGTACCTCCCCTATCGTTAAAGGAAATGGTACTAGTCCTGACTTGCTGTGACCTTGAGGTACTTGAGAGCATACCCAACAGTCTGTTTGGTTTAACACCTTACCCACTAATGAGTGATAGTCACCCAATGGATGCCGGTCCATGTTAATGTAAAAACTGGACTGACATTTCTTGATGCACCCATCCTCAACTAAGTTATCACAATGCCTACAGATGCAATTCTCTTTAGCTAACAATCCTTTACAATGTTTACAAATAACATGGCTGCTAGATTGTTTTCCGGTACTCGCCTTTGCTCGGTGATTGTGTTGTTATTGGAAATTTACACCTCCGTCTCAGTCATCAGAAACCCATTCTGGATCCTTTCTCAACCTCACTGGTACTCTCACTGAAACAGACTGCTCTGGTCAACATCATGGTCAACAGGAAAATCCATATCACAGTCTCTTGGGGCAAGTCCATCTTACAGGAGGAGAAAAGGAGAAATTTGTAATGGGGGTACAGAAAAACAGTTTGAGGGGGAGAGAAACTTGTTACGATAATTAGTTCTCTAGTCTTGTTGTTCTTCTTGTTCTGCTGTCATCTCAAAGATGCTGTCTCTCAGTCTTCTAATCATTCTGGTGATACAATATTCCTTCTAGCTCAGTGCTCTTTCTGTAAGGAGAATAAATCTTGCATTACCATTTATCCAACTGATGTGTGACATACCATCTGTAAAGTATGAGAACATGAGAAAGAAGAGAGAGAGAGAAAAAAAAAAAAAAACAACAAAAGAGAGAGAACCGTTCATATATATATATGCGTCACATAAATCAACAATAAACAACAACAGGAAAAAAAAACATTTTTCAAACATTTTTTCAGGAGAGAAAAAAAAAACATTGTCAGATCTTCCGTTCATCATCAGGCTGTCACATCTACATGTCCTATGGTATCCTTGCGCAGTCCCTCCCACCAGCATTTCCATACCTCACCCTTTGTATCTGGCCAGGATACATTGATGCGGGTAGGTCATGCTGGGGTTTTGGTAGACTTCAGCAAAGACCAAGTAGCTATGTAATGTTTGAGTCCTGCCGATGACCGTCAGAGATGGGGAAAAAAAAACATTTTACAGATACATTACAAATTTTACCCGGTCATTCCTGTGTCTTCAAGGAATGACCTCCCAATTTATTAACAATAACCTCAGGCTTACCATCAGTCCTAATGATCACCTTTCCTGACTACATATCATGGGTGTGGCCCAAAATTCTTCCTATATGATCCCTGATTATAATTTGGTGTGTCATAACTCTGTTCGTGTTTCTGTCTAGGGGGTCTGATTTTATGTGGGTTGTTACAGTTGTTGGCATAATGCCCTTCTCTTTTACAAAGATAACAAACCCTTGGCTTCCTCCATGTGCCAGCGGCCTGGGGTTTTGGTTGATTTGATGCATCCTCTACTGCTTGGATGCTCATCACCATCAACCGCTCTCCCTGTGCTTCCCTGGTTCTTTGACTATTATGGTCATGTCGTTGTCTAGGGGGTGTATATACCTTGTGTGTGTTTTTAGACCTACAATCTCGTGTAACATGACCTTCCCTTAAGCAGTTGTAACACCTTCTTACTTTTGACCTATTCACAGGGGTTTGTGGCTTGCTTTTGATGTTCCGGTCATGATTAATAGCCGACTCTTTCAAATCGGCCACTGAGATATCTCTCCAGTTAGGTTGTATATTCGTTCTTAATACTTTCTTTAAACCATTTATTAACACATAAACTGCTACTTTCCTGTAGTGTACCTTTGTCTTAATATCTTCTATACCAGTGTATCTAGCCATTTCCTGCAGTGCCCGATGAAAGTAATTAGAAGTGATTTCCCCCTCTCTTTGTCTTATGGAGAAGATTTCTTCCCATTCCACAATGGATGGGAAATATACTTCCAACTGTCGATTGATCTGCTTAATACATTCCTGATTGTGTTCCTCCGTACAAGGTACCTCTGTGTCTAATTTACAATCAGCAATAAATTTCGCAGGGTCAACACTGGAGGGCAAACATGCCCTCAGCACTGTCCGCCAATCTTTGTTGGTGGGTTCTGTAGAGTTTCCTAGTTCTTTAATAAATCTCTGACATGAAGCTAGATCTTCCCTAGGATCACTCAATTCAGACATGATTGATCTCAATTCTGTCCGGGACCAGGGACGGCGCATTGCACTGTCTTTGACGGGAATGACTCCCTGATCGTCAGTCTTCCCATTGGGGACTGTGATCACCCTGACAGGGCTAAGTTCAATTACATCATCTTGTGTTGGTTCTTCTTTATGAGGTACATTTGTTTGTGCGTGATATATAACACCGTACGTACCTGTGGACACGACCTCACCTGACCCTCCGTTAGGGGGTTTGATTATTGCCTTTACCGATTTGGTCGCGTCCACCTGGATGTCTTGTAGGATGGCTACTGGAAACGGTGCCGACATCGTGCTGGTTTCACTTTCTCGCTGGTAATCCTGAGGGGAGTTTAACATGGGGTGCAACTTGCACAGGTTAACATTTGTAATTTTGACACTTTCATTTTTATAAACATTATTACATTTGTTACTTTCAGTCTTAATACAGTTACTAAGTGCATTTTTATCGTACACCATCGTGCCATTCTCTGCAGCCATAATCCTCTCCATTGCCATGTCTCTCTTCCCAAGATGAGAGTCAGATATGTAAGTTAAATTTCTTTGCATTTCACTTTCCTGTTGCCACAATTTTAAATAGTCATAATGTCTAATACGCCTTTTTGAAGATTTAATCAGGCAAACTCTTCTCTTTACATTCTGTAACACTTCTGGGTTAAAAGTACCTACCCGGGGAAACTTCTCCCCGTCATGCACAGTCATCCTTTCCCATTCATTGCACAACATTTCTGTGTGATGACCATATTTCTCACACATGATATACCTTGCCGACCCGATTGGTCGGTTTACCAAATCAACCTGAACCTCGGTTGATCGCCCCTTACCTGAACAACTGGCCCCCATCTTTGCAGGTGCTGCTTTCACTGCCTCTGACTTCAAATCAGGGTCTTCGGCAACCCTTACAAAAACCAAGATGCCCGGGGTAAGGCTGCGGTGGGGGTTTTGCCTCGAGGTCCGCCCACTTAACTCCGCCCACGCTGGCCAATACGGCGACCAAAGTTCCCAGAGGTTCCGTACCCAACCTAGGGCCCCTATGAACGTCTACTTGCTCGGGCGTGTGGGAGTATGTTACCCTCCCCAGCAAGTATCAGTCGTTGGAATGTCCCTGAGTGATCAGGCTACTTCCCTTAAAATAAAAAAAATTACACAAATCACGTTAACAATGTGCAAGTAGCGTTCTTATGAATATTCAAGACACGCTAATGCACACAATCACATGCGGTACAATCGTATCTGCACACAAGCAACTAATCTTATGTGCGGAACGATCAGTGGAATCGAAAATTTCGGCTGCGAATTCCTTCAGCAATGAGCTTTGTTGGCCTATATGGGTCTCGCACCAACCCTCTTCGGTTGTGCTCTCTACTTCTAGTCTGCTGTACCTGAACCTCCTGGTCCTTGACCTCCTGGTCTGTTATGTACAGCAGACTCTACTGCTCATAATATGTCGAGACTAACAAGGGACGCCTCCCAAGCCACCCCACGCTATCACTCTCGCTGGTGTACCTCTTTCTAATGGCCTATGGTTCCCACGTCCGTAAAAAAAGAGAAATCTTATATATACACACTCTTACATTCGAACACTCTTATTTCTGTACAGAATTCCTTTCATTCGGTATTAGCCTAACCCAGAAGAATTGCAACAGAGAAGGTTTTTCTTTTAACTTTAACTTTTGGATTTGAGATAGATTTGCGTTATTATCGCATTACTTCCTTATCGCCTACTAAAAACAATACTATCGTGCGGTTTGTATTATGTGGGCGTATCCGTACGCTCCGTTGCGTAATATACGCTCCGTGCGTCGACCCTTGCGTCGTGTACGCCCCGCCTTTGTAAGGACACGTGTACACAAACCAAGTACGCCCACAGTAACACAACTACACGTTTATCAATGTAAATGATCTTTAACTGTAATCATTCACTGAACACCACCCAAAATCTCCCTTGTATTTCTAGGCGAGACTGTGTGCGTGCCTTTACAATTATTCCCTTAAATATTACTTTTTATCTTTTAACTATTAATAACAACAAATCTCTCAGCACGTTATCACTAGTATGTGGCAATCAGGAGAATGAGATACGGACAAATACTACTAAGCAAGAAATACAGGTGTGTGTGCTTATGCGTATGTACGCAAAACAGAAACTAAACAGTTTTAAAAGACAATAACGTACTGTTCTTACCTTCCGGTTCCGGATTCCCTCAGCACTCCTTACTAAGCGAAGCAGACGCTTATCTGGTCAGCACTGCGAGGGATACCACCTTCCCGCCCTTTGCTGACCGATAATGTCTGCTAAAGTTACCTAGTGCAGATATGTGAAGAGCGGCCGAGCCCACAATTGATAAAGCCTACTGATTTATCCTATATTAAACACTCTAAAAGGTTAAGAGACTCAGTACGCTATTGGAGTATGTGGTACCGTAAGGGTACGCACTTAGCGTAGCGGACGCTTAGCCGTGGACGAGATGCACGAGCGGCACGTTCGCTCACGGCTTAATGCGTAGAGGCAAGCACGCTATAGGCTGCCGACTACCGTAATGATACGCTACCAGCGTAGCGGACGCTCGAGACCACGAGGAGATCACAAGCGGCGCTGACGCTCACAGAATTAAACCTTAATAACTATACCATAAGTAATGTACTTATACTGTAAACCTTTGTGCAGTGATAAGGTGTAAATGTAACGCAGTGTAACCTTGTTAGTTTAAAAGCTGTATGAGCGTCCGTGACGCTCTGAGAACACTTAGCAATATAATAAACACTCAAATACCGGTCTAAGGTTCTAACACCTTTTAAGGGAGAGAATGAACGTTCAATTGCAAAAGGATACACAGTACAATTTATACACTACCAAACTAACATAAACACCTAACAGAATTACTACACATTAAAATACAATAGTGGCACAATTACATTTAAAGGGGAAGGAGAGAGAGAATGGCTTACAACAAATAGGAGGTAAAATGGCTGCAGAGAACTTACGCACAAGGGGAAACAATCGCAAGCGCCTTCCTGGATATCCAGCTCCCGATTATCAGTGATGAGAACCGTTGAGAAGAGTAGAGTGGGGCTGGCCCAGGTCGGCTTGTCTTTATATACACTTACACACAGTACAGTACAATGGTCCCTACATTCTTATTGTTCATTGGACACAGGAATCCGTCTCCGCATTACAACAAAAGGTCATAGGTTGGTTCATACAGGTGGGCTGTGACTATTTCAAACTGCTCAAGTGGGAGGGAAACTCAGGTTTCCCGCCGCATGGGTAATAAACTGCAAATATAGTAAATGTCCATAAACTTCTTATAGTCATAACTATACGCACGAGCGATTAATCCGTTTCTAACCAACACCGGAATATTGCTAATTATATACCCTTCCGATGGATACTAAACACCACTGTGTAACCCCTGTCTGACCCTTCATATCAAACAAAGAGGGATCTCTTTGTCTCTGAACATGCTACATTAACTAAACTTTCAGATTCTATCAACGGGACCATAATCTACAAAATACATTATATGACTAAAATATGTAACGATTGAGTCGCCCGCTAGACGCACATAAACTCTACCGTAAATGCGCATACCGTGCGCCTGCGAGTGCACGCGACTGCGAGTATACGCACGCACGGGAGGGCTCATGCACGTGCAGCGGGCACACGCATGAGGTGCGTATATGGCAATGTGCAGCGTGATTTTTTTTGACTTTGACAGGACATTACATCAAAGTTGGATCAGCCTGTAGTGTGTTTTTCCACTTTAATTTTGAGGGTGACTCCAAATCCAGACCTCCATGGGTTAATAAATTTGATTTCCATTGATAATTTTTGTGTGATTTTGTTGTCAGCACATTCAACTATGTAAAGAACAAAGTATTTAATAAGAATATTTAATTCATTCAGATCTAGGATGTGTTATTTTAGTTTTCCCTTTATTTTTTTGAGCAGTGTGTATATATATATATATATATATATATATATATATATATATATATATATATATAAGGAGGGTACACATGGAGAAATGGTCACTTAATTTCTAAGCAATCTGACTAGATTGCTTAGAAATTAAGAACACATCGCGCCATGTGTAGGGGTGCCAGCGACAGTGATGCGCAGCCCCACACGTCGCTATCGCCGGCTCTAGATTCTAGTAGATTGCTCATTTCACTGCTGGGTGAAATGAGCATCTGTCCACCCCCCCTTCCCGCACCTCCCCGTCGCTCAGCACACATTGTGCTGTGTGCTGAGCGGTCTGTGCCAGATCGCTCAGCACACATCTTCCCCGTGTGTACCCCCCTTAAGAGATAAGGAGCAGAAGTATTGATCATTGGAGAGAGATAACAGTGGAGAAGTGGAGAAATTGCCTAAAGCAACCAGAGTAAAACTGTCAGTTCATAAGTGGGGGTACACACGGTGAGATCTGTGCTTAAATTCTAAGCAAGCCTACTAGATTGCTTAGAAATTAAGCACAGATCTCTCCGTGTGTATGCCCATAGCGATAGCGATGCGCGGTCCCGTGCCTCGCTATCGCTGACTCAAGATTTGACATTTGTGAAGTGAGCGGCCCCCCTTCTTCCCCGCCCCCTCGCTCAGCACACATCACGCTGTGTGCTGAGCGGGGGGAGAGATGTGTGCTGAGCAGTCTGTGCTAGATCGCTCAGCAAACATCTCCCCGTGAGTACGGGACTATAAGCTCTGCTATATAAGTTGGCAGAAGCTGATTGGTTGATTGCTTTAGGCAACTTGTCCACTTTATTTCTCACCTAAGCTTGATACATCTCAGGAAACAGTATAAAGACGCTCTCAGATCACTGTATTTAAAAACAAAGTGGTCAATTTACTAAATGTCATTTTATGAAAACCACTCCTTTTTCAACTTCTTCCCAGAGTTTTCTTATCTACTGTATTTACCAAAGGGCATGCCGCCAACTAAAGCGAACAAGCAGTCGTACGTATATCACCTAGCGAGGTGCACCATATATTGGGGTGTTTACTTTAGATACCTACTTAATATTTTCTTACAAAATGTCTAAGGTTTAAAATCTGTTTACAGAGTTTATTGATGTCTATTATTGTGGCGCAATATACATTGGTTGTGTATTGTATGAGACAGTACTTTGAAAGGAGAACAGAAAACAACTAAATTTTTTTATTGTTTATTAGTTTACAAAACAGAACATTTTTATTTTACAACGTAAACTTACATAGCCCTGTCTACTTACATACCCCCCCCCCCCCACCCCTTCACACACAAAAAAATAAAAAATATGGAAAATGGCAGATTGGAAACATCCATATTGTTGAGTATAGGTTGACAAGGTACTTTGAATATTTTCTGAAATGCACCATTTTCTAGACACAAAGGGGCTAATTCAGACCTGTTCGCTCACTAGGTTTTTTTTGCAGTCCTGCGTTTGCATAGTCGCCACCCATAGGGGAGTGTATTTTCGCTTTGCAAGTGTGCGAACGCATATGTAGCAGAGCTGAACAAACAGATTTTGTGCAGTCTCTGAGTAGCTCTGGACTTACTTAGCCACTGCGAACACTTCAGCCTGTCAGGAACCGGAATTGACATCAGGAACCCCCCATGCAAACGCTTGGAAACGCCTTCGTTTTTCCAACCGCTCCCAGAAAACGGTCAGTTGACACCCACAAACGCCTTCTTCCTGTCAATTTCCTTGCGAACACCCGTGCGAATGGATCCTTCGCACAAACCCATCGCTGAGCGGCGATCCGCTTTGTACCCGTGCAATGCGCCTGCGCATTGCACTACATATGCATGCGCAGTTTAGACCTGATCGAAAACGCAGCATAGCGATCAGGTCTGAATTATGCCCATGGATAGAATACTGCAATATATGTAAAACCCCATGATGCAATGCAGTGTGGTAGCCCTTACATATGAGTATGTTAAAGCAAAGTCGCTTTGAGGAACACAACCTGCACATTATCTTTACAAACAAAATAATAAATAATTAAAAAAGTAAACAAATATATTATGATCGTCTGCTTTTAAATATCACACTGTAAGGGACAGATTCAATTAGCAGTGAGTTTTGGGCAAGGACCTCGGTTGTTAATAATAGTCCACAAGTATCGCTGCATATTTAATCATATAAAAGCAGGCCCTATACATTTTTCTATGCAATTTGTACAGTATAATGATCCCATCCATCAGTCATTGTTCACCATAGCAAGTAAAGTAGATAGACTGTTTTATGTGTGTTAGTGTGTGTAATTAAAAAAGTTTTGACTGTTTTATGACTACAGTATAATTGTTTCCTGGTGATAAATGTGCATAAGGTTTTTGAGGATCAGCAAACATACACTGTATATCTGCATACTTTCCCACATTTCTAATCTCCTCTCCGGGAGATGCCCGGATAGAAGAAGCAGGTGGGCGGTGATGGGGGAGGGGCTGAGTTAATTCCGTCATTAGGCCCTGTCCACTTGCAAGCAAACATATGCGATTGGAAATATTTGCATAGGGGCAGAGCTAAAATGGCACGATTAGCATATAATAGCGTCATTAGGCCCCTCCAACAAGTCCACAATTTCACCATTTTTATCTCCCCATTCTGCCCAATTCAGTAGGAAGTGGGCAGACTGCGGGAGGGGTGCTCACTCTTCCACGGCTGCGGGGGACTACCCGAAAACCGGGTGTCTCCCACAGAATCCGCGAGAGTAGGTAAATTTACAGCATACAGGACAGGGCCAGTACCCCTGTATTTGAACAACACCCCTGTCATTTTACAGTATACAAGACAGGGCCAGTGTAATTTTATTTTAACAACAGCGCCCCTGTATTTGGGCCAGTGTACTTTTATGTTAACAACAACACCCCTGTATTTTTACACCATACAGGACAGGGCCAGTGTACTTTTATTTTAACAACAGCACCCCTGTATTTTTACAGCATACAAGACAGGGCCTGCACCCCTGTATTTTCACAGCATACTGGAGGACAGTGCCCCTGTACAGCACAGTGACAGCCAGGACAGCAACACCCATGTAACAGCACATGACACTAGTGACAGCCAGGACAGCACCACTAACAGCACAGGGACACCACAGTGACAGGACAGCTCCCCTAGAGAGCACACACTGACCCCACCTGATGCCAACACCCAGAGAGAGACAGAGGTCTGTCTCCCTCACTCTCCAAGTCCAGAGTGAAAATGCGGCGGTGCACAGTTCTTTAAATGGAATCCAAAACCTGCGAGAAGCCGACAGCAGGATGATGACGTTTTGCCTCATTCTGGGAAGTCCTGGTGGGAAGTCCTGAGCCGGGCTCGGATCCCGGTTCGGATCTTGAAGTTTGGGGGGTTCGGTTCTCTGAGAACCGAACCTGCTTATCTCTAATTATTATTTGTATTAGTATTTTTATTATCCTTTATTTATATGCTGCTACAAGGGGTCCACAGTACATCAAGTACATAACAGAAACAGTTTGAACAAAGCAAGAAAAAGTGATTTACAGTACATAATATTGCAGGACATGCACATGGTTTATAAACACTGCTGCAACATCAGTCATAACACTCAAATAAGCCTACGGGTGGCAGAACCCCAGGACTAGGTGCCGTTGCTGGCAGTGGGGAGGAGATGATAGTATATGTTAGGTAAAGGAAGACCATGTATGCCACAGTATTACCCCTTATACACAGTATGCCACACAGCAGAACTCCATAGAGTGGGCCATACAGTATCAGACAAAGGCAGGGGGAGGAAGGGGGACAACTATTACATTAATGAACTAAAAATTATCATTTATTATTTTGGTTTATTTTAATACACACACACACACACACACACACACACACACACACACACACACACACACACACACACACACACACACTCTGCTCATTCTGATCTAGCAGCACTGCAGTAATTTTTGATTGTCTGTAGTGTGTAATTTGTGAGGGAGCAGTTAAGGTAAGTGTAGGGAGCAGTGAGTGAGGGTAAGTGTAGGGAGCAGTGAGAGTGGGTGTAGATTACAGTGAGGGACACATAGTGCCACAAAATCTCTATTTAAATAGAACCACGTTTATAAAAGGTTTCAACTTTGCTTGATTGGTCTTAATGAGCTAATTAACAGGGACACCAGACTCCCACTACCGGATTTTGCAGGCACAGGTAAAAATAAGTTTGGAAAAGAAATTCAGTCATAAATTATCAGATGCTTGCAACCTCTTAGATCAAATCAACACAGCTACTTTCAATGAATGGTGCGAAGCAGGGAAGACAGAACAGTCCATGCACCCTGTTTAACCTCTTTGCTGCCAATGCAAACCTTTGCACCAAAATCAAACACACTCAGTTTAAACAAAACATATCATCATTTTTACCCTGTGGGGTAGGTTTTAACCACTACTCACAACACCCTTGGTCTGGTACTGATGCCCACAAGTTCAGCTTGGTCTGGAGTTTGCTGGTATGTGTGCCGCTACCTTGCGGCTGCTGGGTCCTCTGCCGCGTGTGACATGGCTAGTAGAAGGGTCCCTGTTTGGGTGCATTGTTCATCGCTGGAGTGTCCACACTGAAAGATATGAACGAGTTCTCGTTCATTTATGAACGAGATCGTTCATATCTTTCAGAAAATCGGCCAGTGTGTAGGGCCTATAAGTGTTAGGCTACACACAGACTGCACAGACTGGAAAAATCATTTGATGATTAGTGAGTTGCGAACGGATTTGTAGTTTTTGCACGGCATATGCATGCATTTGCACACTTGCACGGGGCGTGTTTTCACTCTCTATGGGTGGCGTCTATCTGATCGCAGCCCTCTGCAAAAACGCAGAGGATCAATCAGGTCTGAATTAGGCCCTTATAACGGACTCTATGTGTTTTGACCCGTAAATGTTTTTGTTTTTTTTCATGAAAAAAAAACAGGCTGTAATTGAATTTCCTGAAAAATATATTGAGCAAAAATATGGGGTAAAGTTCATATTTTTTTCACCCAAATTTTCTTTGGACAGAATTGAATACCCCCCAAAGTGGCTGATTTTGAGTTGGGTACGCAACAAAAGAGAAAAAATAACTTTGCACCTTGGTAAATCCATGTTGCAGATTAACTAAACTCAAAACTGCTGCAAAGCCACCGTGAAACAAGATTTTAGAGCAACATGGAGCATTGAATAACTATAAATGTTTATTCCATTATAAGAATAGAAACCCCTAAGTGGCAGATTTCAAACCTGCCACAAACCCACACCAACTGCAATCCTGCTCAAATAAATGACCTGCCTCAAACAGGTGGTTTTGAAGAAAACACTGCACACATTAATATGATCTGTGCAGGCTATTAAACTGAAACATTTAAAAATAGAAAAACTGAATGTGGATCCCCTGTCTGTTTTTCACTACCAGCAGAGCTGGTGACACTATAGCAGGGCGACAATCAGTGTGAGGACTTCCTTTCATATTGGCAAACAGCTCTAGACTGGTCACCCCAGAGCTGGAATCCCTAGGGAAGTGGGGTTTCTGCCAAAAAAAAAGGGGGCAATCCCTCCGTTAGGAAAACCAGACCTGTCCCTATGGAAAACCAGGCCTGAGCTAAAAGCTCAAGGCTCTTGTCTGTATCCACCATGCTTTGGGTATGGAGTTAATTAATAATTACAGCACTATTAATATTAATATTGTTCTTTACAGCTGGAATACTAGCCCTAGCGCAAGGCTGTCAAAGCATGGTGGCCCTTGGAGAACCACCTGTAGTACCCTAGAAAAAAGCAAAACAAAAAATACAGGACACACACACCCTGAGAAATCTTCACCACCCAATTAATTGTGAAAAGTGTCCACAACAAACCTCTCAGATGAGTTGGGGCTTCCAAAGAGAGCAATTGCATTGATTTTTTGTATGTATTGTGGGTTTACATGGACCAAAGAGGACCTATTCCCGGGATTTGTAAGCATTAAATTGGCAAATGAAGGGAGAGAGGGTGTGCTAATTTAATCCAAAATTATGATATTTGGTGTGTGTCCTGTGTTTGTTTTAATTTATTTTTTACAGGTGGACTACAGGTACCAGCAGGTCCCTGATGCCCAGGCATGATGGCACTTGTGGTTCTCCTAGTGCCATTTTGCCTTGGCAATCTTCAGGGACCAGTAGCCAACCTGTGCAGGACAATATTCTCCTTCTTCTTCTATTACCTCTGTTTTCCAAGTCCCATAGGTATGGTGAAGAGCCCCGGGATAAAAGCCCAGGCCTGATTGTCCGGAGTTGTTTCCCCAAATTAGTTTCACAAGCCATGGCTGGTTCAGCCTAGTTCTGGTAATGAAAAATAAGTAGGGCCCATACCAGTGGCAGAACTACTGCCAGTACAAGCTGTGCCTTGCACTTGGGCCCGCAAAAGCAGCACGGCATGTAATGAGTCAAACTGACTCATTACATGCCGCTGTGTGCTGCGGGCTACCGCCGCCCGCAGAACACAGCCACCCACCGAGGAGTGGAGCTCAGCGGCCATGTAGGGGGAGGAAGAGGAGGGAGCCGCAGCAGTGCTATGTAATTGGTGGAGGCGCTGCTGCTGTTGTCCCTCTCCTTCACCATAGGCTGTTCTTCGCCGCTGTGAATGCTGGGATGCGCTTCCCTCATCACAGCGGCAGAGAACAGCCTATGGTGAAGGGGAGGGACAGCAGCAGCAGCGCCTCCACCAATTACATAGCGCTGCTGCGGCTCCCGAGTCCCCCTCCCTCCTCCTTCTTCTCCCCTGTCCGGGAATCGGATCCTCATCTACCAGAAGCTGCTGCACCGAGGAGTCTTGACTGCGCAGTAAGAATAATCTATTCTTTCTTTTATTCTTTTATTCTTTCTTTCTTTATTTCTGTCTGCCTTAATGTGTAAAAAGGGGGACGCTGTCTGCCATAATGTGTAAAAAGGGGATGCTGTCTGCTGTAATGTATAAAAAGGGGGACGCTGTCTGCTGTAATGTGTAAAAAGGGGACGCTGTCTACCGTAATGTGTAAAAAGGGGACGCTGTCTGCCGTAATGTGTAAATAGGGGACGCTTTTTGCCGTAATGTGTAAAAAGGGGACGCTGTCTGCTGTAATGTGTAAAAAGGGGACACTGTCTGCCGTAATGTGTAAAAAGGGGGACGCTGTCTGCCGTAATGTGTAAAAAGGGGATGCTGTCTGCTGTAATGTATAAAAAGGGGGACGCTGTCTGCTGTAATGTGTAAAAAGGGTACGCTGTCTACTGTAATGTGTAAAAAGGGGACGCTGTCTGCCGTAATGTGTAAATAGGGGATCCTGTCTGCTGTAATGTATAAAAAGGGGGACACTATCTGCTGTAATGTGTAAAAAGGGGACGCTGTCTACCGTAATGCGTAAAAAGGGGACGCTGTCTGCTGTAATGTGTAAATAGGGGATCCTGTCTGTCGTAATGTGTAAAAGGGGGACACTGTCTGCCGTAATGTGTAAAAAGGGGGACGCTGTCTGTCGTAATGTGTAAAAAGGGTATGCTGTCTGCTGTAATGTATAAAAAGGGGGACGCTGTCTGCTGTAATGTGTAAAAAGGGGACGCTGTCTACCGTAATGTGTAAAAAGGGGACGCTGTCTGCCGTAATGTGTAAATAGGGGATCCTGTCTGCTGTAATGTATAAAAAGGGGGACGCTGTCTGCTGTAATGTGTAAAAAGGGCACGCTGTCTACCGTAATGTGTAAAAAGGGGACGCTGTCTGCTGTAATGTGTAAATAGGGGATCCTGTCTGTCGTAATGTGTAAAAGGGGGACACTGTCTGCCGTAATGTGTAAAAAGGGGGACGCTGTCTGCCGTAATGTGTAAAAAGGGGATGCTGTCTGCCGTTATGTGTAGAAAGTGGACGCTGTCTGACGTAATGTGTAAAAAGGGGATGCTGTCTGCCGTAATGTGTAAAAAAGGGGACGCTGTCTGCCATAATGTGTAAAAAGGGGGACGCTGTCTGCCATAATGTGTAAAAAGGGTATGCTGTATGCTGTAATGTATAAAAAGGGGGACGCTGTCTGCTGTAATGTGTAAAAAGGGGACACTGTCTACCGTAATGTGTAAAACGTGGATGCTGTCTGCCGTAATGTGTAAAAAGGGGGACGCTGTCTGCCGTAATGTGTAAAAAGGGATGCTGTCTGCCGTTATGTGTAAAAAAGGGGACGCTGTCTGCTATGTGTAAAAAACCAGTGCAAAAGCACTAGCTAATTGTGCCAATAGGGAGTTACCAGGTCAGCTATGCCTTGAGCAACAAGCAGTGGTGGAGCAAGCACAGATATCAGCCCCATCAGCAAACCCCCAACACTGGGTCTGGTGGTGCTCTGCAGAGGGCCAGGGACAACACTAGTGAAATGCACAGTGCCAAAACCATGTGATGATTCAGCACTCTGTGATGAAGCCAGCAAAACCCCCTAGCAGAAGTATGTGCATTCACAGGAAGCAGAGTTGGGGTCAGCGCAGAAGGAGAGGGCTGTGTAACCACCTTAGCATACATCTGCAGTACCCCTTCTCTGCCTGCATCTGCAACACCGGCCAGGCCCAGGAAAGTTTGGGCAGATTCTAAGCCATGCTCCCTACCTGGCCCGTCACACCAGGCATGGGGATATAAGTCCTGCCCCAAACAGCTCCGATGCTTCCCAGATGCAGTGAATATCAGAGCCTCAGCGGCTCCTACTGACAGCCACACCAACCTCCACTACAACCTCTTCGGGAATAGCCATTGGCAATCACCATCGCATCCAATGCCACCTTGGTCACATCATCAAAAGGCCTCTGGCAGAGCCCCGACAGATGGGCTGTTTCTGCAATTACCTGGGAAGGACTGTTAGTGATCACCGCATATCTGCACAACCATCGACAGAAAGTTTCCAGCAGAAAGCCTCTCAGCCATTGCCAGAGCCATGTGACGGCATGGAGCACCTGAAAGGCCCTGGACTGTCGTCCTCATCACCTGGTGGCCGTAAAAAAAAAAGAGGAAACAGATATAAGAAAATTAAGAAAGGGGAAAACTAAAAGACCAAACAAGTGGAGAAAAGGAAGAAAAACAAAAGGATAGATTAAGAAAATAACTAATAAGAGAAAATAGAAAGGGCAATATAACAAACAATAAAGCAAATATGTCAAGCAAGCAAGTAGACTGACCCAAGTACTTTCTATCCAATGAATGCAGTAACAAAATATACATCCATAACACATCAAATTTAAAATAGAATACTCATTGGCAGTCATCCTAAAAAGACATCCTCTAAGGCACCATTGGTACTGCCATACGATGATGTTGACCACAACTTCTTTTTCAAAGGGTTTGTCTATTTTTGTGCACTGACATCTGAGTGAAACATGTACTTCTATATATCCCCAATCCACTTATATACCTAAGGTTGAGTGCTGGATCACTGCTGTAATCCAAATTGGTTACTTGAGGCCCATATAGACGGGCCGATACAGGAGAGGTGTGTGCTGAGCGAACCGCTCAGCACACATCTCTCCCGCCGCTCAGCACAGCGTGATCTGTGCTGAGCGTGCGGGGGGAGACGGGGGGGGTGGCGCTCACTTCACCCAGCGGGTGAAGTGAGCGACCCGCTAGATTGGCCTGCACGGCAGGCCAATCTAGCACCAGCGATAGCAATGCACGGGGCTGCGCATCGCTATCGTTGTTAGGGCTACACACAGAGCGATCTTGCTGAAAATCTAAGCAATCTAGTCAGATTGCTTAGATTATCGCTCCATGTGTACCCCTCTTTAGAGGCTCTAAGACAGTGGTCAGGGAACAGGGGTAAATTACCCCAAATGGGGTAAAAATGAAATTCCTGGGGGTAATGGACGGTCGCTCTGCTGAGACACAGCTCCATCCTGCACCGGCCGGCTCGAGATGTGACGTGCTGACGTCACACCGCGCTCCCTCCTGCCCGCCTTGCGCTGTGCTCCTGGCCGCCCTGTGCTGTGTACGTGGCCGCAGTGTGATGTGATGACGTCACACTGCGCTCCCTCACGCCCGCTCGTCCTGCGATGTCCTGTCCTCCCACCTGATGCCCGCCAACCCACACACAGAACTTGAAGTGTTCTGTGGCTGACCGCTGACGGAGTTCCACAGGATCAGACAGTGGCCCACATAACAGTGGGAAATTCCCACTAGCATTACTGAGGTGAGGATGTGACCATCTGTCTCCTAAAAGTCATGTCCCCCCCCCCCTTTCCTCCTCATCCATCTTTCTTACATTCATTCTGGTGTTTTGGGGATAAAGTGTTAATTATTAGTGTAATTAATTAACCCATTCATTGCCAAAAAAAGTTCCCTGACCCCTGCTCTAAGAGCTCCATTTAGATCTGTGTACTTAATGAATCCTGCAATTCAGCTAATGGGGGAAGATGGCGCAAGTAGGGAGATCCCCTTCCATTTTCTATATAATGTGGGCACGGTGAATTGTTGCCCAAAAGTGGGCGAATTCAACTCACTGACAATATACAGTATATGATAGTCTATAAAAAAAAACAAGCAAACTACATGATCAACACAACATCTTTTCTATAGCTAAGATAAATGTGAACGTGTAAACAAAGAATTATTATTTTAGCTGCTGTTATGTATTGTGCGATCAGTCACAAAACCCTAGAGAGATGTAAACTTCATAAGAAGATCTACATAGAACATTAAAAGCTAAATAAAACTTATGTTTACAAATTGTTTTCCTTTCTAAAAAGCGTATGTCTCGGTTTGCTGTTGTAAGCTACTGCATTTGTTTTTACAACGATTGTATCAAATTAATACCAAATAGTGCTAGATGCATCTACTATTCTTTATAAGATAAAGATTCAACACATAAATGGAAACCGTATTAGAATTTTATTTTTAAGTGGAACCCTCTAATAAGGCAAAATTTTCACTTTAAATGTTATCATAATTTTTATCATAATTTCATAACAGATGGGCTTACACTACTGAACTTTCACATTTGGTATTTTCATAAGTTCAAACGAACTGTGATTGGGCCCCTTTGGTGTGTTATTGTACAAACACACCGTATGTTTGAAAGAGGATAACAACATTATGATACAATATAGGAGTGCGAAAGTCAGAGAAATTGCAAGTTGTAATACCAAACACCGCAATGCATACTGCAAGAATATGCTTTTATCTGCCGGGATACATATATAAATCAAACAAGTCTAATGATATTTCTACATTATTCCTATGTTATCTTTGCTCTTCAGTGTTTATTTTTCTAAAGAAAAATATATACTTATCTCTGTAACTGTCCTGACATTTTCCTTTCTGCTTTTAATTTAAATGGAGGAAGGTTCAAATTTAAAACTGCTGGAAAAATTAGAATGCTTGAAGCTAGATCTGTAAGAAAACAAAATCCCTGTTGTTTTAAAAAAAAAACCAAGAACTATTATGTATGGAAAAAACAAGTGCATCATATTTCATGTCATCAATGTATTTTAAAGTCAACTGTTTTAGATGTATAATATTGTAATTTATATAGTCTTTTATAATTCTTTTGGTAGATTTAGGCCATTTCTCTCTTGAACTACCCCACTGATTGGTATAGAAACTACAACAGCATGTGTAGATATTTGCATTATCCATATTGGATTTGCTGATTAAAATCTGCAGAAGCTGAGAATACTTATTTATTTCCATTATTCGTGCTTAATTAAAGATAAGCCCCAAACCGATAGCAAATTAAATAGTCCTGTTTGAGAGTGTTGGCCTCTAACACAAAATAAAAATCCAAAAATGTTCAAACCTACTGTATTTAGCCAATTTAGTTATTATTGACCAAATTGGAGCACAAATGAAAGATAAGTAATACATACAGCAATGGCCCTCATTCCGAGTTGTTCGCTCGCAAGCTGCTTTTAGCAGCTTTGCACGCGCTAAGCCGCCACCTACTGGGAGTGAATCTTAGCTTATCAAAATTGCGAACGAAAGATTCGCAATATTGCGAAAAGACTTCTCTGTGCAGTTTCTGAGTAGCTCGAGACTTACTCTGCCAATGCGATCAGTTCAGTGCTTGTCGTTCCTGGTTTGACGTCACAAACACACCCAGCGTTCGCCTAGACACTCCTCCGTTTCTCCAGCCACTCCCGCGGTTTTCCCAGAAACGGTAGCGTTTTTTCACACACTCCCATAAAACGGTCAGTTTCCGCCCAGAAACACCCACTTCCTGTCAATCACATTACGATCACCAGAACGAAGAAAAAACCTTGTAATGCCGTGAGTAAAATTCCTAACTGCATAGCAAATTTACTTGGCGCAGTCGCAGTGCGAACATTGCGCATGCGCAATAAGCGGAAAATAGCTGCGATGCGAAGAAATTTACCGAGCGAACAACTCGGAATGACCACCATTGAACATTACCTGCTAATACGAGTGGGCTAAATGGAAAATATGGTTATCCATGTTATTATTATTACTATGTATATGGGGTCATTAACCAAAAAGGAAGCAACACTTTGCAATCTTATCATTTAGACAGACCTCCAAATCAATGACCAATTTATGCAACATGCCCCATATCCGCGAGTGCTTCTATTACTCAGAAGACAGTATGGATAATATCTTTGGTAGTAATTATATTTTCTTTTAGGCCCCAGTTTCAGGTATTGGGGCAGATGTACTAAGCCAATCAGTTCTTGACATTTTTCAAATGCAGCCAGTAACATGCCAGCTAAGAGCTGATTGGCTGGTGCTTTATCTCTCTTCACTTTATGACTCTCCAAGGCTTAATACATGTCCACTATAATACAGTAATCACTGATGAGATAAGTAAATGTTTGGATTGCATTGAGCATTCTGTGAATTAAATGTACTCATTTAGTCACACTAGGTAAACCTGGCTACACGTATATGTAATATGGCTATACATAAGTAATATGGCTATAGAAATAAGTCATATGGCTATATGTATATTTAATATGGCTATACATATATGTAGTATGGCTATACATATAAGTAATATTACTACAAGTATATGTAATATGGCTATACATAAGTAATATGGCTATAGAAATAAGTCATATGGCTATATGTATATTTAATATGGCTATACATATATGTAGTATGGCTATACATATAAGTAATATTACTACAAGTATATGTAATATGGCTATACATATATGTAGTATGGCTATACAGTACATTTAACTAATATGGCTACATATATATGTATTTTGGCTCTACGCAATGTGCCTAGTTCTAACCATGATACAGGGCTAGACAAAGCATTCTAACAGCCCTTGGTTCTCACCTAAAACGTTGCCCAGCCCCTCTGCTTCTTTCCTTGCTTATAGATAGGTGGCAGTAGCATCTTCTGCTCCTTTGTGAGACTGGGAATTCGGAGCTGTGCAATGACATCATTATTCAGAGTCACACTCCCAGACCATTACTAAAATACAGGAGCAGCACCCACCAGAAGGCAGCATCACTGGTAAAACCTTGCTCACTGCTGCCCTTCTATGTCAGTGTCCAGCACTCAGAAATGGGGTACTGCAGGGGAAAATAATAATACTAAATAAGTATTCTAGGCACCCTCTAAGCCTTGGTACACTAGGCTCTAACAATATTCCTTTTTTAAGACTTCAAAAAATCTGGCTACAGAATTATATTGGAACAATTTCAACATACCTTTACACATTGGCCAGGGAGAACCCTAACAAGTATCTGGATGCTTTGCTGATATTGTATTATACATCCTGGTATCTGTATATATAAAATGATGTTTTAGCTCAGATTAAAAAAAAAGATTATAGCACATGATATTTAAAAGCAATCTAGATTCTTGCAGATTTCACTCATTCTTTACGTTTCTTCTAAATTTGTGGCTGCATCTCAGATGCATGAATCACATCAGGAATGTGGTGGAGAACTCTTGCAATGTAAGCAGCTGCAGATACAACAAATATTTCAGGGCATGTGATCTTGAAGTGTGCTATAAATTAATTGCTAAAAATACAGTAACAAGTAACAGAAAGGCATTCGTAACAGGGAGATCACTGAAACGGCACATCATTTTCATACATATGCACCTGAAAACAGGAAGTTAGCCTAAATATATAAATATACAGTATATATATATATATATATAGTAGGTTGAAGCAGGCGGCACTCAAGCAGACTCATAAGAAGTGAAAAAAAGCGGTCCGTTTATTGATCCGACATGTTTCGGGGAATACCCCGTCCTCAGGGCCTAACCAGCCAAACTGAACCACAGAATAACCTTATATACACACAATACATTAATGAGACATATTACCATAACTATACTCACCTGTTCCACGGCGCCAAACGCCCGCTCATGGGTCCGGTCCCGCTCCCGCGTCGCCCGCGTGTGACGTCACCGTAGGCAGAAGCACCGGACCGTCACCATAGTAACATGACGCTCCTTTGCTCGGTTCCACTGTACGCCCGCCCCGGAAGCACGCGTCTGCGTCCCCGGCCCAGTGCAGTACGTCGGTCCGTGTCACAGGAAGGTTGCCATGGCAACCTAAGGAAAACAAAACAAAATCATCAATATAAGACAATACACTTAAACATATATGACATTAACACAGTGCAATTAAAAAGCTGTTGCCTAAAGCTAGTACCCCTGTACCTTTATAATATACCTGATGGAATATCATTCCCGCCAGGAGAGAGCCCTAATTACACCTACGAATATATTTACATATACAGCACACTGATAAAGAGCAGAGCTATTAGGATAGAGTATAAATTTAAAGAAAACATTGTAGCCCTAAGTTCTCATTAAGGCCCCCTGGGGACAACGTTCCCAGCTGAAAAATCCATTGCGTCTCTTTCTGCAACAGAATCCTACCGCTATCCCCACCCCTAAGGGTGCTTGGCACTTGATCAATTAGTATGGCCCTGATGCTAGCCACTCCATGTTTAGCCATCAGGCAATGACGGGCGAACGGTTGTTCGCTCATTCCTTTTTCATGTGCTTTCTTAATTGCACTTCTATGGAGTGCCATACGTTCGCAGAACTGTCTAATGGTCTTGCCAACGTAGGCAAGACCACAGGGGCATGTTAATAAATAAACCACATACGTGGATGTACATGTTAGGCGATGATTAAAAGAGGTACCTGTAATTAGGGTGTTACAAGTGGCACAACCTAAACATCTATAACATCCTTTTTTGGACCTTAGGAAATGCATTATGAAACTCGATGTGTCTAACCTCACAAAGAACCAAGAAATGCATTTACTTAGGTCCAAAAAAGGATGTTATAGATGTTTAGGCTGTGCCACTTGTAACACCCTAATTACAGGTACCTCTTTCAATCATCCCATGACAGGCAAGATATTCATTATAAAACATTGCCTAACATGTACAGTAGAAATAAATAAAGTACCACCCAACCAGCTCCTGTCATTTGTCAAACACAGCCTGTAACATGGCAGTTAGGAGCTGATTGGCTGGTACTTTATCTCTCTACAAGTACTAGTACATAGACCCCTGTGACACATAGTTGCTATTTCATGAAGCTTCTAAAACACATGTGAACATTCTGCAAAAAAAAATAAGGGACTATCAAAAATGTATATTTTTCTTAAATAAATAAATGTTTATAAACACAGGAATAGTATGTTACTTTTGTAATACATCAGATAATAGTGATCGTCTCCATTGTGTGAGCTGCACTGCTTTTGTACAGGGGCTTTTTATTACTAATTGCATGCAAAGGGCAATATATGTATCTAAATATATATAATATTTTCTAAATCAAATAGTTTGTTTGTTTGTATGTATGTGTGTATGTATGTGTGTGTGGTAAACTTGCAAATGACGGAACCAGTTTTGATGGGGTTTTCACAGAAATGTTCCTTGAGATTCTCCAAGTAATAGATCCTTCATACCAGGGGCGGATTGGCTCACCAGGACACCATGACAGATTCCGATGGTCTGATATCCCCCTCAGCCAGGCCGATTCACACTCAGGCTGGGCTGGCTCACACTGCTTCCAGTACTTGCTGTTCATTGGAACGCAATCCGGAAGTTAGGCTAGAAAGGACTTCCAGGTGCCGCTAGCCGTGAAAAGTGGTGAAGCTGTTCTACCAACGGGGTACCTAGAGAAATTTAACCAGTCCAGCAGTATCCTCTCTCTGGCCCCGGCCAAAGGTCTCTTCAACGAGCCCGGCCTGGGAGCAGCAGCATAGCGATGGTCGAAGCTGGGTTCACTACACCCACCTTAGCTCCCGCACTCTCACTGAACTGGCCAGAGCGGCAACTGAGCACTGAAGGGGGCCTGGCAGAGAGGTTATTTTTAATTACATTATTTGCATAAACATGATGGTGTAAGGACTAGGGCATCCCCGGTCACAGTGTGTGGTTTGGGGACTGGACAGGAGCAGGATGTATCTTGTTCTCAGTATGCCAGCTGATCAGGCAGCACTCACAGCCAGCCCTGGGACAATCTCTAATGCAAAGTCCTTCAGCCCTATAGCTGCTCAATGTCTGTCCATGATGATGGGCTATTTAGGTAATGCGGTGGCTACATATGAAATGTGGTGGCTATGTATATAATGCAGTGGCTACGTATATAATGTGGTGGCTATGTATGTAATGCGATGGCTACGTATGTAGTGCAGTGCTATTCGTGTAATGCGGTACTATGCGTGTAATGCAGTGCTATTCATGTAATGCAGTGCTATTTGTGTAATGCGGTGCTATTCGTGTAATAATGTGGTGGCTATGTATATAATCAGGGGCGGATTGGCCACTGGGACAGATTTCCGGACCTCTGAGGAGTGACCAAGCCCTCTTGACAGACCTCTCCCCCTCAACAGATACCACCCCCATTAGGGCTACTTCCATAAATTTCCCGGGCTGGTGTTCGATCCCAATCCGCCCTTGCTCCATACTGTAGACTATGAATGAGCACGCTATCATGTTAATTGATAATTAGCATTAGCATTTTTTAGAGCCATGGGGATTGGGGAATTAGCGGCTGCTAATATGAGGTACTGTAGAAGGACACAGGTCTTTTACTTTCTAGTGTAGTTGTAAAATAAAATTTGATTTTGATTAAAATACATATGTCCAAGACGGATCAGTTGAGTAGAGGGCAATGGATCTCTATACCTTTACATCAGGAACCAGGAATACACGCTGACCTTTCACCGCTTTCTAAATTTCCGTTTGCAAGTGTTTTCAATAAATGTTTAGTTGCTTTAAGTTTGATGTTAGACCAGTATGGAACGCATTAATTTAGGATTTGGGGCAGAAACATTTACAGCAGCGTCAGGTTCATCCATCGAATCCATTAAACAGCTAGGTCAATGGAAGTCATCCGCTTAAAATGGATATATTTGCGGCGACAAGTTAGATTAAGGCCTTTAAAAAACCCAAGGCCTTAAGCTACCCACCATTAAATGGGGTTTGGAGTTCTTTTCACCTTTTCCCTAGGAAATTGCGAGGTTCCCTGCCTGTTTGGTATTCAGTAAAGTTCTAAATGTATTTCTTTTTGCAATCTTTTTTTATTTTTTTTATTAATAATAGAAAGATGTAACATACAATAATACATGGTATTGATCAGTCCAACGTATACAGTCAATGATGACATAGAAAAAATATGTTGCTGATAGTACAGACATTTGAAGCATTTCTCGTAATAAAACATAAGAAAACATTTCAATATATGTGACATGGTAATGTGTGAAAGATCAATCAAGTCACCAAGCATCTAAATATCTAGTGGAGTAGAGAAGCGGAAAGATAGTAACTTATAACAGAAGGGGAGACATGAAAAAAGAGCAGAAATGTGAAGGTATGATTAAAATAAGGAAAGAGAGGGGGGAACTCGACATCGTGACGTTAGGATGTGGGAGGTACAACTGCAGTCATATGGTTTTTATAAGTGGGATATTCTTTAAATCTAAGCCACTCAAACCAGGTAGCCGTAAAGAGAGAAGTGGATGATAGTATCTATATGCCAACCTGTCACAAACGAAGGGGATGGAAGTGAAAGACTGGCTATACACTGTTTGTATAATTGGGCAATCAAATGCCTATGAGTTGTAGTTGATAAACATATGCATTCAAAGGGAGTAGAGTGCCAGCTTCTAGAATGGGCAGGTACGGAGAAGGCATAATGTCAAATCTGTAGATATACCCAGAAACTGATGGTTGCCAAATTTCGAGTTTTTGACAATTCCGTAAATGAACAAAAACCAGTTGTGTTGACCATGTGAGATAGTCGCAATATGCCACCCTGTGCCATGTAAGTAATGAGGACTGAGTGATGGCATTTGGAGGAAGATCAGGATGGTGTAAGAGGGGCATTGGTAAGGAAGGACATGGGCTAAATATCAGCAAATGCCTAAATTTCTTCCAACAACGTATTGTTGGCTCCAGAGTAGGGTGTCTAATGTGAGGAATCTTGTTCTGCCAGAGTACTTCATGAGGAGTATGCCAACGGAGGAGCCCGCAATAGGTGGCCATTATTTTGCTGGAGGGTATTTTGACACTTCAACGACCCTAACTAAGTGAACTGCATGACAATAACTGATAAAATGAGGGAGTTGAAGACCTCCCTCTGTACGATTTTGAATCAGAATGGACTGTGCCAGCCTATGCCCACCTTTACCCAAGACAAAATGACCTACCATAGCTTGGAGATCTCTAAAAAAAAGCGTTGGGTATGAAAAAGGGTAGGGCCTGTAGGAGATAAAAGTTTTTAGGTAAAATGTTAATTTTGACTGTATTGATTCTATCCCGCCATGACAGGTTAAAGGACGATCTGTTTTAATTTTATGTAGTAAGGGTAGGAAATTTAGTCTATATAAATCTGAGGTATTATGCAAAATTTAAAATATTTCAAATGGGAAGGATGGCATAGAAAAGGGAACGAGCCACGGAGACCCTCAATCATTCGCTGTGATGCATTAATATCCAGAGCAATCGATTTGGCAATTTTTTTTTAAAATTAGATAGAAGGTTGAATCTAGAAAATTCAGTCATTAAGGCCAGTAGAGAAACAACAGGGTTAGAGAGCTTAGCCAATAAATCATCAGCATATAGCGGCAATTTATATTCTTGGTCGCCCACTTTTATGCCATGGATGTTTGGATTCGCTTTGATTGCTCTGGCTAGCGCTCCCATACAGAGCACAAAAATGACTGGGGAAAGGGGACATCCCTGTCTCATCCCATTTCTAATCACAAAGGGGGCCGAAAAAAACAAACGTTTAAGTGCACCCTGGCCGAGGGTAGGTTGTACAGAGCTAGCATACGGTGAAGACAGATGGGGCCCAGACCATGATGGCTAAGGAGACCTTCCATAAAAGGCCAATCAACCCTGTCAAATGCTTTCTCCGCGTCGGTGGACAGGAGAACCGCAGGAGTCAATTCAGAGCAATCAAAGGGAATGATGTCTACAATCTTGGACGTATTGTCCTTTACCTCTCTGCCCGGAATGAAACCCACTTGGTCCCCATGTACCACCTCTGGGAGAAAGGGGCACAATTGGTTGGCAATCAATTTGCATAGAGTTTTAAATCACAATTTAATAAGGAAATCGATCTGTAGCTCAATCATTGTGAAAGTCTTTACCTTCTTTTGGTATTACAGAAATATGGGCCTCCAAAGTTTGTTTGGAAAATCCATACAGAGTTACAAGCTTTAAGAAATAGGGGTAACAGAGATGTTTCAAAAGCCTTATAGTAACACACTGGGAAGCCATTAGGGCCTGGGCTCTTGCCAACTGGAGTATCAGATAATGCCGCTTCCAGCTCATTTCTCGTAAATGGTTGTTCTAAGAAAGCTAGATCTGCCTCTGAGAGTTGTGGAAAATCTATCTCTTTTAGATAATTTGTAAGTAAATTCTCCAACTCCAGGGATCTAGAGGGGGAATGTCCTGGTCTCAAGTTATACAAGGTAGCATAATAGTTTTGAAAGGATTCCGCTATTTGAGAAAGTGTATAGACCATCCGTCCTGCAGGGTTGCGGATGGAGTGTACATAGGACTAAAGTCTCTGAGCGCGTAAAGCTCTAGCCAACATGGATCCCAATTTATTGCCCCAAAGGTAAAATTTGTGACAGGCTCTGGCTGACAGGAGTCATGGGTCACTGAGTATGGAAGGCTTAAACCACCACATCCAAGGCGTGGAGCTAGGTGGGGACAGATGAACTGTAGCATATATTGGTGCATGATCGGACCAAGATATTTGTCCAATGTTACTAGTCGGGAAGAACTGTAAGAATCTGTGATTTACAAGGAAATAGTCAATTCTAGAGTACATATTGCGAGGAGAGGAAAAAAAGGTATAGTCCTTCCCTATTGGATGGTGGATTCTCCACAAGTCCATAAGTTGGAATTCATGGAAATGCCAGTGCATTTTCCTATGGTTACGTGTGAGTGTTCTCGAAGATGAGGGGGAGCAATTAATAACAGGATCAGGTGACCAATTAAAGTCACCCCCTAGAATTAAACAACCTTCTTCAAGAGGTTCTATCAATTGCAGCATCTTAGAAAGAAAATGTCTCTGGCCCTGATTCGGGGAGTAGACATTAACAAACGTATAGGATTGACTAAAAATTTGGCACTTAAGGACTTGGCATCTGCCCTCTGCAAGTACTATATGCATGATATTGGAAAGGGGGAAGCGACGGGATAGGAGGATTGCTACACCAAGTGATTTGCTTTGGGCAATATTATTACAATAGACCGAGGGGAAGCAAAATTACTCAATCTCGGGGAAACTGGAGCCTTGAAATGAGTCTCCTGAATGAAGGCTATATCCAGAGGTGGATTGGCCATAGGATTTACAGGGACGATTCCCGGTGGGCCGGCGCACCCGTGGGGCCTGTTTTGTTTGAGGACATGTGGTCCTTTTTATAGACATAATGAATAAGATGCAAAATATTTTGCATATATGAAAATTACTTTGCCACTTAGCCTGTGATTGCAGATGATCTAGTGTATGCTCTGTCTGCCTGCTTGGCTGACATATAAGATTGAGTGAATAGTGATTAGGATACGGTTGGTGTAATAAGCAAGAAAATATATCTTTCTAAAGAATGATTTAGTTTCCTAAATTCTGAAGGTGTATCATATAATGTGCTCATAATATTTAATTTTATTTCTTTTTAACTTCCCCCTTGATGCTGGACATGCCCACTATCTGGAAAGTCTTGGGGGGAGGGTGCTGCTGCCATGGCCCATGTCTAGACCTTACACCTCTGGTGCTGCCCATGTGGGGCCACTAGTACAAATTTTTCCAGGGCCGCTTTTTGTTCCCAATCCATCCCTGGCTATATCATCATGGTCATTCCAGAGTTCATGTAGCAAAGTGGACCAGTTTCTCTGGGATATTTAGCCCCTTTACATTAAAGGAGCACAATTTTTTGTCATTAGGCATCTAGTGAGATTAAAATAATACCACAGCTGAATATTGAATTGAAGGAGGAAGTGAGTATATGGTAGGAATGATCTTCATGACAAAGGTACCAGGAAGAGTCCAGCCACGATGACGGGTGAGGGAGAAAAAAACAGGGGGAAGTGGAAAAGGAAAATGAGAAGAAGGAAGCAAGTATAAGAGTGTCAAAGAAAATATGTGAAATTAGTAATAATGAGAATGGAACAATGGAAAATAGGAATATAATACCTACCGGTAATTCCTTTTCTCGTAGTCCGTAGTGGATACTGGGGAACTGTACTTTAATACCATGGGATATAGATCGGGTTCACTGGAGCCTGTCACTTTAAAACCTTTAGTGTGTGTATGTGTGTGCTGGCTCCTCCCCTCTATGCCCCTCCTACCAGACTCGGTCTAGTAAACTGTGCCCAAGGAAACTGACATACCATGAGAGAAGAAAACAGGTACAACAGCGGTGAGGCACTAAGCTAACACACATCCACAACCGAAAAGGAGGGCGCTAACCAGAACAGACGATAGCAACACCAACCGAACCAGGATAGCAGAGCTATCCCAACAACATAAGGGTACAGCAATGGCGGGCCAACCAAACACTTACTCAGGTAAGCAAGAATCAAAGCACTGTGGTGGCGCCCAGTATCCACTATGGACTACGAGAAACGGAATTACCGGTAGGTATTTAGTTCCTATTTTCTCTTACGTCCTACTGGATACTGGGGAACTGTACTCTGAGCTCTGAATTCATGTGACCTCTTCCAGCTGCTGCCAGGCCACGCCCCCATATTTTTTTTTTTATTATTATCATCAACATTATTATTTACAGATGTATTGAAGGAGCCATGTTGGGTGCGGCTTATAGGACATTCATATGTCTATTGAGCTTGCAGACACCCCTTAGCTAAATCAGACCAGTTTCAAGTGCAGTGTATTGGTGTGATAGGTTTCAGATGGAGGGTTTGTTAGACCTTCTATGGAGTCAGAGGTTAAATGGGGTGCCATTGATTGTCTAGTCATTAATTTGTGAGGAAATTATCTTGGAACCTGTTAAGGGCATTGAGCTTATAAATATGATAAGGAGAGACTTGCTGGTGATCTCTGAGCGTTGGCCACAAGTGTTGTCAGAAGTCATACCTCAGGATTTGGAAGGATACGCTAGGTGGTGAAGCATTAGATAGTGAGAAGGAAGCTCAACGCAGCAGTATCGAGGTTTGTTGGGAACCTGAATGGGTTAGATATTAAACACGGTATGAAGGGGTTGAATTGTACAGGCCAGTAGGCAATCATTTAGCAGAGGAGGGTTTGAAATTTTTATCACAGCCCTTTTGGGTTTTCTTTAAATAAAAAACTGTGATGTACTCTAACCAGTAAGGTGTGCAGAAGTATAGTTATAAAAATATCTTACAGTCAAATTACATCATAAGAGAAAATATACTAAAAAGTCACCACAAACTTCAAATATTATCTAATATAATTACTGCTAAACATTCTGGATAGTGCGCTTCACAGATAATTATTAACAATCAACAAAGTCAGCTGCTTGGTTACATTTGTTAAACTATATGCAGCATCCTTGGTTTTGGTTGTTGAGACCTTAGTTGTGACAGACAGGGGAGAGCGCTAACTAGGAAAGTCCAAGCGCTATGCGCAACCCTCGTATTACTTTTCTGGCCTCTTAAGGATCCACTACCAGCCCGGAAGGAGGAGCGCTATGGCAAGTGCATGTCCATTCATTCATACATAGTCTCAATGTCAGGTGAAATACTGTACAGATGTATGTTATTTCTTAAGCGATCAACGAAATGCCCGAACATCAAGCGTTCCCCCGTTTAAGAGCTGATCATCCTCGCTGATGCTTTGAGTCAGTCTCTTTAATCTGGGACTGGGTAAGCCTGATTCAGAGCGTACCTCCAAGTAGAATAATATCAGCCTTTACGCGTGTCTCCGCCTCAATGGTATGGCTTTTGGTTTTGGGTTTTCTGAAGTAGAGGTTGCTTTGATGGTGGCGGTTTGTGGTCATGGACCACGCATTTGGTGGAAAGCAGTGTTTCTCTGTGGCACTATTAGGTGCACAGCGCTTGATAAGCAATTCCCCTTTGAGAAAGGAGAGTCGGTCACTACCTTAAGGGAGGACCAGGTGTCCATCCCACATAAATAAATCAATGTCAAGTGATGAAACTAGAACATGACGGCTTGCTGAACTTTACCATTGGTTGCAAATTGCTTCCCACCCAAGTACTTCTTCAATGGTCTAAAGAGATGGAAATCAATCTGTGCCAGGTCAGGGCTGAAGGGTGGATGATATAGTACCTCCCAATAGTAGCACTGTAACAACTCACTCATGCGGTTGGCTGAGTGTGGTCTGGCATTATCATGCGGCAATACGGCACCTATTCGCAGCAACTCAGATGTTGGCAATTAATTTTAGCTGCTGATGTGCCCTTCAGATGCAAAAATATGATCACACTATGGCCCTCATTCCGAGTTGATCGGTCGCAAGGCGTATTTAGCAGAGTTACACACGCTAAGCCGCCGCCTACTGGGAGTGAATCTTAGCTTCTTAAAATTGCGACCGATGTATTCGCAATATTGCGATTACTAACTACTTAGCAGTTTCAGAGTAGCTTCAGACTTACTCTGCCTGTGCGATCAGTTCAGTGCTTGTCGTTCCTGGTTGACGTCACAAACACACCCAGCGTTCGCCCAGGCACTCCCACCGTTTCTCCGGCCACTCCTGCGTTTTTTCCGGAAACGGTAGCGTTTTCAGCCACACGCCCCTGAAACGCCGTGTTTCCGCCCAGTAACACCCATTTCCTGTCAATCACATTACGATCGCCGGAGCGATGAAAAAGCCGTGAGTAAAATTACTTTCTACATAGCAAAGTTACTTGGCGCAGTCGCAGTGCGAACATTGCGCATGCGTACTAAGCGGATTTTCATTGCGATGCGATGAAAAATACCGAGCGAACAACTCGGAATGAGGGCCTATGTACCTCAATGTTTGACCAAGTTTCCGACAGCCCCAGCATCTTACTACTGATGTTAGGACAGTATGACTGATATGAGGTGCAGTCTAATGGCTGTGAGGGGAAGCAGCGGTTCACCTGCTCTGGCCTGGTGGGAAGTTAGAATGAAATAGAGATCATTACGTATGTGAGAGCAGGGCCGTCTTTTCGTATGGGCTCAATGGGCTCTTGCCCAAGGGCCCCAGGAGTATAAGGGCCTTAGGCTGATAGCTGAGGATCCCCTCTTTCCAGGGGTACCAGATTTTTGAAAATCGGTTCTGGGGAACCGGAGATATCCGACTTGAAAGCAGTGGTCCCCATCCAAGCCTGTTAATAGCTCTTCCCAGTCAGATGTCTCGGGTTCTGTCTGACTTAGAGTTTTTCTGAGGGTATGTTCCAAACGCTGGGACTCTCCCCTTTTGCTGGACACTGGCAGCTTGTCTCTACTATGCCCAGAACCAGAGATATCAGCCTTCCAGCAGATGGTGCCTGCTCCAGCTCCACACGCCTAATATGCAGTTTTAGATTTTTGTTGAATTGCTCTGGTTCCTGAGCTCTGATCCCCAAGTCCCCAGAACCTTCTGAAAGGTGTCCCCAGTACCTTCTGAAAGGTGTTCCCAGTACATCCTGAAAGGTGTCCCCAGTACATCCTGAAAGGTGTCCCCAGTCCCTCCTGAAAGGTGTCCCCAGTACCTCCTGACAGGTGGGACTCTCTAGTTTTTATCCCATTCAAAGCTAAGAAATATATTTTCAGGAACATGAGATATCTGCAGTCAAGCAAGCTGCCCTCCCACCAGAAAATGATAAATTTTAAGCCCACTCCACTATCCACCCCTCCCCTGCGTATTAACCATCCCCTACCACCCTGGAAGTCATGTACCAGGGCTTCTTCATTCAGCCCAATGCCTCCTTCTACAGTTTAGCCCCATCTGTGCAGTAAAGGAGTAATTAGCAGAAATTACTGCTCCAAGTCCTACATGCTGAGCGGAAGATAGAACATCCCCTACAGCCCGCGGGACATCAAAGTTGCAGTTGATAGCACCCCCAACCCTACCGCTGGAGGATGGGTAGGGGCCCCAGTGCATTGCTGTGCCCTAGGGTCTACACTGCTGTTAAGATGGCCTTGTGTGAGAGGTCTTGTTACATTACGTATTGAATCCCTCTCGTATAAACTGCAGAACTTGTTAACCTGCGGCTTGCATGAAATCGAATCCAATGTGTTGCGGTTTGCTCAGGACCAATTAAGGGCTATAGTCCCAATGTTGCTCTTAATGCATAAAAAGAAAAACTGCATTATTTAGTGAGGAAAATAGAAAAAAAATGTTAACATTTATGATTTATGGCTGACCGTGTAGCCAGTTGGGTTATTTGTCATCGTCATGCTGTCATGGTGATGGACCTTTTATTATGTTGTTGGCCTGGGGCAGTAGCCTCAAATGTCCCATTGTTAATCTAGCCCTGGGTTTGATAAGACCCAAATTGCATACAGTTCTTATAAAAACGCTGTTTTTAAAACCAAATCAGATGGTTATCTGCAGATGAGAAATGCAGTTTTGCTGTGGTTTTCGATTGGCTCACAAACAATATGAGATTGTGACTTATGCCACCTTTTGTCTTTTCCTCATTCTCACTAATAGGAGTCAACAAAGAGTGTATATAGGAGAAATAGAGATAACGACAGGATAGATGGCTGATTTCAGGAAACTCCTTCTGACTGGAGACAAATTACAGGGACAACCTCTCTCTAAAAACTGTAAAGAAAACATAAGCTGCTGCCTTTCCTCCCATAGACATGCCCAATGCAAACAAAACAAGAATGCTAACAATTTCACTAATTATTGTCATCATCATGTTCAACCCACAAGCGACTTGATAATCTCACCCATCTAAAGCATTACCATTTCTCCAACAGTTTGTTGTGTGATCTACAGATTGACATATCATACATTGCACCGCATGTATGTTTCCAAGGTCTTGAAACCAACATTCCGGTTTCTGCTCTGGTGGTTTTAAACCAGAACCACCACACACAATGTGTGTCCAACATTCTCTTAAGAAAATAAGTGGTAAAAGTATGGTTGCTACTACTTTTGAAAATAACTTTATAGCTTTCCCAACATAGACGTGTCCTTATGGAAACTTTGTAAATGGTACTCTTTATTACTCATTGACAATAAGACCTTGACAATTTATGAGGTGTATTTTGTAACAGAAAAATAGATATGACTAACATAAAGATAAGCAGTCCCTAAAGGGTCTGTCTTCTAGAAGGTTACATCTGGCAGCATTGTGATTATGGAGCTTTGTTTCTATACGAAAGCACATACAGTAATATACATTGCTAGGTTTGAGATGTATATGATAAGCTGTGTAGGAACAATAGAACCCTTCTTATAGGTTACCAGCTGCTATAAAGTATCACTTAACACACAGTATTTTCCTTGCTAACCATGTTATTCTTTACCTTCTCATCTCCATATGAAGTCTTTTTGTGTATTAGCTATACTGTTATCTTAAGTTGACAGTTAAACAATTTGGCATGGATATGAGGAAAAATAGCTTTGAAGACAATATATGTTATTTATTATTGAAGAAAAAAATATACTTGATGGAAAACCTACTCTTAATTTCATAATTTACAATTCAGTAAACATCACATTATTTATAGCTACAAAGACAGTGGAATGATGATAAAATATAGGTTAATCATTCTCAAGAATCAAGTTGCAATTGCAGCAACTTGTGTGTAATATACAGTACTATTAAAATTAAAATCTATTGTCAAATACATTTCTATCAATGTTCACAATTATATTCAGAAACTAATTATTGCAACAGTACATTTTGTATTGTGATATATAGATTGGCCAATAAGAGATATAAAAAAGGCTTAAATTGCAAGTGGCAGTCCAAATATAATGCAACCAAAGAGAATATTTTGGAACTATTGTATTGCTTATGTTCTTGATGACCTATTTTCACTATGATCTTGTTGTGTGGTTTATTTTTGCTAAAATGATCAAGCACAAAGTAATACAATGAAGTCTTTTCATATTGTTATGTTTCTAAAGAGATAGAGGTTAAGGACTAATGATAGACAAACATATTTTAAACATCAGTTCTTAAGCAAAGAAACATGTGGTTTTCAGCAGGAAGCAATTTAGATGTCCTGGCCATTTAATACCATTTTGTGAAACCATAAATGTGATATCTGTTTTCCATTAATATTCAAATAATGCAGCGCCTAATGTTTTCAGACACACCATGAGATTTGAGCAAAACACAGTAAATTATATTTCTCAATAAAAAGCATAACATGAAATCCCATAAAACTGTGCAACACATACTGACAGCATAATGTAGTGTTATAGAGCAGTCACTGCTAAGTGGTGGTCAGTTATACCAACATTACTGAGAAGACAAGATAAGCGATGTTCCCTAAGCATTAGTTACCAGGAATAGGCAATATTGCACGTTCACAGATATACTGTGTATGTATATATATATATATATATACCTGTACAAGGAATTTTGCAAGAATGAAGAATACATGGCATTTCATGTATCCTTTTAGTTATGGAATGCATTATACTTTACTGTCTTCAGACTTCAAAAGCATATCTATTCTGCAACTTAATGCGTTATACTTACAAAAATCTGCTTCCCAGCAAATATCTCAAATATCTTCAATTCTGACAAGTTTCTGAAATGTTTAAAATAAACATTTGTTTTCTTAATCTTACTACAATCCCTTCATGAAATGTTAATAATCCGTTTCGGATCAATGCTCATTTTAGCAAATGTTATGATATTACTGGAAGGGAGAAAATAAAAGTAGACATGAGAGGTAATTGCCTTGGGTGTTGTAATACTGTACTTAGCAGCTAAAAGCTAACAATAAAAGGTGGCAATAGTGGCAGCAATTGGGGCATATTTGCCTTGTACAACTAACCTCTTAGTCCCAGCACTGTTAAATGGTATTTTTAATAAACCTATAGCAGTGAAAAGAGCAGCATGGTAGCATTGCTGACTCGCAGCACTACGGTCATGGGTTCAATACCCACCATTGCCCTGTGTGGAGTTTGTATATTCTCCCCATGTTTGTGTGAGTTTCCTCCAGGTGTTCTGGTTTCCTCCCACACTCCAAAAATACTGATAGGTTAATTGGCTCTCAACGTGTAGCAGGAGAGCTTCAGATTTAGAATACTTGATACGGAAGTCCGATAAAATAGAATATGAGGATAAGGTCTGAAACAGATTGGGGATGGATGTATGCGGGGAGGCAAGTGTGAGTAGAACATCCCAAATCTGTTTCAGATCTTATCCTCATATTCTATCTTATCGGGCTACCGTATCAATTATTCCAAATCTGAAGCTCTCCCTCTACATGTTGAGGAGGATACTAGATCTTTATTGGCTAAAAACTTTAACTTTACATGGCGCATCAAGAAACTAAAATATTCACGCTAGCGTGTAAGTGTCTGAGTGTACATGTGGTAGGGAATATAGATTTTAAGCTGAACTGGTGTAGGGACCAATGTGAATGGTCAAATATTCTCTGAAAAACGTTGTGGAATATGTGTACGATATATAAATAAATATGGCAATGGTATTGTTTTAAAGCTGGAGTGGGGAACCTTTTGCCCTCCAGCTACTGTTGAACTACACATACCAGCATGCCCTGGTACAATTTTGCTATTTGGCAATGCTAAAGCTGTTGCAGAGCATGCTGGGAAGTGTAGTTCAACAACAGCTGGAGGACCGCAGGTTCCCCACCCCTATTTTATAGTTATATCATAGAGATGCATGCAGAATACATTTTCTTTAAAAAAAAAAATCACAGTATTAATAAAATTACATCAGTTTATATTCACTTTTAAAAAGAGACCAAACATATTATTGAAGAGGCAACTGGTACCTCAAAGTACAATTCTGTGTCACACAGAAGTTTGGTGTTAAAATACAAAAAACAACAAGCTGATTTACAATCTTAGAGGTCCCAGATAATTGCTTGATTTGGCCATATAGTCACGATAAAGATGAACGTATTGCCTAGGCTATTACACCTGATGCAAACTATACCGATGCATGTTCCCAGGGAGGCTTTGAGTTGGATGCAAAGAGACATACTGTACTTAAATTTATATGGTCAGACAACCCCCCTAGACTTAAAACCTCTAGCTTAATCAGGAACCCACTTAGTGGGGGTAGAGGGTTACCTGATATTCAACAAAATATTATCAAGCGACCCATCTAAGTCAGGCGCTTGCCTGGTTTCCTCGTTCTGTTACTTTACCTTGGATACAAATTGAATTAGCAGAAACCAAAGTCTCCACACTTGTTTCTCTTCTCTTTCCAGCTAGATCACACCATGCGGCGAGGATTTGCAATTCTTGCTACTAAATTTTCTTGCTCTGTGTGGCTCTCTTGCATCCGTCGTTACAATCTATCTTCAAACCCTTGTCTTATTACCCCTATCTGGGATAAACCGGATTTCCCCCTGGGTTCTTCTTTACAGTCACATACATGGCTTCAATTATCTTCACAACCTAGATTTGTCTTTGATTTTATTGAGGGCAACTCTTGGTGCACCCTAGATTCTTTAATTAATAAATATAGAATTCCTCATCCTGTATTTTTTGAATATCTACAACGTCGCTCCTATTTACACTCCCTTTCAAAGGAGAAGGTCTTTTGCCAACTAACCCCTTTCGAAATATTGTGTCTTTATTCTTCAATTAGGCAGGGTATTATTTCTGTACTTTATGGTTTACTACAATCTTTAGACTCAGAAGGTATTCTCCCGCACGAAAGTAAATGGGAGACCGAGCTGGGCCCTCTGGAGGAGGAGGATGCATGGAAAGTCATTAGGCAGAATGTAGCACAGTCTTCCATTTCTTCCTTAATTAAGGAGAACTCATATAAAGTCTATACTAGATGGTACCTGGTTCCCTCAAGGTTGAACAAGATTTTCCCAGCGTCCTCCCCTAAGTGTTGGAGGGCATGTGGCCAAGTTGGTGACTTTACACATATTTGGTGGAAATGTCCTAAAATTGGTATATTTTGGAATCAAGTTGAAGCTCTTTTAAGAAACATTTTTTCAATCCCAATCTCTCTTGGCATTTGGTCAGCGCTATTGAGCCTTCCTATTGATGGCCTTAATGCAAATACTAATAAGCGTATTCATCACATTCTTACTGCAGCCAGGTGTACAGTGGCTAAATGTTGGAAAAATCCTGCACCCCCACCACTATACATGGTAATGGTTAAAATCTGGTTTATATCTACAATGGAGAAGATTACCACATCATTGCATGATAGAGCTGTTAAATTTGATATAAATTGGGAACCCTGGGTTGAACCACTAAAACTGTGTAGTATGGTTTGTGTTACACATACAGAGGACTCTCTTAATGGTTTATATTTTGATGGGTTTAACTGTGATTATGTTTAGATTATCTGAATGGGTATCTAATTTAAGTCGACATTATCGAATTCTTCTTTTTGCAAAATTCCTTCCTTCCTTCCTTCCTTCCTTCCTTCCTTCCTTCCTTCCTTCCTTCCTTCCTTCCTTCCTTCCTTCCTTCCTTCCTTCCTTCCTTCTTTTCACCGATAGGGTTTATATATAAAAAATGGCTGAATGTTGTGTACTTGTTCCACATTTTATATTATTTTGTACCCAGCCTTTGGATCTCTGTATTTGAAATGTTGGATGTAACAGAGCTTGAGTATCTGTACTTGCATATTCAATGTCTTCCAATCAAAACCAAAAAGAAATAGAAAAAACGTATATGTGAAATGTAGGCTAGCACTCAATATATAGCACTTAATATCTACAGAACCATTTCTGTGCTTCTTGATACTTCAAATTTTTATTTTAGAAAATATCTTTACAGTAACAGAAATACATTAAATTAATTCATATAAAGGATAATAAAGTAAATTCTGCATATCATTCTTATTCCCAAAGAGCTATTTGCTATTTATCAAATGCATAAAGATCATTTTGTTTAGTCAACAGAACAAAACCATCTGAATTTATTACTACAATTATTTTTAATTCATAGGCCGGTATCCAATTAGTTGCAGTAATTTACTGCAGCTAATGGATTTGCCGGCGGCTATCCAATTAGCCTCAGGCACACAACCTTTTAACAGCAATAACACATGGGCCCAGATACTTTTCCCAGATCTAACGTGTTATCAGCCGAAAATGGGGCATTTTTCGGCCAATGAAAATGGGCTATAATTGAATAACCCGATAATGACCATCAATCAAAAATCAGCCCGTTTTTTTTTTGGTCCGAAAAATTAGCACATCTAATTGGATATCCCCCATAATAACTTTGTCTAACAGTTACAGTTTGTATTGTAAAAGTGATGTCATTAATTAAAATCTAATCTCATAGTGTCCTTATGTCTTTGTTATTTATGGATATGGTACAAAATAATTTTTGAGCCATCTATAAAAATATGTATTTCAAAGAGAATATATTAGTTTGCCTGCTTGCTACACATGTCGAGAAAATTTTTGTTAGTGAAGTTAATTGTTTTCCTTCATTTTGTCACAATACAGTGATTACCAAAAAGAACATTACACACATCAAGGGGTCTTTATGATTCCAAAATCTTGCTCTGACTGCAGTCACTGCAATGCTTTTAGTATGGGTGGGCAGGTCAAGAACTACTTTAGGGTTATTTAAATCATGTTTGCACTAAAGATAAGAAAAAGAAACAGAAATCACATTCTCACCAAGAATTACAAAACTCTGTAGTCAGTTACAGAATTATGACGTTTAAGTTTACATTTTTATTATAAATTACTTAAATTATTTAAATATGGAAATGTATTTTACACATATTACTGTTTTGTTTGACAATTTAGCTGCTATTACATCTATAGGGGAGTACAAACGTAGCGATGTGGCTTAAATTCTAAGCAATCTGACTTGATTGCTTAGGAAAGAATCACACATCGCTCCATGTGTATGCCCCATAGCGATAGCGCATCGCTATCGCTGTGATAGATCGCTCATGACACCTCTCCCCTTGTGTACCCCCCTTAAAATTACATTCACTATAGCAAAACCTAGAGCAGTGGTTCTCAACCTCGGTCCTCTAGTACCCCCAACAGTTCATGTTTTCCAGGTCACCTAGCAGTTGAACAGGTGTACTCATTACTCACTGACACATTTTAAAAGACCCACAGGTGGAGCAAATTATTTTACTTGCAATCTTGTGAGGAGACCTGGAAAACATGAACTGTTGGGGGTACTTGAGGTCCATGGTTGAGAACCACTGACCTCGAGCATAGTAGCTTTCCTATATCTAATTAAATAAAAGAGTGATTCTTGAAAGTTTCTGATTGGGACAGAATTGGAATTTGGACAGTAATACAATTGGAGATGTAAGGCCTGGGCCAAGCCCAAACAAATTATATAATTGTCACTTGTTTTCCAAACTTTGCTCCATTAATAAGTGCTGGCATTCTTTACATTTAATATTATAACTAGAACAGTCTGGTATGTGTGTAGTGTTGAAGAGCCTGCAATATTTATTTACACTGGGTGCAATATAGTGTTTGTACTTATACCCTTTAGGGGGGTATGCCATTAGCTCTGTTTTTTTCACCTAGGCGAAAAAACTGAGCTTTTTGCTATTTTTAGGGCAAATGGGGATTCACCCTATGCAATAGCAGGACCGGATTTTTGCATGGGCGAAAAATGTGGCAGGGGCAGAAAACACATGGATTGGTGATTGGTGTGTTCCGTCAAAAACGCAGGTAATTTTCGCCGATTTTGAGGCATTTTTCGTCAATGCCTTTTCGCTTTAAAAAGAAAAGGTTAAAAGGCATTGGCGAAAATGCCTTCAAAACAGACGAAAAAGGCCCTAAGTGAATACTCAGTGGGGCGAATTCATTAGCTCCAAAATGACCGGAGCTAATTGCATACCCCCCTTATAGTGCAACATGATTTGCTTGGATACCAAAGTAAGACGTAAAACTTGCCACGCAATACTTGGTCTAAGCAATCAGATTTGTTCGTGTATGCTAGGTTCATCTACAAAGATAATTATGAAAAACTGGAATATGCGTATCAGTATCTCAGTTTGCTCACTGAACTGACAATTATTGGTGCTACTTTAACTACCTTTATAGCATTATGTAATGTATTTAAAACTGCTGTATAAATAATGACAAGTGGTAAACATAAGTGTAGGGTAAAACAGTCACTTCCTGCATCATTTTGAAATCGATTAGCAAACAAAGAAAAACATTAGCAATGACCAGGGGCGTATCTACCTTTTGGCCAGGATGGCACTCGACAGGGGTGCCAGGCAAGGAGGGGGCGCCATCTGGCAGTGCCATCTATGGCCAGGCGGAAGAACTAAGTAGTACTGTCAGACTTGGTGACTGTCTGTTGGTGCCGGCGCCAGTGTCCGGCAGCAGCACCCCGCACCTCGCTTGTAAACAGACTCAACATAAACTACAGCTCCCAGCAGCCCTTGTTGCCGGGAGCTCCCGGCAGCAAGGGCTGCTAGGAGCTGTAGTTTACTATAGTTTACTTTGAGTCTGATTGATCAATAGTGCGGAGCTGTGCCGCTGGACACTGGTGCCGGCAGGGACAGACAGTCTGTGTGTATGCAGTAGCGTAACTATACATTTTTCTCCCCCAAGCCAAAACATTCTCCGGTACCCCCCCCTGTCCCTTCATAATTTCCACTAGTAAAGAGATAAATCTGCGCACAAAAGAGGGCGTGGTCTTGCTTTAAAATGGGTGTGGCTTTGCAGAAAGGGGCGTGTCATTGCAGGAAAAGACTGCCTTATACCCCAGTTTTGCAACCTGCACGCCAAGCCGTTGGCCGCCACAGGAAAAAAAATAATCCTGATTCATGCCCCTTACATTATTTGTCATTTTTCCTCCCTATAGTAATGCCCAGTATACATTATGCCACATACTGCAATGGCCCTTAGACATTATGCCACACACAATAATGCCCATGACACAATATGCCACACACCATAATGCCCCAACACATTATGCCACACACCGCAATGCCTGTGAAACGTTATGCCATGCATCACAATGCCCGTTATACATTATGCTAAACACTGCAATGCCCCTGATACATTATAGCACATACAATGCCTGTGACGCATTATGACACACACCGCAATGTCTGTGATACATTATGCCAAACTGCAATGACCCTGAGACATTATACCACAATGCCCGTGATATAGTATACCACACACCGTAATGCCTGTGACACATACCGCAATGCCCGTTATACCCTATGCCACACGCTGCAATGCCCATTATACATTATGACACACACTGCAATGCCCCAGAGACATTATACCACATACCACAATGCCCATGATATAGTATGCCACACACCGTAATGCCTGTGACACATACCACAATGCCCGTTATACCCTATGCCACACACCGCAATGCCCGTTATACATTATGCCACACACTGCAATGCCCCAGAGACATTATACCACATACTGCAATGCCCGTGATATAGTATGCCACACACCGTAATGCCTGTGACACATACCACAATGCCCGTTATACCCTATGCCACACACCGCAATGCCCGTTATACATTATGCCACACACTGCAATGCCCCTGAGACATTATACCACATACTGCAATGCCCTTGATATAGTATGCCACACACCATAATGCCTTTGACACATTATGACACACACCGCAATGTCCGTGATACATTATGCCACACACCACAATGCCCATTACACATTAAGCCCTACAGTAAGGCTTCTAATTACTTTTAAATTACCTGCTCGTTGCCAGGGGTTTCATGCTCTTGGTTCCATGCACTATGCCAGAGGTTTTCATGCTCAGGGTGTCATGCTCGTTGCCAGGGGTTTCATGTGCTAGGTGTTATGCTTGTTGCCAGAGGTATCATGTGCTGGTTTTCAAGCTTGTTGCCAGGGGGTAGTATTCGTTGCCAGGGGTTTCATGCACTGGGTGTCATGTTCGTTGCTAGGGGGTAATACTTGTTGCCAGGGATTTCATGAGCTGGGTTTTGTGCTTGTAACCAGGGGGTAATGCTTGTTGCTAGGGCTGTGCTTCCAGTGCCACATATGCCCCCAGTGCCAGATATTCCCCCACTGTGCCAGATACACATATGCCCCCTAGTGCCCCATATGTCCCTCCCAGGGCCAGCTACACACATACCCCCAGTGCCAAATATTTCCCCCCCCCCAGTGCCAGGTACACATATACCCTCAGTGCCAAATATGCTCCCGCAGTGCCAGGTGCACATATACCCCCCGTGCCAAATATGCCCCCCTAGTGCCAGGTACACATATACCCCCAGTGCCAAATATGCCCCCCCCCAGTGCCAGGTACACACCCTCCCTGGGCTCCCTCGGCTGCCGCTGCTTTGAGTTTTGGGAAGGAGTCGGAGGGGCAGGAGGGCACAGCACACGCCTTTCTAGTTTATCCCTCCTGTGTCTCCAGCGGTGTGTCTGTCAGAGCTCACGAACCGGCACTTCATTTAACAGACACGCTGCTGCCGTCGACCCAGGAGGTACACACAGGAGAGGTGAGTGCTGTGCCCTCCGCCTCTCCGGCTTCTTCCCAAAACAGCAGCAATCAGTGGCGGCGGCGCCGGCGCCCCCGCAGCCCTGCACCTTCAAGCCACCGCAGTGGCTGCGGGGGCAGTAGTTATGCCAGTGTGTGTATGTGTGTCTGTGACTGAATTTATGTATGTGTGTGACTATGGCTGTATGTATGTTGTGTGTGTGTGTGTGTGTGTGTGTGTGTGTGTGTGTGTGTGTGTGTGTGTGATAAGTACATACTGTATTTCTGTGTGTATTAGTGTGTGACTATGTATGTGAATAAGTGTGTAACTATGTATGTATGTGACTGTATTTGTATCTACTGCATGTGTGACTGTACTGTATATCATTTGTATGTGTTTAGTGTGTGACTATGTATGTAAGTATATACTGTATGTGTGTGCCTATGGGCAGGATCAGATATACTAATGGCAAATGTGATTTGACTGCATTTTCCATATAAAATTAGGAATATATTTATTAGCACCAGTCCACATTTCCATTTTCTTTTTGCATTCCCCGTATGCCCTGTATAGACGGTGTTTTCTATAGGGGTATGACTGTGTGGCGTAATGTGAATAAGAGACACTACTGTGCGTTGTAATGTGAGTAATGGACACTACTGTGCGGTGTAATGTGATACTGTGCAGCATAATTTGAATTGGAAGTACTATTATGTGGCCATGTCCATTTCCCACAAGGCTACATTCCTTTTTTGACATGACTTCTTTATTTCAAATATGTGTATGCATGTGTATGTGTGTGTGTATGTGTGTGTGGGAGGGGGGGGGGGCACAAGCCCCTGACTTTGCCAGGGGCACTAAGACCCCTTGATACACCCCTGTCGATGACTTAACTTTCTGATGTTTGGTCCTTTTTTTAATGTTGATGTTTTGTAAAGAAAATTAGTGGGGACGAGTAATAAGAATGCTGTACCTTTTGTAGTGAACTAAATATGAGGAATCAGATGAGAGATCAGCATTGTTGTTATAGCTGGACATTAATGATGTTTTGAACTCAGAAATCTCGCAAATGCATTGCACAAGTAAAGTAACACCAATAAAAATGTCTATGCATAAATAAAATGATGAAATAAAGGAGGAAACCAGAACAAAAATATCTATTGAATAGAACGAAGACTGTTTGAATGCATAAGGATCAACATTTATTGATAGAGTGAGCAATGCAAAGCTGACAAACAAAAAAATTGGGGTTTTGTTAGTTCAATTGCCCACGGTACTGCAATTTACCACGAGTGAAAGGGGGTGGTAGCCTTGGGCTAAAATGACTGGAGCTATTCAATTCCAACCCCTTTTTCACTTGAGCCCCTTCTTGACGCCTGTTAACTTAATGTGTTACAGACTTTGCCACACAGAACCTGTGAAAAGTTTACAGATTTGTGTTAACAGGGTCATGGCATCCATTAACCCCTAGCTCTCGTGGATATTTTTTGCTGCAGTGGGCTCACTCGGGGCAAATTTAATAGCCCAGAGGTATCAATTAGCCTGCTGTAAATTACTATTGCTAATTGATTCCCCCCGTAGTGGCTTTGGCATTCACATAACTGGAGCTAACTACATAGGCATGTACATGTTTTCAGAGTCTGATAAATTAGCTGAGAAGGCAGGATCTTACATCACGATGTTCATAAATTTGTCCAAAATAATTTTGTCAGCTCAAAAGTTTGGAGCCATTGTATGCTGAATCATATGTCAGGTTTAATATGCTGTGACACACCTGTTGCCAAGTATTATAGACAGAGCCATGAGACAAGTATAGAAAGAGAAACTATATATTGCACATAGTATAATGTGAGGAGTCATGTCTGGTGCCAAGTATACAAAGTTCACACTGTGTGCTGCTAAAAGAAATATGCTACGCACAGTGGCGGAACTTGTGAGTGGTGGGCCCAGGTGCAAAAATATAATTTGGGCTGCCTACCTCCACCCCAACCCAAGTTCACAATATGCCACACAGCAGTGGGTGACAGGGAGAGGCAGATGGTGACAGCGTAAGGCAGGGAGAGGCTGAGAGTGACAGCAGAGGAATGCAGGGGGAGGCAGAAGGTGACAGTGGGAGGCAGTGGGTGACAGGAGTACAAGCGCAATGTCCTGTGTGGTGTGGAGATCAGGGGACATGTATCTTGGTGGGATAAAGCAAAAAAAAAAGAAAATACAACTCTGCGCTGGACAACAAAAGGCAGCAAACAATACCTTCTGCTGTTATCAAAACCAGAAAAGACAAATATACAATGCAAATGGTGATATTAATTTGCGCCAATTTTTAACGGTAGATGAGAAATTTCTGTTGTCAAATTCTTACTATGAATAGTTCATCCATCTTCTCAAGTATATTGACTCATCAAATAGGGACGCTCCCGGGTGATTGAGTGACCGAAGGAGCTCAGCAGCAAAGTGAGCATCATTTATTATTGAGACACACTTCGTGGGTGACCCTTATCTACTAGCGTCACGGTTTAAAGGTTACTATATTCTCCATTTCCAAAAGTTCATTACTGTACACATTGGAGCATTTTTCTGTTCCCGTTTTCCATATATATCCTATGGAGGGGCGTGCATAACATCTATTAGAGGACGCCATCCCAGGACCCATTTAAAGATACCTTTATATGCATGGACCAGATTTTTTGAAAGTAAGCTTTTAAGTGAGCATCATTTTCCCTGACCATTGCACCTATTGGGTGACCTCATTTCATCACCACAGAGTGGAGGATCTGAATATTTCCTATATTCCTTTACCCTTTGACTGTTACCATTAAGACATTGGGACATTTTGTTTGTGTTCTCTTTCCATATGAACATCCCTATTTGATGAGTCAATATACTTGAGAAGATGGATGAACTATTCATAGTACTATTCATAGTAAGAATTCATAGTAAGAATTTGACAACAGAAATTTCTCATCTACCGTTAAAAATTGGCGCAAATTAATATCATCATTTGCAATGTATATGTATCTTGGTGGGGGCAGGGCTGTCTTAACGGCAGTGTAGGCCCCTGGGCACAGCAATGCACTGGGCCCCCTACCCATCCTCCAGCGGTAGGGGTGGGGGGTGCTATCAGATGCAGCTTTGATGTCCTGTGGGGGTGTTCTATCTTCTGCCCAGCATGTAGGACCTGGAGCAGTAATTTCTGCTGATTACTTCTTCACTGCACAGATGCGGCAGGAGGGAGAATACTAAACTGTAGAAGGGGGCATTGGGATGAACGAAGGGGCCATGGTACATGACTTCCAGGGTGGTAGGGGGTGTTTAATACGTAGTTCCTGAAAATAGATTTATTAGCTTTCAATAGGATAAAAACTTTCAGGAGGTACTGGGGACTTGGGGATCAGAGTTCAGGAGCCAGAGCAATCCACCAACAAAAATATAAAATTGCATATTAGGCGTGTGGAGGGGTGTGGTTCATCAAATCGACAGTGTCTAGGTCGACAATGTTTAGGTCGACCACTATAGGTCGACAGTCACTAGGTCGACATGGATGGAAGGTCGACAGGGTTTCTAGGTCGACATGTGCTAGGTCGACAGGTCTAAAGGTCGACATGAGGATTTTTTTTTGTGTCGTTTTCTTCGTAGAGTGACCGGGATCCCAAATTAGTGCACCGCGTCCCCTCGCATGGCTCGCTTCGCTCGCCATGCTTCGGGCATGATGCCTTTGCTTCACTACCGCTTCGCTCGGCACACTTTACCGTTCCAATCGTAGTCCACGTGGATCGTTAAATATGAAAAAATTTAAAAAAAGAAAAAAAATGTGAAAAACTCATGTCGACCTTTAGACCTGACGACCTAGCACATGTCGACCTAGAAACCCTGTCGACCTTCCATCCATGTCGACCTAGTGACTGTCGACCTATAGTGGTCGACCTAAACATTGTCGACCTAGACACTGTCGATCTTCAGACCGGATCCCGTGTGGAGCTGCTTGAAGGCTGATATCTCTGGTTCTGGGCAAAGTAGTGACAAGCTGCTAATGTTCGCCAAAAGGGGAGAGTCACAGCTTTTGGAGTATATCCTCAGAAAAACTCTAAGTCAGACAGAACCCGAGAGATCTAACTGGGAAGAGCAATTAACATGCTTGGATGGGGACCACTGCTTTTAAGTCAGATAAAATAATATCAGATTTTAAAAAATCTGGTACCCCTGGAAAGAGGGGACCCTCAGCTATCAACCGAGGGCCCTTATACTCCTGGGGCCCTTGGGTAAGTGTCCATTGTGCCCATACGAGAAGACAGCCCTGGGTGGGGGCTGGGAAACAGTGGCCTCTGCTCTGTCCCTGACAGAACACCCCACCACTTGTGCTTTCCTCAGTTTGGCACTCGGTCAGGCAGACTCTGTCAGTGCGAGTTACACCGGCTGTGAGCTGCCTTTAACTCACAGACAGCAGTGAATCAGAGAAAATGTACAGCTGTCCATTAACTACGGGCAGTAAGTGGCTGTGATCATCAGCGCTGATAGTCTGGCACATAAAACGTCAGCCCTGCCTAAGGTAAGAGGCAGGTCCCTCAGGCAGTGGGGCCCACCCCGCTCTCATCTCTGGGCAATTCATTTGCCATTGCTTAAAATGGTTTGCGGGTGGGCAGGAGATAATTCATTGCTTGTTTGGGCAGCAATGGGCCTCTTATTCCCCTGGGGCCCTTGTGCAATGCTCTGGTTAAGCAGTATCTTCTGCTAAGTTTACAAAGACGAGCTATACCTGCTGTCAACATAGTATCCAAAGTCTCTATCTTCTGTTATCACTGAAGTAATTCCTCTTAAAGGGTATCATTCAGATCAAACAATCTGCTTATTAACCTGATGCTTTCTTTAACTGACACATAAACATAGGATGCAAAGATTTTAGCAATATTATGTAGACACAAGTGACAAGATGTAACTATGGGCTTGAGTGTGTTATGAGAATGAAAGACTGGAAACAATTATAGCAACCAACAGTAATAATCATGGGCTTTGATTATATTGCATGCAAAATACAGGAAAAGGGACAGTCATAAATCGGGGTCTAAGCCCCCATTACCGGGTGTCACAGTGCCACCTCATAGCCATCTATATCCCTCCTGACTGCGTGTGGCATCTCTGGGAACTGTGGTTGCCCACCTGTAACCACCCTTGGTGGTTTTTGCTATTGCAAAACATGGGTGTCACTATCTTTGTTGCAATCACATGACTGGCTCATCCAACCAGGTTCCTGCAATCTTCATCACATGCTCCGCCCAGACTATCAGCACAAAAAGTTAAACCTGGACCTGTGCTATGTCCTTTGCCAGAACAACTTATCTCCCTAGAGGTCAGTACCCTGGCTCCTGGTTCTACCAGTTTCCAGAATTGCTAACAGCATTCTGAACCTGTTCAGTTACTACAGGGCCGGATTAACAATGGGGCGGATGGAGCTGCAGCTCCAGGCCCCCCATTGAAAATAGGCCCACAGGAGCCAATGCGGTGCAGCAAGTGTTGACAGGAAAAAAATAATCCTGTCACCACCAGCAGCTCACCGCACTCACCTCCCAAGGTGCCCAACGTAGCACCAGCTGGCCAATGTGCATAACACCCCATGGCCTTGGCTTGTCAGTCTGACACTCTGCTGCGCTGCTGCCCAGACCCGCCGGAACTCAGCCCGCCCCCCTGGTTTCATCGAAGCTCCGCCCCCAGATCAATCAGAAGCTCTGTCTTCATACTAGCTCTGCCCCTGATCCCGTCTAAGCTCCGCTCCCAGACCCGCCGAAGCTCCACCCCCCACACCAGTCCGGAGCTTGTCCTCATACCACTTGAAGCTCCGTCCCATATCTGTTGAAGCTCCGCCCACAGACCAATCCAACGCGTCATCCTCATGCCACAACAGACAAAAGCTCCGCTCTCTGGCCTGTCTGATGGACCTCTGTGAGGAGAGGTGGGTTTTGGATTGCACAGTGCATGCAGCGGACGTGCAACACCTTAGTAGGGGCAGAGCAGAGCACACCAGGCCCGGAGGTCGCCCTCTTCCCATATTTCAGTAAGTGATCTGTGTCATTAGGTGTATTTGTCTGTGTGTGTCAGTAAGTAATGCCTGTCAGTAAGGGATCTGTGTCATTAGGTGTATTTGTCTGTGTGTCAGTAAGTAATGCCTGTCAGTAAGTGATCTGTGTCAGTAGATGTATTTGGCAGTGTGTGTCAGTAAGTAATGCCTGTCAGTAGGTTTGTCAGCAAGTGGTCTGTGTCAGTAAGTATTGTCTATCAGTAAGTGGTCTGTGTCAGTAAGTGTGTGTGTCAGTAAGTAATCTCTGTCAGTAAGTGATCTGTGTCAGTAGGTGTATTTGTGTGCGTGTCAGTAAGTAATGTCTGTCAGTAAGTGGTCTGTCAGTAGGTGTATTTGGCTGTGTGCGTGTCAGTAAGTAATGTCTGTAAGTAAGTGGTCTGTGTCAGTAAGTTTGTCAGCAAGTGGTCTGTGTCAGTAAGTGTATCTGTGTGTGTCAGTAAGTAATGTGTGTCAGTAAGTAATCTCTGTCAGTAAGTGATCTGTGTCAGTAGATGTATGTGTGTGTGTCAGTAAGTAATGCCTGTCAGTAAGTGGTCTGTGTCAGTAAGTGTGTGTCAGTAAGTGATCTGTGTCAGTAGATGTATTTGTCTGTGTGTGACAGTAAGTAATGCCTGTCAGTAAGTGGTCTGTGTCAGTAAGTAATCTCTGTCAGTAAGTGATCTGTGTCAGTAGGTGTATTTGTGTGAGTGTCAGTAAGTAATGTCTGTCAGTAAGTGGTCTGTCAGTAGGTGTATTTGTCTGTTTGCATGTCAGTAAGTAATGTCTGTCAGTAAGTGGTCTGTCAGTAGGTGTATTTGTCTGTGTGTGTGTCAGTAAGTAATGTCTGTCAGTAAGTGGTCTGTGTTTGTCAGCAAGTGGTCTGTGTCCGTAAGTAATGTCTGTCAGTAAGTGGTCTGTCAGTAGGTGTATTTGTCTGTGTGTGTCAGTAAGTAATGTCTGTCAGTAAGTGGTCTGTGTCAGTGTGTCTGTCAGTAAGTTGTCTGTGTCAGTAAGTTTGTTTGTCAGCAAGTGGTCTGTGTCAGTAAGTGTATCTGTGTGTCAGTAAGTAATGTCTGTCAGTAAGTGGTCTGTGTCAGTGTGTCTGTCAGCAAGTGGTCTGTGTCAGTAAGTAATGTCTGTCAGTATAAGTGGTCTGTGTCAGTAGGTGTATTTGTCTGTTTGCGTGTCAGTAAGTAATGTCTGTCAGTAAGTGGTCTGTGTCAGGTGTATTTGTGTCTGTCAGTAAGTAATGTCTGTCAGCAAGTAATGTCTGTCAGCAAGTGGTCTGTGTCAGTAAGTGGGTGTGTGTCAGTAAGTAATGTCTGTCAGTAAGTGGTGTGTGTGTGTGTGTGTGTGTGTGTGTGTGTGTGTGAGTAAGTTTGTCTGTGTGTGTCAGTAAGTGATGTCTGTTAGTAAGTGGTCTGTGTCAGTAAGTTTTTTGTCTGTGTGTGTGTCAGTAAGTAGTGTCTGTCAGTAAGTGGTCTGTGTCGGTAAGTTTGTCTGTGTGTGTGTATCAGTAAATAATGTCTGTCAGTAAGTGGTCTGTATCAGTAAGTTTCTGTTTTGTGTGTCAGTAAATAGTGTCTGTCAGTAATTGGTGTCTCAGTAAGTGGTGTGTGTCAGTAAGGCCCCTACTGACAGACACACCACTTCCTAACAGAATTACTGTAAGGGGTGTCTATCAGTAAGTGTCTGCGTCAATAGGTGTGTATGTATGTGTGTGTCAATGTTTTGTCAGTAAGGAGTGGCTGTCAGTAAGGGGTATGTGTCAGTGAGTAGTGTGTGTGTGTGTGTGTGTGTGTGTGTGTGTGTGTGTGTGTGTGTGTGTGTGTGTGTCAGTAAGTGGGTCAATGTCAGTGTGTATCATTTAGTGGAATCTGTGTTAGTAAGGATCTAAGAAGAAACACAGGGTGAGGGTTCCGCACTGGAATGCCCTATGGTTTCCTGTGACCTGCAACAGGATTTATACCAAGGGAAAAAAATCACAAGTAAAGCCAACTACCATATAATTTTAATAGGGTTATCGTGGTGTCCCAGCTATTAGAGGTGTTGGCGGTGCACCCCAGAGTCAGATATAATAGAAACACAAAAGAGAAAGGAAAGACTCTTTGTTGGGGACACTCAGATCAAATTCAACAGTATGTTCATGTGATCAGAAGTTAAAACATAACCTTTATTTGGTTTTGGTTAAAAAATATAGTTTAAGCGCCTTTTATGCAGTAATATATATATGTACATATGTGTGTGTGTGTATATATATATATATATATATATATATATGTATATATAGAAACAAGCAAGGAAGACCCTAATTACACATATCAAAGTCCATCTGGATATAGGGGGTCATTCCGAGTTGTTCGCTCGCAAGTGAATTTTAGCAGATTTGCTCATGCTAAGCCGCCGCCTACTGGGAGTGAATCTTAGCATCTTAAAATTGCGAACGATGTATTCGCAATATTGCGATTACACACCTCGTAGCAGTTTCTGAGTTGCTTCAGACTTACTCGGCATCTGCGATCATTTCACTGCTTGTCGTTCCTGGTTTGACGTCACAAACACACCCAGCGTTCGCCCAGACACTCCCCCGTTTCTCCAGCCACTCCTGCGTTTTTTCGGGAAACGGTAGCGTTTTTTCCCACACGCCCATAAAACGGCCTGTTTCCGCCCAGTAACACCCATTTCCTGTCAATCACATTACGATCGCCAGAACGATGAAAATGCCGTGAGTAAAATTCCTAAGTGCATAGCAAATTTACTTGGCGCAGTCGCAGTGCGGACATTGCGCATGCGCATTAAGCGGAAAATCGCTGCGATGCGAAGATTTTTACCGAGCGAACAACTCGGAATGACCCCCATATTTCCTTAACGTCCACCATAAATCAGTGGATAGAAAAAACCTGTCAGTCTGATTCCTATTCACGTGTGACTCAATATTTTAATGGCTCCATGTTGCCATAATATACATTTTACATATTACGGATACCTGCAATGATGAGAGAGGGTCCGAAGGTAAAGAGAAGTTTAGTAAATAAAAGAGTTTAGAGAGAATACCTGTGTTATGTAAAAATTAATACAAGATCCACACAGTATAAACATTCACCAATACTGAAAGGGGTATTAGCGGTTTGTACTTTCCAGGGAGAGCTAGAGCTCAGAACGCAGAGCCGGGTAGGCCCGTCGCACACAGTAGCGTATGGAGTGGGGTACCTGTCGCTGCCTGATAACGCGGTTCACCTCCACGGGCTTGTTCACATCATTGCAGGTGTCCGTAATGTATAAAATGTATAGTATGGCAACATGGAGCCATTAAAATATTGATTCACACGTGAATAGGAATCAGACTGTCACAGGTTTTTTCTATCCACTGATTTATGGTGGACGTTAAGGAAAAATATCCAGATGAACACTGGATATGTGTAATTAGGGTCTTCCTTGTTTGTTTTCTTTTCTTTTATATATTACTGCATAAAAGGCGCTTAAACTATAATTTTTAACCAAAACCAAAAAAGGTTATGTTTTAGCTTCTTATCAAACAAACATACTATTGAATCTGAGTGCCCCCATAGCTGCACTATTAAGTGGTTGAAGGTAGGCACTAGCTATGTCCGTCATGGAGATAGCCACACCCTCTTATGTAGACCACACCCACACCACGTTGGCCACACCCCCACATCACTAGTCACACCACCTCAGCACCAGTCACACATCCTGCCAAGGCACACAATAGGCCTTTCCTAAATTTCAGCTCCAGGCCCATCTGGACATTAATCTGGCACTGAGTTACTAGCTCTCATACTTTCACATCACCAGCAGCCTGCTTCCCATTGTGCAAAATACTCAGGCCCTAATTCAGAGATTTATGTAAATCCAATATTTACGTAATTCCCCAGTGATCAGCACATGTGCAGGAGCCTCACTACACATGAACAGATCTGGTTGCAGCGCTCCAAAAGCCACAACATGATGCACCTACTTCTACCATATTGTCATAGCAACGGGAAGCATTCCAGAAAACAGGGGCATGTCAGCCCCATTTTCTGGGCATTTCGAAACCAGTGGCTGCATGCATAGGCATGCGCAACCAATTTTATTAGGGGGTGCGCAGACAGAGGGGTGCATCTAGCACCACCTTTTGAACATGTCTAGCACTATTTTACATTCTCTCAGTAAAATCACATGGCTTAATCTAATTTCTCGCTAGTTCCCAGTAATAGAAGTAGATATAATAAACTCCAAAGACATGTGCCATCAGAGCCACATCTGTCTCTTCTATGCCATCAGACTCCTCCTCTGCAGGACACCAGCATTTGTCACATACAGTATGGCCTCATGCTCACCAGCTACTGACACATTATGTCACACAGTATGAGCCAAAATTCACATTACGCCACACAGTGTGAGCCACATTCACATTATGCCACACAGTATGAGCCACATTCACATTATAGCACACAGTATGAGCAAAATTCACATTACCCCACACAGTATGAGCCAAAGTCACATTATTCCACACAGTATGAGCCGAAATTCAGGTTATGCCACACAGTATGAGCCAAAGTCACATTATTCCACACAGTATGAGCCGAAATTCAGGTTATGCCACACAGTATGAGCCGAAATTCAGGTTATGCCACACAGTATGAGCCGAAATTCAGGTTATGCCACACAGTATGAGCCGAAATTCAGGTTATGCCACACAGTATGAGCCGAAATTCACATTTTACCACACAGTATGAGCCTCCCCCTTGCATCTCTCAGGCACACCATCATCTCCACCCTGCATTACCCCCCCCCCCCCGCGTCGTCTCTCAGCTACATCATTATCTCCCCCACTGTGTCTCTCTGCCAAACCATCATGTTCCGCCTGCATCTTTCATCATCCCCCTCTACTCATTCTGTGTCAACCTCCCCCCTTCATTCTATGTCTCTCTTTGTCCCCCTCATTCTGGTTTTCTGCCATCCCTTCTTTCTATGTCTGTCTGTCCCCCCTTCTATGTCTCTCTGTGCCCCCCTCTTCTGTGTCTCTATGTGTGTGTGTCCCCTTCCCCTTCTATATCTCTTCTGCTAGCTGACCTCACCTTCTGGGAGCCAGGATCTGGTGGACAGTGAGGCCAGGCAGCAGGCTGAGGTTTAGGAAGCATTGGCATTGCGGTCGCACTCCCAGAAGCAGCCCTAACAAAGTGGGAGCTTCCCTGCTGCAGTCAAGTCATGCTGCCGTGCACCAGAAACGTTCCTCAACAACTCAATGGTGGGTGTGCGGTGCAGGTGTGGCGCCAGGGTGGCGGGTTGTGCGGGCAGGATTTCTGTCCGGAAGGCCACTGAGGGACAGGGGCATTTGGGCAGACCCAATCCAACCCAATCCGCCCCATCACTACAGTGATCCAACTGAAAATAAACTACAGCTCCCAACACTTCAAGCTGCAAGGACTGCTGGGATCTGTAGTTTATTTTCCATTTGATCACTGTAGTGCTAGCTCCTACTTAGATTCGGGCATGTCTTGGGGCCCCCTTGGACCCACATAGCAGGGTAAAATAGTTGCTTGTGAGTAGTGTGCCATACATTAAGAGGTGGCTGTGTGCACCAGGCACCCCCCGTGCGCATGCCTATGACTGCATGCTTGGATGCAGCTTCACAGGCCCTGGCAGCAGAGTCATCAAAGGAGGGCTGTGGGCCGCACCCAAGTGCCACTCTTCCATGAGGTGATATCAAAATTCCGGCTCCTACTCAGTGACAGGAGCTGGGTGCTGCAGTGTTGCATTATCCTATCACTGATAAGGAACAGACAGTGCAGCCAGAGCCTCTGGGAATGTTAAGCATACCCCCCGAAGTGAAGTAATCTGGGATTTCTGTGAGGCTATATCCCCTGTAGTGATGTCAGTGGGGGACTTCGGTATACCCATAAAGCCCTTTTCCCAGGCCCCAACCCATTAAACCACTCGCCTTTTTTCACACTGAGGATAACTCATGTAATACCCTGGAGTTATTAAAAAATGGGGACCCCCTTGTTGTTGTTTTTTATATTTACATAGTGAACTACAAAGCCCAGGGTAGATCATGGGCAGAGCTTGATGTTCCCTGTCAGCCTAGGTAGGGGGGTTTGGCACCACTGTAGTGGGAAGATTCCGCCCCTCCTCAGCAACAGCTTAGCCCCGGAAGATTGCCCCCTCAGTGATTGGACCCCCCAGGTTGCAGGGCAGAAGGCACCTGGGGCGACCTGTTGCTGGGGGAAAAGAGCCAGTGGAGACCCAGGAGAGGGGAGGTCCAGAGAGAGAGACCCCTTAAAAGGAGGACCCCAGCGCGTGAGAAGTGAGCCCCGGTGGATGGGAAGTGTGCTCACCTGGGGAAGGTGGCAATGATGTAGCCACCAGTAGCCTGAAGCGTGGAGTCGTCCCCCCCCCCCCCACTGAAGTCTGTCTGCACCAGTCCAGGATGCCGGGCTGCCCAGCCGAAGGGAAGAAGAAGCAGCAGAGCTGACAGCGCTGATGGACCAGAGACCCATGGGGAGGATGAGCCATCCACGCCGCTGCCTGCCGGTGAAGAAAGGATCACCAGGACGGCTGAAGATGTCCGGCGCGGATCCAGCTGAAGAGGAGTGGGTGTAGTGATGGCATCCCAGAGGAGTCCCTGGCAGCTGCTTCCCCAAGTTGCAGGACCCGCCTGGAAGACACCGGGCGTGCAGGCATCGCGGAGGATGACCCTGGATGTGAGGATCCCTGCAAGGACCCCCCCAGCTGGATGAAGAGAACAGCGGTGTGTGGAGGACAGCACAAAGAGGACCTGCGACAAGTACCCCATGCCACCTGACAGCACTGCGGCTGTAGAAAAGGACCCCGGCTGCTGTGAAGGATGATGCGATCGGCACGGCGGCTGGAGGATGAGAAGGACCCGGATAGCCAGAGAGATAAGACAGCACGGACCAGCAGTGGGAGGACGGCGCAGACCAGATCCTGCAGCAGGAGGAGGGAGACTCCGGACAGCAGCGCCGAAGACACCAGAGGCCGGATCGGAGGTGGCAGAAGCGCCGCAGCAGGGGGTGAGATCAATGCAACCCTTCCGCTGCAATACTCTGCCCCTGTTTTGCCCTCTGCTGCCACATTCTGCAAATGGGGTATATATTATCTAAAAGGTGGTAGGCTCCCCTTCATCAGGGCCCCGCAGGACAACTTAGTTTAATAAAGGGGATAGGCTCCACTCACTGCCTCAGTGCCCCACATAGAAATAAAGGGGGTAGACTCCCCTCATTATGGCTGTGCCCCAGCAGGACAAGTTTAATAAAGGGGGTAGGCTCCCCTTTAGTGCTGTGCCTACTCATAGTTAATAAGGGGGTAGGCTCCCCTTATTTACCATAGTGCCCCTTACTTTACCCTTCCACTGCAAAGACTCTGCTATTGAGGAACATCTTGTTAAAAGGGGGTAGGCTCCCCTTATTAGTCTGCGACCCTTCTCTCCTCATGTTAGTGAAATAGCTACCATGGGGCCCAGAGCTGAGAGAGGCCACCTTCCCTGTCACAGTTACATGTGTTATATATAGGGGTGTAGCTACCATAGGTACTGTGACTGCCTACCAGTGCAATGCCTCACCTACTGGTGTGATCTCCACCTCCTGTGACAATATCCTCCTGCTGGTGCTGTGACTGCCTACCAGTGCAATGCCTCACTTACTGGTGTGATCTCCACCTCCTGTGACACGATACTCCTGCTGGTGCTGTGACTGCCTACCAGTGCAATGCCTCACCTACTGGTGTGATCTCCACCTCTTGTGATATGATCCTCCTGCTGGTGCTGTGACTGCCTACCAGTACAATGCCTCAGCTACTGGTGTGATCACCTCCTGTGACATGATTCTCCTGCAGGTGATGTGACTGCCTACCAGTGCAATGCCTCACCCACTGGTGTGATCTCCACTGCCTACCACGCTGCATTAGCCTTGCGCACTACCACTGTGGGTAATGCTAACAGTTTGCTTAAGCCCAATTTGTGTTGGGCCCCGCTTATAGCTGACTTACTCCAACCTGCATGAGGCCACTTTTCATATATTTTCAGGGCCACTTTACGTTCCCAATCCACCCCTGTCTGGCATGGAAGAAATGTGAATAATAATTCAATGTAAATGTACCAGGAGGTATTGACAAGCCTTTATAACATTATCTTATACTGTGAATTTCTTACCCTGTTTCCAAGACAATTAATTTTACTTGTTAATTAAGTGAAAGGAAGACATGATATTTTCTAGGAGATGTAACAAGCCGTGGAGAGAGATAAAGTTGAGTATTTGCCCAAATCAAATGAAGCTTCTAACTACAAGTATCATTTCATGTACTGTGCTAGATAAGTGACAGAAGATGATTGGGTGGTTTGGACATCTGCACTTTATCTCTCTCCAAGGCTTGATACATCTCCCCAAGAGTGCTGTATATAAAATATATGTCTGGCTGCTATACAGCAGGCCAGGAGCACCAGCAGGACAGTAGAGTAACAGTCATATCAGTAATAATTTGCGGACCCTGGAAAATTAGCATTTACTAAAGACGGGAGACTCAGTCAATGAATACATAAAACATTTTTTAGTTTATGTTAAAATATAAAAAGTTTATTAAGTGGAATATTGAATAAATAATATTTGCGAGACATCTCCAAAAACAGTAGGTTTTGGGGGCTGCCCACAAATATTAACCAGCCCCTGAATGTATGTATTGGAGACTGCAATGGATATTTGAGATATCTGTTGCGTTCCTCCTATTTTGAACACAAAAGCAGCCACCAAAAGTTTCTACGGCAGATGATAAACTGTGAAACTCACCAAGCTCCAGAATGCAAAGCATTTCTGAGCTTGGCCCAGCAGCTAATGCCATTTCTAAATGGCTTTTGTAGCCTGTGGGCTACATTATGCAATAATTCCCAGGAGAAGGATCCTTGGGATCCCTCTGCATTACTGTCTGCTCTCACATACGCAGTCTGACGATTGCACATTTGAACTAGCGCATCCGGGGTCTAAACCCAGAAGTAAAGTGATCGCATTAGCAATTATTTTACTTCTTATACATTGCAGGGATGGGCATGAGATTGGTACTCATTATGGCATAAAAGCTACACCTCTGGACTCATGAAGAGTCATCCTTCAGCACTCAGGAGAGAAAAACCCCCTTGGGGGGAAACCTCTGGGGAACCATGGCCTCAGGATCGCCCTTCCCTCTGGGCATTAAGAGGTGTACTAATAGAGGGGTCAGTATGCTATCCCAGCGCATGGGATCTCGGTGATTGTCATACTGAGTGTCGGGATCCCAGTACAGAAAAGACTGACAGGGGGGAGTAAGGGGTGTTCTACCCTCTCCCCACCCCCTAACCCTGCCTGTCTGAAGTTTAACCCTAACCTCCCCCTTTGTGCCTAACCCTCCGGCGGAGGGGCCTAATCCTAACCTCCGTCCCTGCTGCCTAAACCTAACCCTCCCTTCCCTGCAGCCTAACCACTCTCGGGGTGCCTATCCCACCCTACCCACAGCCTAACCCTAACTTCCCCCCACCCACAGCCTAACCCTATCCTCCCCCCACCCGCAGCCTAATCCTAACCTCCACCTGATGCCTAAACCTTACCCCCACCTAATGCCTAAACCTTACCCTCCCTTCCCAACAGCCTAACCACCCCTGGGGGTGTCTAACCCTAACCAACCCTACCCGCTGCCTAACCCTAACCTCCCCCCCCCCACAGCCTAAACCTAACCTCCCACCTGATGCCTAAACCTAATCTCCCCACTTGATGCCTAAACCTAACCCTATCCTCCCCCACAGCCTAACCACCCCTGGGGATCCCTAACCCACCCTACCCGCAGCCTAACCCTATCCTCCCCCCACCCGCAGTCTAACCCTAACCCCGCCGCCTGATGCCTAACCCTCTCCCTCTCCCCACCCCCCTAACCCTGCCTGTCCGCAGTCTAACCCTAAACTCCCCCCTTTTTGCCTAACCCTCTCGCGGAGGTGCCTAATACTAACCCCCCCCCCCCCCGCTGCCTAAACCTACACCTCCCTCTCCCGCAGCCTAACCACCCCCCTCCGTTCCTGCTGCCTAAACCTAACCCTCCCTCCCTCGCAGCCTAACCACTCCCGGGGGTGCCTAACCCTAACCAACCCTACCCACTGCCTAACCCTAACCTCCCCACACCCGCAGCCTAAACCTAACCCCCCCGCCTTACGCCTAAACCTAATCTCCCCACTTGATGCCTAAACCTAACCCTATCCTCTGCCACAGCCTAACCACCCCCGGGGATGCCTAACCCTAACCCACCCTACCCGCAGCCTAACCCTAACCTCCCCCCACCCACAGCCTAAACTTAACCCCACCGCCTGATGCCTAAACCTAATCCCCCTGCCTAAACCTAACCCTCCCTCCCCTAAAGCCTAACCAACCCTGAGGGTGCCTTACCCTAAGCTCCCCCCACCCACAGCCTAAACTTAACCCCCCACCTAATGCCTAAACCTAACCCTCCTGCCTGATGCCTAAACCTAACCCTCCCTCCCACGCAGCCTAACCTCCCCCGTAGGTGCCTAACCCACCCTATCCGGAGCCTAACCCTAACCTCCCCCCACCTGCAGCCTAACCCTAATCCCCGCCTGACGCCTAAACCTACCCCCCCCTCGCCTGACACGTAAACCTAACCCTCCCTCCCCCACAGCCTAACCTCCCTCCCCCCATGCCTGATACCTAAACCTAATCCCCCTTGCCCAGCCCTAAAACTATGATCGTGGGGATACGGGCGTCGGTATCCTTGCCCATTCAGAGTTCCAACGTCGGGATTCTTAAGAGTGTCGGGATCCCAGTGTCAGTATTCTGACTGCCGTAAACCCGACAGCCGGCATCTTTACCGCATCTCCTAATAGGAAATGCATATGTCCCAACATTTGGAGCATGTGTCCTCAGCTCTTCTCCCAGGGCAGCTATTCAGGGATCACCCACTGCGTGTAGACGAAGAGGAAGAGATGAAAAATCATTGTTAGTGGATGAACAAGCAGAGAGACAAACTGCAAACAGTGGTGTGGTTGTGTAGAGAGAGAAATCTCTCTATGTAAATATGTTACTCTAACTACTGAGGACATGGAAAATACCTAAAATAAGGACAGTTATCCCAAAGGGCCAATTGTTTTTATACAATACACACATTGGGGGGATAAGTTCTCTCTAATAGTAATTAGTGGGTACCTTCAGAAAATAAATTTGACCAGTAAATAATAAAACCTATAAATTAATAACATTTAGGGGTCAATCCAATTAGGTACGAGTTACCATTGCTGCAACATTTCAACAGCATCCAAACTCACACTCTTCGTGGCCAGATTCAGCCTATGGGGCTACCGGAAAGTGCGTCTGTTGTAAGACAAACTCGCACCTAATTAAACTGACCCCTTAGTAGTTAAATGTGATAAAATAGTAAAATATAATGGTGTAATTGTGGGCCTGATTCAGTTGTGGTTGTTGAAGCGATCGCTGCTGCAATCTTGCCGTTCACAATTGCATCGTGAGTCTGAGCAGTCGTAGGTTGAGCAAGTCTCCTAGACACAGGGGGCTCTCCAGCAGCAACACAGGTCGCAATGGGTAATTTATGCACGCACATGGAACGGTGTTTGAACGGACCTGACATGCCTGTATACAGTTAGCCACCCCCGTTACCACCTCAAACGCTGACTTCCTGTCAATCACCTTGCAATGGGATCCTCTATGTAAGCTTGATTTCATTTTGTGCGCAGTGCAGCTTACACACATGCACAGTGAAAAAGCATTGAGCCACTTGGTGCAACAGCAGCTCTGCATCCGCATCTGAATCAGGCCCCCTGAGCGGTAAGGAGAAGGAATCTAGGGAAAGGACTATGTCACCTTTATTATATGTAAAGATAGGGAAACAGTCACTTGTTACAGCTCCAATTCACATCATTTATACCATTCTGTATCATTTCATCATTTGGTTATTCAATGAGGGAGATGTATTAAGCCCTGCAGAGTGATAAAGTGGAGAGAGGTAAAGTACCAGCCAATCAGCTCCTAACTGCCATGTAACAGGCTGTTTGAAAAATGACAACTAGGAGCTGATTGGCTGTTAGTTTATCTCTCTCCAGGCTTTGTACACCTGCCCCCAGTTAATTGATATACTGTAAATGTCAGCCATTTCACTATCTCACCCGATCTGTATTGTTCTTTCCCCGATCTGTATGTTCTGTATCATGCTCTCCCCACCCTTTCTGTTTTTCTGTATTACAGTATGTACTACATCTCGCAACCCCCAAAAGTGTATGTCCTTCCTCTATATGTCCTATAGAGTAAGCCACAATTTCTATGTTTTTGTATTGTGCCCCCACACCATCTGTATGTGCTATACCAAGTCGCCCCCTTCTGCATGTTTTGTATTGTCCGCTCTCCCCCACCATAGACCCTATGTTTTGTACTGTGCTCTCAATACCCCCCACCACACACACAATTACACAAGTATGGTAACTTACCTCCTGCATGCTATTCTCCAGTCACTAATTCCTCTGCGAACCCTCCCGTCGTCTTCAACTGACACTTTGCAGATCTCTTTGCCGGTCACCCGACACTCTGCAAATCTCTTTGCCAGTACTTTGCCAAATGATGATCTAAATAACCAGAATTTCCTTGTCAGACATAATATGTGTATACTACTACATTTTGGGGGTAATTCTGAGTTGATCGCAGCAGCAAGTTTGTTAGCAATTGGGCAAAACCATGTGCACTGCAGGGGGGGCAAATATAACATTTGCAGAGAGAGTTAGATGTGGGTGGATTATTTTGTTTCTGTGCGGGGTAAATACTGACTGCTTTATTTTGACACTGCAATTTAGATTTCAGTTTGAATACACCCCACCCAAATCTAACTCTCTCTGCACGTTATATCTGCCACCCCTGCAGTGCACATGGTTTTGCCCAACTGCAAACAAATTTGCTGCTGCGATCAACTTTTAGGCCCTTTGTTACGTACTTTCATTTTTATTCATTTGCAATTTATCTATTTTATTGACTTTTTATCCAAAACCCAAGATCCTTTCTCATAGAGACCCAAGTTATCTGCTCCAGGTTTTATCTTCCCTAGTGCTAGGACCATGGCCCTCATTCCGAGTTGTTCGCTCGCAAGCTGCTTTTAGCAGCTTTGCACACGCTAAGCCGCCACCTACTGGGAGTGAATCTTAGCTTATCAAAATTGCGAACGAAAGATTAGCAGAATTGCGAATAGACACTTCTTAGCAGTTTCTGAGTAGCTCCACACTTACTCGGCATCTGCGATCAGTTCAGTGCTTGTCGTTCCTGGTTTGACGTCACAAACACACCCAGCGTTCGCCCAGACACTCCCCCGTTTCTCCAGCCACTCCCGCGTTTTTCCCAGAAACGGTAGCGTTTTTTCGCACACACCCATAAAACGGCCAGTTTCCGCCCAGAAACACCCACTTCCTGTCAATCACATTACGATCACCAGAACGAAGAAAAAACCTCGTAATGTCGTGAGTAAAATACCTAACTGCATAGCAAATTTACTTGGCGCAGTCGCACTGCGGACATCGCGCATGCGCATTAGCGACTAATCGCTCCGTTGCGAGAAAAAAATAACGAGCGAACAACTCGGAATGACCCCCCATGTTAGTATCATACACTGGGCCTAATTCAGACCTGATCGCATCAGCAAATTTGTTCTCTAATGGACAAAACCATGTGCACTGCAGGTGACAGATGTAACATGTGCAGAGAGTATGGTAACTTACCTCCTGCATGTTATACTCCAGTCGTTGCTACCTCTGCAACCCCTCCCGTCGTCTTCAACTGACACTTTGCAGATCTCTTTGCCGGTCACCCGACACTCTGCAAATCTCTTTGCCAGATGATCTAAAAAACACAAAAGACTTATCATTAAGCATAGTAATAGTTTAAGTACAATAAAATATCCATGAGTTAACCAGTTTCCCAATTTTCCTTAAACCAAACAATATACTTTCAAAGTTATCAATATCCCATTTATCTATTTTATTAACTTTTTCATCCCAAAGTCTCAATCCTGCCTCATAGAGACCCAGGTTATCTGCATCCCCTGTATGTGTGCTTATCCTCCATACTGCCCTCTTTATTCCTGTAACACTACATTTTTATTCCTACATATGTCGTTCCTTACTGCGCTTCTCCTAATTATGTGTCCTTGTACCTGTATTCCCTGTTCTGTCTATCTTGTCTTGCCATTCAGTGGACTATACTGCACTCTGTCTTCCTTACCCCCCTCCATTATACCCTGCTATTTAGGACTCACCTCCTCCTACCTGTCTTCCTGCATGGAAACTGGAAACGTCAGCAGCTGTAGATAGAATGTTACAGGAAGGAGCATTGTGATGTCACGGGCTAGTGATGTCACAAGCTAGGTGTGATGTCACAGTAACCAGCAGCAAAGCTACAGAGTTACAGCTATCTTACATATGTATTTTCTACATCAATTACAACTGGATATACATGAGTTTCTAGTTTAAAAAAAATGAGACTTGTGTAGAAAATGAACTATAAAGCAATATTGTACAGAGTGCCTCAATATATAGGTAGAGGGAAAACATAAGTGACAGGAATTTCTAGACTAAATCACCGCTTATATTTTATAAGGAAATAATTCTCTTTATCTAAGAGGCTGAATTAAACATTTTCTGTTATGTGTGTGTGTGTTGTGTTTGTTCTGAGGACGGGGCTTGCTGCTCCGAAACGTTAACCATGTGAATTACACGTTTTTCACTACTTCTATGGTCTCCGAGTGCCGTTACTGCTGGACCATTATATATATATATATATATATATATATATATATATAGAGAGAGAGAGAGAGAGAGAGAGAGAGAGAGAGAGAGATAGCTATACTATCCCATTAAACCCGAAAACTCACGAATTATACAGTTTCTGTGGCTGGCTGACCTCAAGTCTGCATTTCACCTGGTTTAATCAGCCACAGAACCTGTGTAACCCATGAGCGTATAAAGAGGAGAAGAAATAAGAGTTGTCTTTTTTGTGGCGCACTAGAAATGTATTATTCAATACCAGCGTATATAAAACTGTAAGGCGGGCCAGCAAGGTGACATTCACAGAGAATAGGTAATGACATCCACTCGACTTGTTCACACCCGCTGGACGTGTTGGAAAGAGGTTGAGTGGACAGTGAGCATGGCTGTGCCCTGTGGCACCACGTGGCACCATTGTACCGACAGCCGGACTGCTGAGAACGGAACCTGGAGGGTACATAACTTTTTTGTTTTCATTTCATCTCATGACACTCCACCCAAAGCTACTCTTCTGGTTATCCTATCAACTAGGACAACAATGAAGGTGACTCCATAACATTTCTTCCATTGTTTTTCTGTGTCACAGAAACATTGCATGTGTGTTACAGGTGACCATCCTAATCATCTCTCCATCACTTCACAGTAATGTCATTGTTAGTGATACATTATTTGGATCAAGCATCAAAAGGAAACTTAGATATAAGAGTCTGGCCGGCATTCACTTATTGCATGACAACCTTGTGCCTGCGCTGTACTGTATGTAGACGGAGCATTTGGTTTTGCTAATGACTTACATAGACTCCATAAGAGGGCATGCCGACATAGCATGTTGTTGAATGTTAACATGTATGATCTTAAACTCCATCTATAAATGTTCTGTTGCGAGACTTCCAATATGCTCAGAATATTGCTACTGTGACAGATGATTTAATATATACTAGCTGGAGTACCCGGCGTTGCCCCGGATTTTAAGAATGTCTGTTTACAAAAATAAATGTAAATATTAAACACATAGTATAAATAACATTGTAGATAGCTGAATACCCGTGCCTTGCTATGGGATGAGGATGGTAAATTAGAATGTGCAGAGAGTATGGTTGATTTACGTTGATTTACGTTGATTTACATTGATTTACGTTGATTGTAGCTGTAGTATATAGGCATATCTTGCTTCCCTGATGTACTTTGTGTAGTGGCTGCACCCCTTTTTGGTCCCCCAATGCACCCTGCTCTTCCCACTATACAACTCCCAGTCTGTGGCTTCCTGCTGCCTCCATTGCCCTCCTCACATCATGTCACTGGCCCTGTCACATGCAGCTCTGTCATCACTGAGATATCATGCATGTCCTGATATAGTGTGTGCTGCTGGCCCACCCCTAGGGGTGCTAGTGGTGTGTTACCCTCACAGTGTTTGTTCCCAGCTTGCAAGTCATATGTGAACCAAGGGGGTAATTCCAAGTTGATCGCAGCAGGAAATTTTTTAGCAGTTGGGCAAAACCATGTGCACTGCAGGGGAGGCAGATATAACATTTGCAGAGAGAGTTAGATTGGGGTGTGGTGTGTTCAATCTGCAATCTAATTTGCAGTGTAAAAATAAAGCAGCCAGTATTTACCCTGCACAGAAACAAAATAACCCACCCAAATCTAACTCTCTCTGCACATGTTATATCTGCCTCCCCTGCAGTGCACATGGTTTTGCCCAACTGCTAAAAAATTTCCTGCTGCGATCAACTTGGAATTACCCCCCAAGTGTGTTGTAAATTGGTCCAGGCATTCGGGAGTTATGCTGTCTCCTGACATACTCTATGCTGCTGTCCCACCCCTAGTGGTGTCTAACCCCCACAGAGTTTGTTTGCAGATTGTAAGTCAGATGTGTACCAAGTTTGGTGTAAATTGCTCCAGGCCTTCCACAGTTTTGCTGTCTGCTGACATACTCTGTGCTGCTGTCCCACCCCTAAGGGTGCTAGGGGTGTCTGACCCCCACAGTCTTTGTTTCCACAGTGAAAGTCACATGTATACCATGTTTGTTGTAAATTGCTGCAGGCATTCCAGAGTTATGCTGTCTGCTGAAATACTCAGTGCTGCTGCCTCACCCCTAGGGGTGCTAGGGGTGTCTTCCTCCCACAGTGTTTGTTCCCAGATTGTAAGGCATATGTTTACCAAGTTTTAAGTACATTGCTCCAGTAATTCCGGAGTTATGTTGTCTCCTGATATACTCTGTGCTGCTGTCTGCCCCCCTAGGGCTGTTAGGGATTCCTAATTGTTTTAGTTGCCTCCGCCGTGTTTTAATACGCTCGTATGTAAAATTTCACAATCGTCGCTTGTAAACTGTGGGTTTGTATAGAAAGACAGAATGACGGATTTTCGCTTTTATATAGTAGATACACTTAAAGTTACTTTGATATGTGACTGTCATACTTGGCAACATTTTATAACAAGTTCCAGGGATGCTTGGTGGTTGAGCCCAGTGCATGGTGGAATGTCATTTGCGGATCTGTATAGGAGGTCCTTGGTGCACTACAACTCCCATTGTGTCATGTTTACTGGACTTCATTATAATGTGATGATTTGTTTTTAATTCATGTTAATTACTCATATTCCATACATTTTCATTTATACCACTTAATATGCACATAACACAGTGTTTATAGGGCCTAATTCAGACCTGATCGCTCGCTAGCGTTTTTTGCAGCGCTGCCATCAGTTCAAAACTGTGCATGCGTATGCACCGCAATGTGCAGGCACGTCGCACAGGTACAAAGCGGTTCGTTTCTCTGCGATGGGTTTGTGCAAAGAATCTATCGCAAGAAGATTGACAGGTGTCAACTGACCATTTTCTGGGAGTGGTTGGAAAAACGCAGGCGTTCCCAAGCATTTGCAGGGCAGGTGTCTGACGTCAATTCCGGTCCCAGACAGGTTGAAGTGATCGCAGAGGCTGAGTAAGTCCTGGGCTACTCAGAAACTGCACTAAATCTTTTTGTACCGCTCGGCAGCACATGCGATCACACACTTACACAGCTAAAATACACTCTCCGGTGGGCGGCGACTATGTGAACGCAGGACTGCAAAAAACAGCTAGCGAGCAATCAGGTCTGAATTGGCCCCATAGATCCTCCAGAAACCCCATGGGGCTGTTTTACTGGTCCATTTCAGGTTTGGCCATCCAAGTGTGAGATCAAATTGATCAATAATCCTGGGCCTGCGTGTGGGATGGGCCTGCGTGTGGCCAGCAGTACAGTGGAGACATCGGATAACAGCCCATGGGGGTAATTCCAAGTTAATCGCAGCAGGAATTTTGTTAGCAGTTGGGCAAAACCATGGGGGTAATTCCAAGTTGATCGCAGCAGGATATTTTTTAGCAGTTGGGCAAAACCATGTGCACTGCAGGGAGGCAGATATAACATGTGCAGAGAGAGTTAGATTTGGGTGGGTTATTTTGTTTCTGTGCAGGGTAAATACTGGCTGCTTTATTTTACACTGCAATTTAGATTGCAGATTGAACTCACCACACCCAAATCTAACTCTCTCTGCACATGTTACATCTGCCCCCCCTGCAGTGCACATGGTTTTGCCCAACTGCTAAAAACTTTCCTGCTGCGATCAACTTGGAATTACCCCCCATGTGCACTGCAGGGGGGGCAGATATAACATGTGCAGAGAGAGTTAGATTTGGGTGTGGTGTGTTCAATCTGCAATCTAAATTACAGTGTAAAAATAAAGCAGCCAGTATTTACCCTGCACAGAAATAAAATAACCCACCCAAATCTAACTCTCTCTACACGTTATATCTGCCTCCCCTGCAGTGCACATGGTTTTGCCCAACTGCTAACAAAATTCCTGCTGCGATCAACTTGGAATTACCCCCTAGGTCCTCTCATGCTTTACAGTGTTTAGTTGCAAAATTGGTGGTGGTGGTGGGTGTTTGGTAGGCTAAAGCACTGGGGCTCGTTACAAATACTGGAGTGTATTTACTAAGCCTTGGAGAGAGATATAGTGGACGGAGATAAGTACCAGCCAATCAGCTGCTAACTGTCATATTATAGGCTGGGTTTGAAAAATGACAGGAGCTGATTGGCTGGTACTTTATCTCCACCCACTTTATCTCTCTCCAAGGCTTAGTACATAGACCCCATTGTATTCAGTGGATGTGGGGGTGATGAAATGGTTAAAAAAAAAAAATACTTTTTTGCTGGTGAGCTACAGGGCCCAGATATCACACACTTAAGGTCCGTACACATTAGACGATGTCGTTCTGTAAGCGACGTCGTCTAATGTTTCCCCCTCCCGGGCCGGCCGGTCGGCGGCCGACTGTACACACTGAGCGATATGACCGCTCAGTGACGTCACGCCTCCGCCAGCCCTGCATGCAGGTCGTGGACGGCAGTCCAGATCCTGCATGCATGCCCTACCGACAGCGACGAATGTTGTCGACCCGAGGGGCCGCGCATCGGTCGTCGTTGGCGGCATACACACTTGCCGATAAAATGAGCGACGTCGCACAGGGAGGGGGAAAATGAGTGATGTCGCTCATTTTATCGGCAAGTGTGAATGGGCCTTTACCAAGTTCTTGGCTGCCAGTTGGGAGGGGTATGACGCAACCATGTGGGCAGTGCAGGGGCATGACAGCAGAATCGCATCATCAAGATACAGTATATAAAGCCACAATTACATTATTGTAAAGCGGGGGAAGGGGCCATGATGATGGGATTCAGCAGGAATAGCGTCATCAGCTCGCCTGGACTGGTCACTTCACACGGGAAGTGGGCATCAGCGTGTGGAACTGAGGCATTACTGAAGATATGCTTACACCTTGGTGCCTGCTATCCTGGAGTCTCCAAGACATTGTGGGAGAATAGGCAAGTACCATATGCTCTATCATGCATTGGGATCGTGTAACCGGCGGTTGGGATCCCAGCGGTCAGCATCCTGATGCCGGGATCCTGGCCACCAGATTGCTGGTGGGGGTACGAGTGCAACAGAGCCCCACGCGGGCTCGCCAAGGGCGTAGCTACCATAGGTGCAGGGAGTGCAGCTGCTATGGGGCCCAGAGCTGAGAGGGGCCACCCTTCCCTGTCACAATTACATGTGTTATATACAGGGTGTAGCTACCATAGGTGCAGGGAGTGCAGATACTATGGGACCCAGAGCTGAGAGAGGCCACCTTCCCTGTCACAGTTACATGTGTTATATACAGGGTGTAGCTACCATAGGTGCAGGGAGTGCAGCTGCTATGGGGCCCAGAGCTGAGAGGGGCCACCTTCCCTGTCACAGTTACATGTGTTATATACAGGGTATAGCTACCATAGGTGCAGGGAGTGCAGATGCTATGGGACCCAGAGCTGAGAGAGGCCACCTTCCCTGTCACAGTTACATGTGTTATATACAGGGTGTAGATACCATAAGTGCAGGGAGTGCAGCTGCTATGGGGCCCAGTGCTGAGAAGGGGCACCTTCCCTGTCACAGTTACACGTATTATATACAAGGGTGTAGCTACCATAGGTGCGAGGAGTGCAGCTGCTATGGGGCCCAGTGCTGATAGGGGCCACCTTCTCTGTCACAGTTACATGTGTTATATACAAGGACGTAGCTACCTTTAAATGCAGGGAGTGCAGCTGCTATGCAGAGCTGAGAGGGGCAACCTTCTCTGTCACAATTACATGTGTTATATGCAGGGTGTAGCTACCATAGGTGCAGCTGCTTTGGGACCAACAGCTGAGAGGGACCACCTTCCCTGTCACAGTTACATGTGTTATATACAAGGACGTAGCTACCATAAATGCAGGGAGTGCAGCTGCTATGCAGAGCTGAGAGGGGCAACCTTCCCTGTCACAATTACATGTGTTATATGCAGGGTGTAGCTACCATAGGTGCAGCTGCTTTGGGACCCACAGCTGAGAGGGGCCACCTTCCCTGTCACAGTTACATGTGTTATATACTACATGTGTTATATACAAGGACGTAGCTACCTTTAAGTGCAGGGAGTGCAGCTGCTATGCAGAGCTGAGAGGGGAAACCTTCCCTGTCACAATTACATGTGTTATATGCAGGGTGTAGCTACCATAGGTGCAGCTGCTTTGGGACCCACAACTGGGAGGGGCCACCTTCCCTGTCACAGTTACATGTGTTATATACAAGGACGTAGCTACCTTTAAATGCAGGGAGTGCAGCTGCTATGCAGAGCTGAGAGGGGAAACCTTCCCTGTCACAATTACATGTGTTATATATGCCGGGTGTAGCTACCATAGGTGCAGCTGCTTTGGGACCCACAGCTGAGAGGGACCACCTTCCCTGTCACAGTTACATGTGTTATATACAAGGGTGTAGCTACCATAGGTGCAGGGAGTGTAGCATAGGGGGGAAGGCTTCCTATTATCTTATTCAAGTTAATACTGCTGTGTGCTGTTTATTACAAAGGCGGGTGATTAATGACTGTGTTATGCAAGCTCCGCCCACCAGTGCTTATTCAAGTTAATACTGCTGTGTGCTGTTTAATATTACAAGGCGGGTATTTATGAGACTGTGTTATATAGAGACGCCAGCTTGCTCACTTGTTCCCACAATTTACCTGCTTTATTGTCAACGCTGGTTATATGAGACTGTGCTATATAGAGACGCCAGCTTGCTCACCTGTTCCCGCAATTTACCTGCTTTGTTGTCAACGCTGGTTATACGAGACTGTGCTATGTAGAGACTCCAGCTTGCTCACCTGTTCCCGCAATTTACCTGCTTATTTGCCAACGCTGGTTATATGAGACTGTGTTATATAGAGACGCCAGCTTGCTCACCTGTTCCCGCAATTTACCTGCTTATTTTCCAACGCTGGTTATATGAGACTGTGCTATATAGAGACGCCAGCTTGCTCACCTGTTTCCGCAATTTACCTGCTTATTGCCGATGCTGGTTATATGAGACTGTGCTATATAGAGACACCAGCTTGCTCACCTGTTCCTGCAATTGACCTGCTTATTTGCCAATGCTGGTTATATGAGACTGTGTTATATAGAGACACCAGCTTGCTCACCTGTTCCCGCAATTTACCTGCTTATTTGCCAACGCTGGTTATATGAGACTGTGTTATATAGAGACGCCAGCTTGCTCACCTGTTCCCGCAATTTACCTGCTTATTTTCCAACGCTGGTTATATGAGACTGTGCTATATAGAGACGCCAGCTTGCTCACCTGTTTCCGCAATTTACCTGCTTATTGCCGATGCTGGTTATATGAGACTGTGCTATATAGAGACACCAGCTTGCTCACCTGTTCCTGCAATTGACCTGCTTATTTGCCAATGCTGGTTATATGAGACTGTGTTATATAGAGACACCAGCTTGCTCACCTGTTCCCGCAATTTACCTGCTTATTTGCCAACGCTGGTTATATGAGACTGTGTTATATAGAGACGCCAGCTTGCTCACCTGTTTCCGCAATTTACCTGCTTATTGCCGATGCTGGTTATATGAGACTGTGCTATATAGAGACACCAGCTTGCTCACCTGTTCCCACAATTGACCTGCTTATTTGCCAACGCTGGTTATATGAGACTGTGCTATATAGACTCCAGCTTGCTCACCTGTTCCCGCAATTTACCTGCTTATTGCCGATGCTGGTTATACGAGACTGTGTTATATAGAGACACCAGCTTGCTCACCTGTTCCCGCAATTTACCTGCTTATTTGCCAACGCTGGTTATATGAGACTGTGTTATATATATATAGAGACGCCAGCTTGCTCACCTGTTCCCACAATTTACCTGCTTTGTTGTTAACACTTGTTATATGAGACTGTGCTATATAGAGACTCCAGCTTGCTCACCTGTTCCCGCAATTTACCTGCTTATTGCCGATGCTGGTTATATGAGACTGTGCTATGTAGAGATGCCAGCTTGCTCACCTGTTCCCGCAATTTACCTGCTTATTTGCCAACGCTGGTTATATGAGACTGTGTTATATAGAGACGCCAGCTTGCTCACCTGTTCCCGCAATTTACCTGCTTTGTTGTCAACGCTTGTTATACGAGACTGTGCTATATAGAGACTCCAGCTTGCTCACCTGTTCCCGCAATTTACCTGCTTATTGCCGATGCTGGTTATACGAGACTGTGCTATATAGAGACGCCAGCTTGCTCACCTGTTCCCACAATTTACCTGCTTATTAGTCAACGCTGGTCATACGAGACTGTACTATATAGAGACGCCAGCTTGCTCACCAGGTCTGCTTTGTTGTCAACGCTGGTTATACGAGACTGTGCTATATAGAGACGCCAGCTTGCTCACCTGTTCCCGCAATTTACCTGCTATAATTGAGGCTGTAGGTTATCATTTACTAAACAATGCTATCACTGTTGCCTTTATCATTTAATAATAAAATGGAGTTGGATCTTGTTTTATGTGTTTTGTCATTGTGTCTGAGGGGTAAAGCAGGTCCGCCGCTCTGATCACCCAAACCTGATTTATTTTAGCACCCCACAATTAGTTAAGTTCCGGCACCGGATTTGTGGGTGGTACACTCAGATGACCTACGTTCACACAGATCACAGAAGCATGTGTCTTTTGCGTATTTTAGCACAGCCACTGGGATCAGAGACGCAGTGTTGGTGACATTAGCATGCCATTTACCTCTGAATCAGCCCCTCAATTCTAAAATAACCTGCAGCCTGCTTCTTATTTGAACAGCAAATCTTCAGCAGCCTGTTTTCACTGTGCTACAGCATCATAGTCTAGCATTCCAACAACCTGACTCAATAATAATAATAAAAATAAAATTATTTATATAGCGCACTTTCTCCAACAGGACTCAAGGCGCTTTACAGACATCAAAAACAATGCACATAATAAAGAAGTTTTAAGTAAAGCAGCAATAGACAAGCCACACAGACATAAAAGAAAACCTTGAGCACACAGTAAGCATAATGCAGGATTAGTGTAGGCATTTTGGGAAATAACTTCCAAGAGTTGTGTATTCCACTCTCACAGGGTACCAGGCGAGGCAGCCATTTCGGGCGCACTGCGTAGGATTATCGTGGGTGGAATAGTCTACCCCTATAAGAGATATCACAAAATGGGGAGATTGCAGAGTCCTAAAGTTCAGAGTAGGGTCCCAACAAAACCCCCAAGTCCATGTATTTTTCATTCTATCCACAAGTGTACCAGATGAGGCAGCCATGTTGGGCACACTACAAAGGTTACACTGTGGGAGGTGAGCCATACAAGGGCGCAGTGCATATATGGGAAAACTGACACTTGTGTAGTAGTATGATGTATCCTGTATGTAGGTCACAATGGCAAGGTGTGCAATCAGTGGAGGTACACATTACAGGAAAAACACACAGTGGGATGCAAGGGGAAAAAACAGGGTAAAAACACACTTGCAGGTAACCAGTGGCAAAAGGAAAATTGGGTTAACATTATTTTGATAAAATCATAGTACGGGTGGGTAAAAGAATATGGGGAGCACACTCAAGGCCGATGGAGATGTCCCTGCTGATCCTGGTTCTAGTGCTCTCTCCCCATGGCTCACTGCTCATCTTCAGGGTTAGGCCCGGGGGCAGACCTGATGTTCTCAGCCAGAGGTTGTAAGGCTGATCCTGGAATTCTCATGATAGCGGTAAGGAAAGGCCACATAATAATCCTGGTTGTAACGCAGTCTCTGTTATACTGTTGGTTTGTTTGTTTGTTTGTTTGCCTTCTGTTTTACACTGCTATTGATTTTAAGCTGGCACGTTATAATTAGTGATGAGCGGGTTCGGTTCGTCGGAATCCGAACTCCCCCGAACTTCACCCATTTTACACGGTTCCGAGGCAGATTCGAATCTTCCCGCCTTGCTCGGTTAACCCGAGCGCGCCCGAACGACATCATCCCGCTGTCAGATTCTCGCAAGATTCGGATTCTATATAAGGAGCCGCGCGTCGCCGCCATTTTTCACTCGTGCATTGGAAATGATAGTGAGAGGACGTGGCTGGCGTCCTCTCAGTTTTATTCAGGTGGCTGCAAATATCTGTGCTCACTGCTTTATTGTGGGGACTGGGGACCAGCAGTATTATATAAGAGGAGTACATTATACATTCTCTGCCTGAAAAATGCTCCATATCTGTGCTTAGTGTGCTGCATATATCTGTGCTCACACTGCTTTATTGTGGGGACCGGGGAGCAGCTCTATTATATAGGAGGAGTACAGTGCAGAGTTTTGCTGACCAGTGACCACCAGTATTATACGTTCTCTGCCTGAAAAACGCTCCATATCTGTGCTCAGTGTGCTGCATATATCTGTGCTCACACTGCTTTATTGTGGGGACTGGGGACCAGCAGTATTATAGGAGGAGTACAGTGCAGAGTTTTGCTGACCAGTGACCACCAGTATTATACGTTCTCTGCCTGAAAAACGCTCCATATCTGTGCTCAGTGTGCTGCATATATCTGTGCTCACACTGCTTTATTGTGGGGACTGGGGACCACCAGTATTATATAGGAGTACAGTGCAGAGTTTTGCTGACCAGTGACCAGTGACCACCAGTATTATACGTTCTCTGCCTGAAAAACGCTCCATATCTATGCTGCATTGTAGTATATAGTAGGAGTACAGTGCATAATTTTGCTGACCACCAGTATATAATATATAGCAGTACGGTACAGTAGGCCACTGCTCTACCTACCTCTGTGTCGCCAAGTATACTATCCATCCATACCTGTGGTGCATTTCAGTTTTGCACAGTTTGCTGACCACCAGTATATAATATATAGGAGTACGGTACAGAAGGCCACTGCTGTACCTACCTCTGTGTCGTCAAGTATACTATCCATCCATACCTGTGGTGCATTTCAGTTTTGCACAGTTTGCTGACCACCAGTATATAATATATAGCAGTACGGTACAGAAGGCCACTGCTCTACCTACCTCTGTGTCGTCAAGTATACTATCCATCCATACCTGTGGTGCATTTCAGTTGTGCGCAGTATATATATTAGTAGGCCATTGCTATTGATACTGGCATATAATTCCACACATTAAAAAATGGAGAACAAAAATGTGGAGGGTAAAATAGGGAAAGATCAAGATCCACTTCCACCTCGTGCTGAATCTGCTGCCACTAGTCATGGCCGAGACGATGAAATGCCATCAACGTCGTCTGCCAAGGCCGATGCCCAATGTCATAGTAGAGAGCATGTAAAATCCAAAAAACAAAAGTTCAGTAAAATGACCCAAAAAATCAAAATTAAAAGTGTCTGAGGAGAAGCGTAAACTTGCCAATATGCCATTTACGACACGGAGTGGCAAGGAACGGCTGAGGCCCAGGCTTATGTTCATGGCTAGTGGTCCAGCTTCACATGAGGATGGAAGCACTCATCCTCTCGCTAGAAAACTGCAGTGCCACTCCTAGATGGGCCAGGTGTTTGTGTCGGCCACTTGGGTTGCTTAGCTTAGTCACACAGCTACCTCATTGCGCCTCTTTTTTTCTTTGCATCATGTGCTGTTTGGGGACGATTTTTTTGAAGTGCCATCCTGTCTGACACTGCAGTGCCACTCCTAGATGGGCCAGGTGTTTGTGTCTGCCACTTGGGTCGCTTAGCTTAGTCACACAGCTACCTCATTGCGCCTCTTTTTTTCTTTGCATCATGTGCTGTTTGGGGACGATTTTTTTGATGTGCCATCCTGTCTGACACTGCAGTGCCACTGCTAGATGGGCCAGGTGTTTGTGTCGTGGGTCGCTTAGCTTAGTCATCCAGCGACTTCGGTGCAAATTTTAGGACTAAAAATAATATTGTGAGGTGTGAGGTGTTCAGAATAGACTGGAAATGAGTGGAAATTATGGTTATTGAGGTTAATAATACTATGGGATCAAAATGACCCCCACATTCTATGATTTAAGCTGTTTTTGAGGGTTTTTTGTAAAAAAAACACCCGAATCCAAAACACACCCGAATCCGACAAAAAATTTTCAGGGAGGTTTTGCCAAAACGCGTCCGAATCCAAAACACGGCCGCGGAACCGAATCCAAAAACAAAACACAAAACCCGAAAAATGTCCGGTGCACATCACTAGTTATAATAGTCACTTCATATACTAGGCACTGTAGTGTCCTAAAGGACTGGTGTCCTAACCTATACATTTTTGTTACCGGCACCCAACTCCAGTTATCATCAGTATGTATTATAATTTCCCTACATTCTGTTGCTATCTCCGGTTATTCTGATACCTGCATCTGTTCTGTTTCCAGTTAGTAGAAACATAGGATTTGATGGCAGATAACAAACACATGGCCCATCTAGTCTGCCCATGTACTGTACACACACACACTTACACACTAGGGAGTTCAGTTTTTATTGGGAGTCAATTAACCTACCAGTATATTTTTCGATTTTTGGATTGGGGGAGGAAACCAATGCAAGCACAGAGAGAATATACAAACTCCACACAGTTAGGGCATGGTGGGAATTGAATCCATGACCTCAGTGCTATTAGGCAGTAATGATAACCATTACACCATCAGTACTCCACTTCCCAAAGTTGGCTTTATAGTCTCTGTCTATAAAAGTGGTCTGCATCAAAATGCCATGTTACAGTGTTTTCCATGAAAACACTGTAGCATAACATTTTGTATGCAAATACAGTCACAGACACATACACAGAATGTAGGCAGAATGTAGGCATGTTGCATATCATTTTAATAAGCTGCTTGTGCGTCCTATTACATTACTTTGCGTCTAAGATGCATTTTTGTGGAAAAAATTCTAAAAATGACGTTCAGCGCTACCGAGTCACACGGCACTCGCGTTATGTGTAACGCAACTTGTAGTAAAGATGTAAGAGGACACATCTGTAGGGCAAGTATGATTTTAGTTTCCTTATCAGTATGTTAGGGTGAAATTAGTTACTTACATGAATTATACGGAGTCTTTGTGAGTTTGGTGAGTTTTATGCTTATGCTAAATTTATGGTACTAATACTAATGATTTCAAATGTACTTGATGTATATTCATATATACAAGTACCTCCATCCTTTTGTTTCTATTAAATGTCGTTAGCACAGTTCAACGTGTATAATAGATACAGTCAAATATCTTGTTGCCTATTGTTTGCCATATCATGATCCTTTCTGGAATCTCCCATATCCAAAATGCTTGGGACCAGAAGTACTTGGGATATGGTATTTTGGATATCAGATTTTTCCATTTTTTTAAATATTTGCATACCAATATGACATATCTTAGGAATGGGACCCATGATTAAACAAAGAATGCATTTATGTTTCATATACACCTTATACACACAGCCTGAAGGTCATTCTATACAATATTTTTTTAAATGTTTGTATTGAAACACCAAAGAAATATGGTAGCATTCCAGTATCAATTCAAAATGTAAACCCTTATCTATTGCCAACTTTTCCACTATAAAGTTACATATGATGTTGTAAACATAATATACAATCACACAGATAGATAATGCTTACAATTGCTATTCACAAATTAAAAACTGTCAGATGAAACACATTTTCATTTAAACATATTAACATATAGAGAACAGTCACAAATCATACTTACCTACTCTCCCGGAAGCTGCGGGAAGCTCCCGTCTTTTTGGGCAGCCCCTTGCACCCCCGGAAGAGTGGGCAGGTCTCCCGCATCCTGCTCGCACCCTAGTGATGCGAGCAGTGCCAGATTAAGGTCCACATGGGCCTGGAGCTGAAATTTAGGAAGGGCCTATTGTGTGCCTAGGCAGAAGGTGTGACAAGCGCTGTGGTGGTGTGACTAGTGATGTGGGGGGGTAACCAGTGTGGTGTGGGTGTGGCCTAAATAGTAGAGATGAGCGGGTTCGGTTTCTCTGAATCCGAACCCGCCAGAACTTCATGTTTTTTTTCACGGGTCCGAGCGACTCGGATCTTCCCGCCTTGCTCGGTTAACCCGAGCGCGCCCGAACGTCATCATGACGCTGTCGGATTCTCGCGAGGCTCGGATTCTATCGCGAGACTCGGATTCTATATAAGGAGCCGCGCGTCGCCGCCATTTTCACACGTGCATTGAGATTGATAGGGAGAGGACGTGGCTGGCGTCCTCTCCGTTTAGAATTAGAATAGATTAGAGAGACACTTGATTTACTAATTTTGGGGAGCATTAGGAGTACTCAGTAGTGTGTACAGTGCAGAGTTTTGCTGATAGTGACCAGTGACCACCACTTTTATTTATAATCCGTTCTCTGCCTGAAAAAAGCGATACACAGCACACAGTGACTCAGTCACATACCATATCTGTGTGCACTGCTCAGGCTCAGGCCAGTGTGCTGCATCATCTATATATATTATATATCTGTCTGACTGCTCAGCTCACACAGCTTATAATTGTGGGGGAGACTGGGGAGCACTACTGCAGTGCCAGTTATAGGTTATAGCAGGAGCCAGGAGTACATAATATTATATTAAAATTAAACAGTGCACACTTTTGCTGCAGGAGTGCCACTGCCAGTGTGACTAGTGACCAGTGACCTGACCACCAGTATATAATATTAGTAGTATACTATCTCTTTATCAACCAGTCTATATTAGCAGCAGACACAGTACAGTGCGGTAGTTCACGGCTGTGGCTACCTCTGTGTCGGCACTCCGCAGCCCGTCCATAATTGTATATACCAGTGACCTAACCGTGGTTTTTTTTTCTTTCTTTATACATACATACTAGTTACGAGTATACTATCTCTTTATCAACCAGTCTATATATTAGCAGCAGACACAGTACAGTGCGGTAGTTCACGGCTGTGGCTACCTCTGTGTCGGCACTCGGCAGCCCGTCCATAATTGTATATACCACCTAACCGTGGTTTTTTTTTCTTTCTTTATACATACATACTAGTAACGAGTATACTATCTCTTTATCAACCAGTCTATATATTAGCAGCAGACACAGTACAGTGCGGTAGTTCACGGCTGTGGCTACCTCTGTGTCGGCACTCGGCAGCCCGTCCATAATTGTATATACCACCTAACCGTGGTTTTTTTTTCTTTCTTTATACATACATACTAGTTACGAGTATACTATCTCTTTATCAACCAGTCTATATATTAGCAGCAGACACAGTACAGTGCGGTAGTTCACGGCTGTGGCTACCTCTGTGTCGGCACTCGGCAGCCCGTCCATAATTGTATATACCACCTAACCGTGGTTTTTTTTTCTTTCTTTATACATACATACTAGTTACGAGTATACTATCTCTTTATCAACCAGTCTATATATTAGCAGCAGACAGAGTACAGTGCGGTAGTTCACGGCTGTGGCTACCTCTGTGTCGGCACTCGGCAGCCCGTCCATAATTGTATATACCACCTAACCGTGGTTTTTTTTTCTTTCTTTATACATACATACTAGTTACGAGTATACTATCTCTTTATCAACCAGTCTATATATTAGCAGCAGACACAGTACAGTGCGGTAGTTCACGGCTGTGGCTACCTCTGTGTCGGCACTCGGCAGCCCGTCCATAATTGTATATACCACCTAACCGTGGTTTTTTTTTCTTTCTTTATACATACATACTAGTTACGAGTATACTATCTCTTTATCAACCAGTCTATATATTAGCAGCAGACACAGTACAGTGCGGTAGTTCATGGCTGTGGCTACCTCTGTGTCGGCACTCGGCAGCCCGTCCATAATTGTATATACCACCTAACCGTGGTTTTTTTTTCTTTCTTTATACATACATACTAGTTACGAGTATACTATCTCTTTATCAACCAGTCTATATATTAGCAGCAGACACAGTACAGTGCGGTAGTTCACGGCTGTGGCTACCTCTGTGTCGGCACTCGGCAGCCCGTCCATAATTGTATATACCACCTAACCGTGGTTTTTTTTCCTTTCTTTATACATACATACTAGTTACGAGTATACTATCTCTTTATCAACCAGTCTATATATTAGCAGCAGACACAGTACAGTGCGGTAGTTCACGGCTGTGGCTACCTCTGTGTCGGCACTCGGCAGCCCGTCCATAATTGTATATACCACCTAACCGTGGTTTTTTTTTCTTTCTTTATACATACATACTAGTTACGAGTATACTATCTCTTTATCAACCAGTCTATATATTAGCAGCAGACACAGTACAGTGCGGTAGTTCACGGCTGTGGCTACCTCTGTGTCGGCACTCGGCAGCCCGTCCATAATTGTATATACCACCTAACCGTGGTTTTTTTTTCTTTCTTTATACATACATACTAGTTACGAGTATACTATCTCTTTATCAACCAGTCTATATATTAGCAGCAGACACAGTACAGTGCGGTAGTTCACGGCTGTGGCTACCTCTGTGTCGGCACTCGGCAGCCCGTCCATAATTGTATATACCACCTAACCGTGGTTTTTTTTTCTTTCTTTATACATACATACTAGTTACGAGTATACTATCTCTTTATCAACCAGTCTATATATTAGCAGCAGACACAGTACAGTGCGGTAGTTCACGGCTGTGGCTACCTCTGTGTCGGCACTCGGCAGCCCGTCCATAATTGTATATACCACCTAACCGTGGTTTTTTTTTCTTTCTTTATACATACATACTAGTTACGAGTATACTATCTCTTTATCAACCAGTCTATATATTAGCAGCAGACACAGTACAGTGCGGTAGTTCACGGCTGTGGCTACCTCTGTGTCGGCACTCGGCAGCCCGTCCATAATTGTATATACCACCTAACCGTGGTTTTTTTTTCTTTCTTTATACATACATACTAGTTACGAGTATACTATCTCTTTATCAACCAGTCTATATATTAGCAGCAGACACAGTACAGTACGGTATTTCACGGCTGTGGCTACCTCTGTGTCGGCACTCGGCAGCCCGTCCATAATTGTATATACCACCTAACCGTGGTTTTTTTTTCTTTCTTTATACATACATACTAGTTACGAGTATACTATCTCTTTATCAACCAGTCTATATATTAGCAGCAGACACAGTACAGTGCGGTAGTTCACGGCTGTGGCTACCTCTGTGTCGGCACTCGGCAGCCCGTCCATAATTGTATATACCACCTAACCGTGGTTTTTTTTTCTTTCTTTATACATACATACTAGTTACGAGTATACTATCTCTTTATCAACCAGTCTATATATTAGCAGCAGACACAGTACAGTGCGGTAGTTGACGGCTGTGGCTACCTCTGTGTCGGCACTCGGCAGCCCGTCCATAATTGTATATACCACCTAACCGTGGTTTTTTTTCTTTCTTTATACATACATACTAGTTACGAGTATACTATCTCTTTATCAACCAGTCTATATATTAGCAGCAGACACAGTACAGTGCGGTAGTTCACGGCTGTGGCTACCTCTGTGTCGGCACTCGGCAGCCCGTCCATAATTGTATATACCACCTAACCGTGGTTTTTTTTTCTTTCTTTATACATACATACTAGTTACGAGTATACTATCTCTTTATCAACCAGTCTATATATTAGCAGCAGACACAGTACAGTGCGGTAGTTCACGGCTGTGGCTACCTCTGTGTCGGCACTCGGCAGCCCGTCCATAATTGTATACTAGTATCCAATCCATCCATCTCCATTGTTTACCTGAGGTGCCTTTTAGTTGTGCCTATTAAAATATGGAGAACAAAAATGTTGAGGTTCCAAAATTAGGGAAAGATCAAGATCCACTTCCACCTCGTGCTGAAGCTGCTGCCACTAGTCATGGCCGAGACGATGAAATGCCAGCAACGTCGTCTGCCAAGGCCGATGCCCAATGGCATAGTACAGAGCATGTCAAAACCAAAACACCAAATATCAGTAAAAAAAGGACTCCAAAACCTAAAATAAAATTGTCGGAGGAGAAGCGTAAACTTGCCAATATGCCATTTACCACACGGAGTGGCAAGGAACGGCTGAGGCCCTGGCCTATGTTCATGGCTAGTGGTTCAGCTTCACATGAGGATGGAAGCACTCAGCCTCTCGCTAGAAAACTGAAAAGACTCAAGCTGGCAAAAGCACCGCAAAGAACTGTGCGTTCTTTGAAATCCCAAATCCACAAGGAGAGTCCAATTGTGTCGGTTGCGATGCCTGACCTTCCCAACACTGGACGTGAAGAGCATGCGCCTTCCACCATTTGCACGCCCCCTGCAAGTGCTGGAAGGAGCACCCGCAGTCCAGTTCCTGATAGTCAGATTGAAGATGTCAGTGTTGAAGTACACCAGGATGAGGAGGATATGGGTGTTGCTGGCGCTGGGGAGGAAATTGACCAGGAGGATTCTGATGGTGAGGTGGTTTGTTTAAGTCAGGCACCCGGGGAGACACCTGTTGTCCGTGGGAGGAATATGGCCGTTGACATGCCAGGTGAAAATACCAAAAAAATCAGCTCTTCGGTGTGGAGGTATTTCACCAGAAATGCGGACAACAGGTGTCAAGCCGTGTGTTGCCTTTGTCAAGCTGTAATAAGTAGGGGTAAGGACGTTAACCACCTCGGAACATCCTCCCTTATACGTCACCTGCAGCGCATTCATAATAAGTCAGTGACAAGTTCAAAAACTTTGGGTGACAGCGGAAGCAGTCCACTGACCAGTAAATCCCTTCCTCTTGTAACCAAGCTCACGCAAACCACCCCACCAACTCCCTCAGTGTCAATTTCCTCCTTCCCCAGGAATGCCAATAGTCCTGCAGGCCATGTCACTGGCAAGTCAGACGAGTCCTCTCCTGCCTGGGATTCCTCCGATGCATCCTTGCGTGTAACGCCTACTGCTGCTGGCGCTGCTGTTGTTGCCGCTGGGAGTCGATGGTCATCCCAGAGGGGAAGTCGTAAGCCCACTTGTACTACTTCCAGTAAGCAATTGACTGTTCAACAGTCCTTTGCGAGGAAGATGAAATATCACAGCAGTCATCCTACTGCAAAGCGGATAACTGAGTCCTTGACAACTATGTTGGTGTTAGACGTGCGTCCGGTATCCGCCGTTAGTTCACAGGGAACTAGACAATTTATTGAGGCAGTGTGCCCCCGTTACCAAATACCATCTAGGTTCCACTTCTCTAGGCAGGCGATACCGAGAATGTACACGGACGTCAGAAAAAGACTCACCAGTCTCCTAAAAAATGCAGTTGTACCCAATGTCCACTTAACCACGGACATGTGGACAAGTGGAGCAGGGCAGGGTCAGGACTATATGACTGTGACAGCCCACTGGGTAGATGTATGGACTCCCGCCGCAAGAACAGCAGCGGCGGCACCAGTAGCAGCATCTCGCAAACGCCAACTCTTTCCTAGGCAGGCTACGCTTTGTATCACCGCTTTCCAGAATACGCACACAGCTGAAAACCTCTTACGGCAACTGAGGAAGATCATCGCGGAATGGCTTACCCCAATTGGACTCTCCTGTGGATTTGTGGCATCGGACAACGCCAGCAATATTGTGTGTGCATTAAATATGGGCAAATTCCAGCACGTCCCATGTTTTGCACATACCTTGAATTTGGTGGTGCAGAATTTTTTAAAAAACGACAGGGGCGTGCAAGAGATGCTGTCGGTGGCCAGAAAAATTGCGGGACACTTTCGGCGTACAGGCACCACGTACAGAAGACTGGAGCACCACCAAAAACTACTGAACCTGCCCTGCCATCATCTGAAGCAAGAAGTGGTAACGAGGTGGAATTCAACCCTCTATATGCTTCAGAGGTTGGAGGAGCAGCAAAAGGCCATTCAAGCCTATACAATTGAGCACGATATAGGAGATGGAATGCACCTGTCTCAAGTGCAGTGGAGAATGATTTCAACGTTGTGCAAGGTTCTGATGCCCTTTGAACTTGCCACACGTGAAGTCAGTTCAGACACTGCCAGCCTGAGTCAGGTCATTCCCCTCATCAGGCTTTTGCAGAAGAAGCTGGAGGCATTGAAGAAGGAGCTAAAAGGGAGCGATTCCGCTAGGCATGTGGGACTTGTGGATGCAGCCCTTAATTCGCTTAACAAGGATTCACGGGTGGTCAATCTGTTGAAATCAGAGCACTACATTTTGGCCACCGTGCTCGATCCTAGATTTAAAGCCTACCTTGGATCTCTCTTTCCGGCAGACACAGGTCTGCTGGGGTTGAAAGACCTGCTGGTGACAAAATTGTCAAGTCAAGCGGAACGCGACCTATCAACATCTCCTCCTTCACATTCTCCCGCAACTGGGGGTGCGAGGAAAAGGCTCAGAATTCCGAGCCCACCCGCTGGCGGTGATGCAGGGCAGTCTGGAGCGACTGCTGATGCTGACATCTGGTCCGGACTGAAGGACCTGACAACGATTACGGACATGTCGTCTACTGTCACTGCATATGATTCTCTCAACATTGATAGAATGGTGGAGGATTATATGAGTGACCGCATCCAAGTAGGCACGTCACACAGTCCGTACTTATACTGGCAGGAAAAAGAGGCAATTTGGAGGCCCTTGCACAAACTGGCTTTATTCTACCTAAGTTGCCCTCCCACAAGTGTGTACTCCGAAAGAGTGTTTAGTGCCGCCGCTCACCTTGTCAGCAATCGGCGTACGAGGTTACATCCAGAAAATGTGGAGAAGATGATGTTCATTAAAATGAATTATAATCAATTCCTCCGCGGAGACATTGACCAGCAGCAATTGCCTCCACAAAGTACACAGGGAGCTGAGATGGTGGATTCCAGTGGGGACGAATTGATAATCTGTGAGGAGGGGGATGTACACGGTGATATATCGGAGGGTGAAGATGAGGTGGACATCTTGCCTCTGTAGAGCCAGTTTGTGCAAAGAGAGATTAATTGCTTCTTTTTTGGGGGGGGTCCAAACCAACCCGTCATATCAGTCACAGTCGTGTGGCAGACCCTGTCACTGAAATGATGGGTTGGTTAAAGTGTGCATGTCCTGTTTTGTTTATACAACATAAGGGTGGGTGGGAGGGCCCAAGGACAATTCCATCTTGCACCTCTTTTTTCTTTTCTTTTTCTTTGCATCATGTGCTGATTGGGGAGGGTTTTTTGGAAGGGACATCCTGCGTGACACTGCAGTGCCACTCCTAGATGGGCCCGGTGTTTGTGTCGGCCACTAGGGTCGCTAATATTACTCACACAGTCAGCTACCTCATTGCGCCTCTTTTTTTCTTTGCGTCATGTGCTGTTTGGGGAGGGTTTTTTGGAAGGGACATCCTGCGTGACACTGCAGTGCCACTCCTAGATGGGCCCGGTGTTTGTGTCGGCCACTAGGGTCGCTAATCTTACTCACACAGTCAGCTACCTCATTGCGCCTCTTTTTTTCTTTGCGTCATGTGCTGTTTGGGGAGGGTTTTTTGGAAGGGCCATCCTGCGTGACACTGCAGTGCCACTCCTAGATGGGCCCGGTGTTTGTGTCGGCCACTAGGGTCGCTAATCTTACTCACACAGCTACCTCATTGCGCCTCTTTTTTTCTTTGCGTCATGTGCTGTTTGGGGAGGGTTTTTTGGAAGGGCCATCCTGCGTGACACTGCAGTGCCACTCCTAGATGGGCCCGGTGTTTGTGTCGGCCACTAGGGTCGCTAATCTTACTCACACAGCTACCTCATTGCGCCTCTTTTTTTCTTTGCGTCATGTGCTGTTTGGGGAGGGTTTTTTGGAAGGGACATCCTGCGTGACACTGCAGTGCCACTCCTAGATGGGCCCGGTGTTTGTGTCGGCCACTAGGGTCGCTTATCTTACTCACACAGCGACCTCGGTGCAAATTTTAGGACTAAAAATAATATTGTGAGGTGTGAGGTATTCAGAATAGACTGAAAATGAGTGTAAATTATGGTTTTTGAGGTTAATAATACTTTGGGATCAAAATGACCCCCAAATTCTATGATTTAAGCTGTTTTTTAGTGTTTTTGGAAAAAAACACCCGAATCCAAAACACACCCGAATCCGACAAAAAAAATTCGGTGAGGTTTTGCCAAAACGCGTTCGAACCCAAAACACGGCCGCGGAACCGAACCCAAAACCAAAACACAAAACCCGAAAAATTTCAGGCGCTCATCTCTACTAAATAGGGGGTGTAGCCTGTGCTATCTCGATAGAGGTCCTAGCTAGTGCCTACCTTAAACTTAATAGTGGCGCTATAACAAGAAAAAGTTTGTGACCAGCATATAATGCAGAGCATCAGTGACCACCATATGATACAAAAATCATCTCAGTGACCAGCATATAATACAGAGAGCATCACAGTGACCACCATATGATACAGAAATCATCTCAGTGACCAGCATATAATACAGAGAGCATCACAGTGACCGCCATATGAAACAAAGAGCTGTATCAGCATGCAAATTAGGTGGAAAAGGGAGAAACAATGGGGCAAAACAGAGCAGGTATGGAAAGATTAGAAAAGATGGGGGCAATAAAGAGCAGCTGAGGGCTCATGGCACACAGTTACTGATACAGATACTTATTGATGCAGATACCACTTACTGACACAGGCACACTTGCAGACAGACACCGCTTACCAACAGACACCCCTTACTGACATAAATACAGATACAGACCCACTTACTGACACAGACACTTACTGACACACTTATTAACACACACCACCTACTGACACACTTACTGATACTTACTGACACCTACACAGACACATTTCTGACATAGACACCACTTACTGACAGATATCACATATGGGCACAGGCACCCCTTCATTAAATTTTCCACTAACTTAGTGTTCACGCTAGGCTGTTTTAGCAGGGCGCCACACCCTGCCCGATTTTTTAAGGGCAAAATCCACCCTTTCTGTGGCGCCCTGCTGAAACAGCCGTCCACTTCCTGCCCTCCCAGCGTGTAAAGAGGCCGTGCGAATGCGCACGGCATCCATTCACGCTACAGGAGACAGCTTGGGGAAAGTCCAGTACCTCCGTAGGTGTTGGGCACGCCCCCAACAGTGACGCCGCCGGCCACCCACGCCCCCTGTAGTAACGTCTGTGGGCCGCATCGCCCACTTAAATGACGTTCGCTGACCACCACCCCTAATTTGCATGGCCATGCCCCCTTTCCTGACGCACATGCACACATATGCCCCTGCAGGCTGGCGCCCTGCCCTCTACAATTTCTAGAGGGAACACTATTACTGACAGAAACACTGATGCACCTTAATGACACAGACCACTTACTGACAGTTGGCACTTGCGGACACAGACACCACTTATTGACACATACATATCTAATAACAGACACCCCTTACTGACATTCCCCTCTGTTTCTCAGTGACCTCCCCCCCACCACACACACACACTCCCCTCTCAGCGGCAACATTAATACAAAGGTCCTCACCAGTGATATGATGCTGGCCGGAAAGCACTCTACTGGCCCAGGGACATCTCAGGCATCCACAGATTGCACATGGTGGGCTGCCAGGCTGGCTGGGAACACACAAGAGGGTGGTTACCGGGCCACATCCGAGCTGGAAGATGAGCCCTTTGCGGGCCAGCCAGAGTTTAAGTGCAGTGTCAGCCCCTACTATAGGAGCCAGAGGTAGCCCCCCCTCTCTATCCAGGCCAGGTACTCCTGTCCCAGCAGCCCCCTCCCCTGATGGCGGCCCTGGACACGGACACCCCTTACTGACAGACACCACTTACCTATACAGACACCTCTTATGGACACAGATAGCCCTTACGGACAAAGACCCCTCTTACTGACACTGACACAATTGCTGACACAGACACCCCTTACTGACAGACACACTTACTGACAGATACCACTTACTAACACAGATTGCACTTACTGACGCAAACACACAGATATATACTTACTGACACACACACATTTACATACTGTACACAGACACTCCTTACTGATACAAACACATTTACTGACAGATACCACTTACTAACACAGACAGCCCTTACTGACACAGGCACCACTTACTGACACAGATGCCCCTTATTGGAACATCCAAATTTACTGACAGGCACCCCTTACTGACACAGATACAACCTACTGACACAGACCACTTACTGAGACACTCCTTACTGACACAGACACACTTACTGACACACCTTACTGACACAGACAATACTTACTGACAGATACCACTTATTGGCACATACATACATACTAATACACACCCCTTACTGACACAGATACAACTTACTGATACAGATACTACTTACTGACAGACACACACACACACACACACACACACACAACACATATACTGCTTACTAACACAGATAAACTGACACAGACACCACTTAATGACTGATACCCCTTACTGACACTGCCTCAGACACAACTTACTGACAGGCACAACACACACAAACTTACTGCCACAGTCACCACTTACTGACAGACATTACTTACTGACACACATGCACAACACAGATAAACTTACTGACACAGAACCCACTTACTGACACACACAACACAATACTTACTGACACAGACAACACTTACTGCCAGAACCCACTTACTGACACACACACACAACACAATACTTACTGACACAGACACTACTTACCGACACACACACATTGCAAAACTTACTGACACAGACATCACTTACTGACAGACACTACTTACTGACACACACAAAACGCAAAACTTACTGACACAGACACTACTTACTGACACACACACGCACAACACAAAACTTACTGACAGACACCACTTACTGACAGACACTGCTTACTGACACACAACGTAAAACTTAGACACAGACACCACTTACTGACAGACACTACTTACTGACACACACACACACACAACACGAAACTTACTGACAGACACTACTTACTGACACACACACACAAAACCCAAAACTTACTGACACAGACACCACTTACAGTACTGACACACACACACACACACACACACAAAACGCAAAACTGAGGGTATGCACTTACATAGGAAGAGAGGAGACCTCAGGGCCTGGTGTGGGCTGCTACTCACATGGTTTTGCATGCCCTCAGCTCTGACATCCACCGACCCAGCTCTCCTGAAAGACAGCAGCCTCCTGCACAACACTTCCTGTCCTCATGAGGCATTTTATAGTTGGGAAACTGCAGCAGGAATGGTAACCATAAGCATTTATTTTGGATGAGGAATGCCTCGGGTTGCATGGGGGCGGGGCATCGGGCTGCATGTGGGCGGAGCTTTGGACGGACCCGGGGGTGGAGCCTCGGATACGGAAAGGCAGTTTCAGGGTGATCAGGACAGCTAACCAGTTTGGGTGGGGGTGAATCAGGAGGTGAGTGAGCTACTGTATGTGGTGACAGGAAATAGTTTAATTACCTTCAACCAGAATACCCTAAGGAGAAGGCAGTTCCAAAAATAATTGTACAGGTCCGCCACTGGGGAGTGTCAGCGAGGACAAGAGGGCAAGCAGACATTGTAACTACAAATTAATGATAAGGGGAAAAAATAAATTTTGTGGAAGATATTCAAAAACATCTCTTGATATTGGATTCATGGGAGCAATTTTCTGGAAATTCAAAGTGCTTTTAACAAGGTATCACATGACAAAGATGGAATGACATGCGCCAACCGACCCAAGCTCACCTGCTCATGGTTCAACTGTGTACCAAATGTACCAAAATCGCTCACCTAGGAGCTGGTAAAGACAGAAGCGACCCATCCAAAGTATTTTCCCAGTCTGTATTCATAAACAAATGAGTGATCATGTCAATATAATGCTTAGCTTGCATATAGGTAAAGGGTTAAGTGCAGAAGGTGGGGAATTTCTCTGATGTTTGAGCAAACTGGAGAGGTAATTTAGACATTATATCTAAAAGATAGTGATCATTCCCTCTTGATCATTCCCTCTTGATTTAACTTAGCGATTTGTGTGAATTTAAGTTTGTGAATCAGAATATGCCATAATTTCAGAGTTGACCATAAAAGCAGATTAGTACGTATTTTCTCAGAGATTTAACTATCATGTAAATGTAAGAATCCTACAAGACTAGTTTTCCAAACACTGATGTTCAACCAATGTGTTGGTATATAAATATTGCCCATGAGAAAAACAGCATGGCTGCATAGTTGTATTGTAAAATATATGGAAAGTTGATATCTTCATTGTTTTTTGTTTGCTGTAACTTTACAAGCCCAATGCAAGGGTGTTTCCAAAACAAAGAATTCAATAATTAAAGGTCCCGTTGAGACAACAGGAGCGGGAGAGCCTGAAGCAAGTATACAGTAAAAGTCTAGGTAACATTACCATTCTGATCAAGCTTACTCTAACCATATAGGATAGAAGGAGATAGCTTCAACCCTCCAATTCCCTAGAAATTTGCAAGGTTGTTGCAGTAATATTAGGTCTATACAGCTCTGAAGGCCTTTTGGGAAGTTGATTCCCAAACAATCAATATAAGATTCAGCACATGTAACAGGGAGCTGACAAACTCATTGAGGACTCTGCACTTGTGGATATCGAAAGTAGCATACAGATTTGGATAAGTTCACTGTATACCCCAAAATCTCTCCAAACTCCCTTAATTTGTCCAGTTTTCGCCACAAAGCCACATCAGAGTTACCAATATATAACAAGACATCATCTGCAAAATCAGTTTTACTTCCACCTCTCCCACCATTATACCTTTAAATTCAGATCACGATTGAAGGATGCAGAACAATGGGAAAATACAAAGATTCAGGGGCATAAGTTCATCCCAGTCACCCGCAGGCAAGTTGGAGTTTTGTGCTCCCATTAAAAAAAGGCAAAACAAATATAGTGTGAGCCCCTGTATCCAATCCATCTCCTGTAATAGGGCCACGTCTGGGCGAAGTCTACAAAGGTGTGTCACAACTTTCTTGTGCCTAATCAAGGTATTAAAGTCATCAACGTTCCATAATATGAAATTAAAATGGGGAGGGGCAAAGGTTTTATCTGGTATATTTAATTGTGAAGGCATGTATTGAAACAAACATGACTATATTAAAAGCACGCTGGTTGAACATAAAAATAGTGAGAACAAAGTAGATCCCTGATGGCTCCCCGTCCCGCCCCACTGCCCCCGCCGTAAAAGTAAACCTCCAGGCCAAAAATACAGTATTCTCCTATGCAGGGGCATCTCTAGAGAGGAGGGGACCCATGTGCAGACTCCGTGTGTGGGCTCCCTCCTCTCCCGTAGCCATCACGCCGCTGCTAGCGCTCTGAGCGCTGTAGACTCTGGCAGAGTCTACAGTGCATACGCAGGACTCCGAAAAATGGCCGCCACACCATTTTTTCGGAGTCCTGCACATGCGCTGTAGACTCTGGCACTGTGCCAGAGTCTCTAGTGGTCAGTGCGCTAGCAGCGGCATGATGGCTACGGGAGAGGAGGGGGCCCACACACGGTCAGTGAAGGACTCCAGAAAGGTAAGTATAGGAGAAATGGGTGCAGTGTGTGCGGTGCGGGCCCCCTCTGGACTCAGGGGCCCGTGTGCTCCGCACACACTGCCCCCATTATAGAAACGCTAATGCTCCTATGACATGCAAGAATCAAGAAAATCAGTAGTGGATTTGTGACTAACAGAGAAACCAATAAATGTATAAGCGAAATGGAGACATGTAATAGGGTCCGAATTTGCCAGACATGTGAAATGTCTACCCAGAAAAGCTGTATTTTTAAATTGGCAATCGTTTCCAAGGCAAAAGCAGGCAAAATGAAACTAAAAAAAATAAAGCTAAAAGCTAAAAATAAACAATAAAAACAAAAAATAAAAAGGAAAATAGCATACATGTAAAAGTTCTATTTGGATAAAATGAAATCATATAGACAATTACTTAAAGTAATAGGTAAAAATAATTCCTACATAAATTTATAAATATCTAAAAAAAAATGTCAAACTATAGCTGCGGTAAATTGTGTTTTTCTCTAACGTCCTAGTGGATGCTGGGGACTCCGAAAGGACCATGGGGAATAGCGGCTCAGCAGGAGACTGGGCACAAAGTAAAAGCTTTAGGACTAGCTGGTGTGCACTGGCTCCTCCCCCTATGACCCTCCTCCAAGCCTCAGTTAAGATTTTGTGCCCGAACGAGAAGGGTGCAATCTAGGTGGCTCTCCTGAGCTGCTTAGAGTAAAAGTTTAAACAGTGAGACCTGCTGGCAACAGGCTCACTGCATCGAGGGACTAAGGGGAGAAGAAGCGAACTCACCTGCGTGCAGAGTGGATTGGGCTTCTTAGGCTACTGGACATTAGCTCCAGAGGGACGATCACAGGCCCAGCCATGGATGGGTCCCGGAGCCGCGCCGCCGGCCCCCTTACAGATGCTGAAGCAAGAAGAGGTCCATAAATCGGCGGCAGAAGACTTTCCTGTCTTCATAAGGTAGCGCACAGCACTGCAGCTGTGCGCCATTGCTCTCAGCACACTTCACACTTCGGTCACTGAGGGTGCAGGACGCTGGGGGGGGCGCCCTGGGAAGCAATGAATTTACCTTATTTGGCAAAAAATACATCACATATAGCTCCTGGGCTATATGGATGTATTTAACCCCTGCCAGTTTTCCAGAAAAAAGCAGGAGAAGAGCCCGCCGTGAAGGGGGCGGGGCCTATCTCCTCAGCACACAGCGCCATTTTTCCCACACAGCTCCGCTGGTAGGAAGGCTCCCAGAATCTCCCCTGCATCCTGCAACTACAGAAACAGGGTAAAAAAAGAGAGGGGGCACTTATTTGGCAAAATAACAGATATAAGCAGCTATAAGGGATAGACACTTATTGTAAGGTTGTCCCTATACATATATAGCGCTCTGGTGTGTGCTGGCAAACTCTCCCTCTGTCTCCCCAAGGGGCTAAGTGGGTCCTGTCCTCTATCAGAGCATTCCCTGTGTGTGTGCTGGGTGTCGGTACGTGTGTGTCGACATGTATGAGGAGGAAAATGATGTGGAGGCGGAGCAATTGCCTATAATGGTGATGTCACCCCCTAGGGAGTCGACACCTGAATGGATGGCCGTAATTAAGGAATTACGTGACAGTGTCGGCACATTACAGAAAACTGTTGACGACATGAGACAGCCGGCAGCTCAGTTAGTGCCTGTCCAGGCGTCTCAAACACCGTCAGGGGCTATTAAACGCCCGTTACCTCAGTGGGTCGACACGGACCCAGACACAGACACTGACTCCAGTGTCGACGGTGAAGAAACAAACGTATTTTCCAGTAGGGCCACACGTTACATGATCACGGCAATGAAGGAGGTTTTGCACATCTCTGATACTGCAAGTACCACAAAAAGGGGTATTATGTGGGGTGTGAAAAAACTACCCGTAGTTTTTCCTGAATCAGATGAATTGAATGAAGTGTGTGATGAAGCGTGGGTTACCCCCGACAAAAAAACTGCTAATTTCTAAAAAATTATTGGCACTATATCCCTTCCCACCAGAGGTTAGGGCTCGTTGGGAAACACCCCCTAGGGTGGATAAGGCGCTCACACGCTTATCAAAACAAGTGGCGTTACCGTCTCCAGAAACGGCCGCCCTTAAGGAGCCAGCAGATAGGAGGCTGGAAAATATCCTTAAAAGTATATACACACATACTGGTGTTATACTGCGACCAGCAATCGCCTCAGCCTGGATGTGCAGTGCTGGGGTGGCTTGGTCGGATTCCCTGACTGAAAATATTGATACCCTGGACAGGGACAATATATTATTGACTATAGAGCATTTAAAGGATGCATTCCTATATATGCGAGATGCACAGAGAGACATTTGCACTCTGGCATCAAGAGTAAGTGCGATGTCCATTTCTGCCAGAAGAGGATTATGGACGCGACAGTGGTCAGGGGATGCGGATTCCAAACGGCATATGGAAGTATTGCCGTATAAAGGGGAGGAGTTATTTGGGGGCGGTCTATCGGACCTGGTGGCCACGGCAACGGCTGGGAAATCCACCTTTTTACCCCAAGTCACCTCGCAGCAGAAAAAGATACCGCCTTTTCAGGCTCAGTCCTTTCGTCCCCATAAGGGCAAGCGGGCAAAAGGCCACTCATATTTGCCCCGGGGCAGAGGAAGGGGAAAAAGACTGCAACAGACAGCTTCTTCCCACGACCAGAAGCCCTCCCCCGCTTCTGCCAAGTCCTCAGCATGACGCTGGGGCCTTACAAGCGGACTCAGGCACGGTGGGGGCCCGTCTCAAGAATTTCAGCGCGCAGTGGGCTCACTCGCAAGTGGACCCCTGGATCCTGCAGGTAGTATCTCAGGGGTACAAATTGGAATTCGAGACGTCTCCCCCTCGCCGGTTCCTGAAGTCTGCTTTACCAACGTCTACCCCCGACAGGGAGGCGGTATTGGAAGCCATTCACAAGCTGTATTCCCAGCAAGTGATAATCAAGGTACCCCTCCTACAACAGGGAAAGGGGTATTACTCCACGCTGTTTGTGGTACCGAAGCCGGACGGCTCGGTGAGACCCATTTTAAATCTGAAAGCCTTGAACATAAAAAGGTTCAAGTTCAAGATGGAGTCACTCAGAGCAGTGATAGCGAACCTGGAAGAAGGGGACTACATGGTGTCTCTGGACATCAAGGATGCTTACCTCCATGTCCCAATTTGCCCTTCCCACCAAGGGTACCTCAGGTTTGTGGTACAGAACTGTCACTATCAGTTTCAGACGCTGCCGTTTGGATTGTCCACGGCACCCCGGGTCTTTACCAAGGTAATGGCCGAAATGATGATTCTTCTTCGAAGAAAAGGCGTCTTAATTATCCCTTACTTAATAATAATAATAATAATAATACTTTATTGTCATCAATAGTTCAATGAACAATCAACGAAACTAAAAAGCAAGCATATACAGAGACCATAAGAACAGAACGAAGAGAGCACTCCTAAACCCAAGACATTCCCAATTGTCAATTTATCTCGGTCCTATCTGATTTAACATGTTTATTGCTTTTGGGAAAAAACTACCCCTTAACCGGTTTGTCCGACAAAGAATAGAACGGTAACGCCTATTAGATGGCAACACAGAAAACATCCCCCCATTTGGATGAGATAGATCTCCCAGAATACTTTTCACCTTAGTGAGGAGCCTTTTTTCATATATATCCTGAATACAGGGCAGGCTGACTCCAATTACTCTACTTGCAGTTTTAACCACTCTCTGAAGGGACTTACGTTCTATAGCAGTACAGTTTCCAAACCATACCATAATTCCGTATGTGAGGACACTCTCTAAAATTGCTGAATAAAAGTTTACTAAAATCTCCTTACGTATCCCCGCCATGCGCATTTTCCTCAATAAAAACAGGCGTTGTTGAGATTTTTTAACAACACATCGTGTATGGATACCCCAAGACAGGTCATTGGAGATGTTAATACCCAGGAATTTAAAGGACTCAACTGTCTCCACAACCTGGTTATTTACGACTAGGGGACAAGAAGGCTGCATGTGAATTTTCCTAAAATCTACAATCATTTCTTTTGTTTTTTTTACATTTAAAATTAAATGATTAGTTTGACTCCAAGCTTCTAACCTAGCGACCTCAGATCTATATTCTGACTCATCGTCCTTACTTATTAAACCTACGACTGCGATATCATCGGCAAATTTAATAATGTGAACTGACTCCGAATTTGAATGGCAATCATAGGTAAACAGAGAGTACAGCAGGGGACTCAGTACACAACCCTGAGGCACCCCTGTACTGATTACAAGTTCGCCTGACAGGGAATTGTACAATCTAACAGATTGGGGCCTGTTAGTCAAGAAATCCAAGATCCATCTACATACAAAGTTATTCAATCCCAACTCAGATAATTTAGACACTAATGATGTTGGGATTACTGTATTAAATGCCGAACTGTAATCCACGAACAAAATTCTCGCAGAGGAACATGTGGATTCTAGATGGGTAGCCACACGATGAATCAAGGTGATAGCAGCGTCATCTGTCGACCTATTTGCTTTATATGCAAATTGAAAAGGATCCAGATTGGCTGGGATACTTTTTTTTATGTGTCCCATAACCAATCTTTCAAAGGCCTTCATTATAAGAGATGTCAGAGCAATTGGTCGGTAATCGTTTGGCTCACTGGCCTTACCATTTTTGGGGACCGGGACAATAATAGTCTTGGACGATCTCCTGATAAGGGCACGGTCCAGAGAACAGTTAGAGGTCGGAGTAGCACTATCTCAAATAGTACTACGACAGCACGGATGGATTCTAAATATTCCAAAATCACAGCTGATTCCGACGACACGTCTGCTGTTCCTAGGGATGATTCTGGACACAGTACAGAAAAAGGTGTTTCTCCCGGAAGAGAAAGCCAGGGAGTTATCCGACCTAGTCAGGAAACTCCTAAGACCAGGCCAGGTGTCAGTGCATCAGTGCACAAGGGTCCTGGGAAAGATGGTGGCTTCTTACGAAGCGATTCCATTCGGCAGATTCCACGCAAGAACTTTTCAGTTGGATCTGCTAGACAAATGGTCCGGATCGCATCTTCAAATGCATCAGCGGATAACCCTGTCTCCAAGGACAAGGGTGTCTCTCCTGTGGTGGTTACAGAGTGCTCATCTCCTAGAGGGCCGCAGATTCGGCATTCAGGATTGGGTCCTGGTGACCACGGATGCCAGCCTGAGAGGCTGGGGAGCAGTCACACAGGGAAAAAATTTCCAGGGCTTGTGGTCAAGCATGGAAACGTCACTTCACATAAATATCCTGGAACTAAGGGCCATTTACAATGCCCTAAGTCAGGCAAGGCCTCTGCTTCAGGGTCAGCCAGTATTGATCCAGTCGGACAACATCACGGCAGTCGCCCACGTAAACAGACAGGGCGGCACAAGAAGCAGGAGGGCAATGACGGAAGTGACAAGGATTCTTCGCTGGGCGGAAAATCATGTGATAGCACTGTCAGCAGTGTTCATTCCGGGAGTGGACAACTGGGAAGCAGACTTCCTCAGCAGGCACGATCTTCACCCGGGGGAGTGGGGACTTCACCCAGAAGTCTTCCACATGATTGTAAACCGTTGGGAAAAACCAAAGGTGGACATGATGGCGTCTCGCCTCAACAAAAAACTGGACAGATATTGCTCCAGGTCAAGGGACCCTCAGGCAATAGCTGTGGACGCTCTGGTAACACCTTGGGTGTACCGGTCAGTGTATGTGTTCCCTCCTCTTCCTCTCATACCAAAAGTACTGAGAATCATAAGAAGGAGAGGAGTAAAGACTATACTCGTGGCTCCGGATTGGCCAAGAAGGACTTGGTACCCGGAAATTCAAGAGATGCTCACGGAAGACCCGTGGCCTCTACCTCTAAGACAGGACCTGCTCCAGCAGGGACCATGTCTGTTCCAAGACTTACCGCGGCTGCGTTTGACGGCATGGCGGTTGAACGCCGGATCCTGAAGGAAAAAGGCATTCCGGATGAAGTCATCCCTACCCTGATCAAAGCCAGGAAGGATGTTACCGTACAACATTATCACCGTATTTGGCGTAAATATGTTGCGTGGTGCGAGGCCAGGAAGGCCCCTACGGAGGAATTTCAACTGGGTCGATTCCTGCATTTCCTGCAAACAGGACTGTCTATGGGCCTCAAATTAGGGTCCATTAAGGTTCAAATTTCGGCCCTGTCGATATTCTTCCAAAAAGAACTAGCTTCTGTTCCTGAAGTTTAGACGTTTGTCAAGGGAGTACTGCATTTACAGCCTCCTTTTGTGCCTCCAGTGGCACCTTGGGATCTCAATGTAGTGTTGGGATTCCTAAAATCACATTGGTTTGAACCACTCACCACTGTGGACTTGAAATATCTCACATGGAAAGTGGTAATGCTGTTAGCCCTGGCTTCAGCCAGGCGTGTATCAGAATTGGCGGCTTTATCCTATAAAAGCCCTTACCTAATTTTTCATACGGACAGGGCAGAATTGAGGACTCGTCCTCAATTTCTCCCTAAGGTGGTTTCAGCATTTCACTTAAACCAACCTATTGTGGTGCCTGCGGCTACTAGGGACTTGGAGGATTCCAAGTTGCTGGACGTAGTCAGGGCCCTGAAAATATATGTTTCCAGGACGGCTGGAGTCAGAAAATCTGACTCGCTGTTTATCCTGTATGCACCCAACAAACTGGGTGCTCCTGTTTTTGTAGTACAATTTTGTAGTACAATTCAGCTTGCACATTCTGTGGCAGGCCTGCCACAGCCAAAATCTGTAAAAGCCCATTCCACACGGAAAGTGGGCTCATCTTGGGCGGCTGCCCGAGGGGTCTCGGCTTTACAACTTTGCCGAGCTGCTACTTGGTCAGGGGCAAACACGTTTGCTAAATTCTACAAATTTGATACCCTGGCTGAGGAGGACCTGGAGTTCTCTCATTCGGTGCTGCAGAGTCATCCGCACTCTCCCGCCCGTTTGGGAGCTTTGGTATAATCCCCATGGTCCTTTCGGAGTCCCCAGCATCCACTAGGACGTTAGAGAAAATAAGAATTTACTTACCGATAATTCTATTTCTCATAGTCCGTAGTGGATGCTGGGCGCCCATCCCAAGTGCGGATTGTCTGCAATACTTGTACATAGTTACAAAAATCGGGTTATTATTGTTGTGAGCCATCTTTTCAGAGGCTCCTTCTGTTATCATGCTGTTAACTGGGTTCAGATCACAAGTTGTACGGTGTGATTGGTATGGCTGGTATGAGTCTTACCCGGGATTCAAAATCCTTCCTTATTGTGTACGCTCGTCCGGGCACAGTATCCTAACTGAGGCTTGGAGGAGGGTCATAGGGGGAGGAGCCAGTGCACACCAGCTAGTCCTAAAGCTTTTACTTTGTGCCCAGTCTCCTGCGGAGCTGCTATTCCCCATGGTCCTTTCGGAGTCCCCAGCATCCACTACGGACTATGAGAAATAGAATTATCGGTAAGTAAATTCTTATTATTTGTTTTAAATGTGTTTCACATTAGCAGTATTTTTTTATGAAAATTAAATGAAAATTAATACATTATTACAAACTCCTTAAACACTTACATTTATTGGGATATGCAAAACAAAATTATTTTACATCCATTGAATTTTATTGCAATGTGTGGATGTAGATTATCTTTTTAAACTCTCCTTTCCACCACTGCAGTTATCTTTAGAAGATATTCATGCGCCTCCTAAAGGGATCCCTCTATTGTTATGCTCATGGTATTGCATGTAGAAGATTACACATCCTAAAAATGAAATATAAAATACCCTTCCATGCATAAGGCCTAATACTTGTACAGTATACAGTAACAGTATAAAAGAAAACAAAGATGGATAGAGCACTAAAGGAAGCAGCTAAAGTGCTGCTGAAAACATTGTGAATTATTTGTGCACATTTGTGAACAGTGGTCCTAATATGGATTTATACGCAAATCTGATTGTTTAAGTATAAATCCGATGGTGGGGAAACTGTGCATGTGCTAGATGCAGAACGGGTCCTGCGTGTTTGCTCACAGTCCCCCTTAGTTGCAGAATGATTGACATGCTGCGTTTGGTAGGCATGCAGCGTCCAGGATCTGCGTCATTGTATGCAGATCCTGAACTTGAAGAGTGGTGCCAATTGCCAGTATGAGTAATCTTCAACCAATGGCTCCAATCATTGCGACCGATGATCAGTATGGTGATCTGATGCTGTGTCTTTGGAAGGAGCACTCGGATCACAGATGCTGACAGGAGCCAGCATTAGAATATTTGTAGTACAGTACTACACATTCACCTTACTGCGTTTGTGGAATACCAACCATACCGGAATCAGACCCAGTAATGTTTAGAAGTTGGAGGAGCATCTTTCTGAAATAGCAGGTTTGAGATCAAGATTTAAATCAGAACTAATAAAAAATGCAAAACAAGCCGCTTTAAATTTTGAGTTCAAGCCTACCAATAAGTGGTGCCTTGCAAAAGCTGTAATTTGTAAATATACCCATACAGTTTTACTAGTATATAATGGTACCATTTGCAAATATGTAGACAAACATAACACTCGGTTTTATGTGTCTTTCAATTTGTAGAGTTCAAAGTGTAAATTCAAAATGATAAATTTGAACCTGATAAATAATATCTGTACCAAAACTGAAAAGTGAATTTTGGGTTGAGTTACAGTAAGTGTGTTATACTGAATGCTACATGCAGAACAGTGGTACAATTAACCTACCAGAACATTTTTGGATTGTGGGAGGAAACCGGAGTACCCGGAGGAAACCCAGGCAAGTATGGGGAGAATATACAAACACCACACAGTTAGTTCCATGGTGGGAATCTAACCCATGACCTCAGTGCTGTGAGGCAGTAATGCTACCCATTACACCATCCGTACTGCCAATGTTAGAAGAAAAGAGTATCACAGCACTTCAACAATAAAAGCATTGAAAATGTTGTTAATTTTGGGGGAGGGGGGACCCCACCTCAGATAAGTGAACCAAGGCAATATTAATAATTTATTAAACTCCACTTTCAGACTAATATTGATTAATTTAAAAAAATAATTACTGTATAAAATAGAAACATTATATTTGGGCATAATTTTCCTGCATATATAATGAGCAAATTAATTCCACTGATACACAATTAATGTGGTTCTTTTTCAAATGACCTCAAAATGCCTTAAGTATCCTGGACATTAGTTACACAGGCAGCCTACAAACTAACTGCTCTGGTGAAATGTAAGGTGTAATGATAACTTGTGTAATGTTAATGTATTACATGGCTCTGGTCTTGATGTAGCAACAACTTGATATGCAGCCAAGTGAGAAAAGCCAGTTTTGTGCGTGAGAAGCAGTTACCCAAAGGGGATAAAACAGGTAGCTTCTTGCACAAGTAATCTTGGCATTAATGCCTAGAGCAAGCACAGTGGTTCACAATATTCTTTCATATAATTCTGCATGATATTAGTTTAATTTGTTCTTCCAGTTTCTACAAGAAAAAGCAAAATCTAAAGTAAGCAAATAAAACATGTGAATGTGGACTCTCTTGCTTTGCGATCTGACAGGTAGATTTATCATACAATAGCAGTGGAGTTTCTGTTTAACCGCTCTTCTAACACATTTGTCTTGAGTAATGATTACATCAGCTAGTACTAAGTCAACAGTTAAACACTATTGTATTTATATGACAATCACAGTAAGGAACCAAGAAGCAGAGTTTTCTAATTCACCACCCATATCAACTTTTATGCACAAGGACAACATGTGCCAATAATTACTTCGGCCAATATTATGTGTATTCTCTGTGTCTGTTGGATTTTTAGCTTTGCAAAGCTCATAAAACACTAACAGTACCTGGCAGAAACATTATTAACATGCTCTTTACACTAGTTTAATCCACATGTTTTGTTACAGAAGAATAAAGGGCAGTATACGTTATATCTTATTGGTGTTCCCTTGATATATTGGATAGCAAAAAGATTTTGATAACATTTTGTAGGAACTTATTTTGATTCCAATTTACTTCCCAAATGATGGTTGAAAGATGCATGTGCTGGCCATAAAGCTATTTGGCTTTATGAGGGTGATATTAATTTAGTGGCTATATTTTCGACAGTCTGAAAATTAGCACTAATTTGACCTATGTGTATTCAATTGTGGACGTTTTCATCCATTTTTTGATCCATTTTCATCCATGCTTTTTCGTTTTGTATTTTTTGTTGTTGAATTGGCATAGGTGAAAACTGACCTAAAAATGGATGAAAACGCCCGCAAATTCAACAAAACACATGTATTGGCAGCAAATTTGTCGATCTACGGGGTTTTCACCCATGCTAGAATTTTTGACCAGTCGAAAAAACGGCACCGGCATTGTATAGGTCGAATGTAAATTTGACCTAATAATGGGCAAAAAGTACCATTATTTCAACTGGTCGTAAAAACAGCACTAATTGAATACTCCCTTAGTATCTATCAATTGTTTACTGTCAATTATTTACTATCCCCCTTACCCATCCTTGTCTAATAGAGAACCAGCTAGATACACCAACTTTTATTTGTACTTGTATAAAGAGTTGCCTTTATTTACATTTTGCTCCTCAGTATATGGTGCTCAACGAATCCGTGAATTAGGAGCTACTGCAACAGGTAATTTCTGCTTTCAGCACTCAGTTTAGCACCCACCTTTCACACAGATAATAGATATAGCTAAATCATGCTCCAAACCAAGTCTTTCACATCGACCACAATTAAAGACGCCACAATCTACTATATGAGACTAAAACACTCAGTTTGTCAAATGTACCTGCCTGCATACACTTTGCTGCTTGTTAGATAAGAAGTTAGTTACCACCATTCATGGTGTTAACACAACCTACCTTAGCATGCAAAGGGTTAATAAAGTCAAGCTATCACATGGTTAGCATGGTCAAAGGGGCATACTAAGCCTTGGGGAGTGATAAAGTGGAGAGAGACAAAGGGCCTAATTCAGAGTTGATTGCAGCAGCAAATTTGTTAGCAGTTGGGCAAAGCCATGTGAACTGCAGGGAGGGGGGGGCAGATATAACATGTGCAGAGAGAGTTATATTTGGGTGGGGTGTGCTCAAACTGAAATCTAAATTGCAGTGTAAAAATAAAGCAGCCAGTATTTACCCTGCACAGAAACAAAATAACCCACCCAAATCTAACTTTCTCTGCAAATATTATATCTGCCACACCTGCAGTGCACGTGGTATTGCCCATTAGCTAACAAATTTGCTGCTGCGATCAACTCTGAATTACCCCCCAAGTACCAACCAATTAGCTCCTAACTGCCTTGCTACAGGCTGTGTTTGAAAACTTACAGTTAGGAGCTGATTGGTTGGTAGTTTATCTCTCTCCACTTTATCACTCTCCAAGGCTTAGCACATCTGCCCCAAAATGTATTACATTTTAAATTTAACATAAAAAGTTACAGGACATTGACTACAATAAAAAAATATATAGCTAGTGCTCAGACTCGGTAAGCTGGTAGACTTGAGAGGGCTGAAATCCTTTGTAGAACTTCAGATTTCCCTCTACCTGCCAGTTCACTCATTTTGGCTTTATTTTCAGCTGCTGTATTTTATCCTTTTGTTCCCCGGTCACTGATAACTCCAAAGTATACCATATCCATCTTTCTGTCTTGCAAAAGACCTTATTGCCCTTCCTATAATATCCTTTGCTTCCTTAAATAATGGTCTATGCCAAGTGTTGTGTAGTATTTTTTTGTTGTCTCACTAGTTACAGTATGTGCCCGTGTAGGTACATAATATGTGTGTGACCAGATTACCTGTTTTCTTTGCACTATTTGGTTGCCCTCATTAAGTTTATTAATGACTTTGTTGGCATATGCCCATGCCATGGATTGGCATGACTCAGATCATGTCACAGTGGGTTCTGTTTGGTGTTGTTCTGTTTTCATTTTTTGCTTATCTTCAAATACATGTGTATAGTATGTTTAAAAATAATGATGCAGAGGCTGAGTGTTCCAATGAAAGTGTCATATATGACTACATCACAAAATTTACCCAGAAGACTAAATGATCTTAATATGTATAGTTTGTAGCAGAGAAGGGAAAGGGGGACAGATATACCAAGGGTTTAAACAAAGTACAGGAGGGAAACATTATTCAAAGGAAGAGAAGTATTAGTTCAGGGGAAATTTTAGGAAAAATGGCTTCACAGAAAGGGTAGTGGACAAGTGGAATACCCTCTCATCGGAGGTGGTAGATGCTAAGACAGTAGATCAATTTAAACATGTTTGGGATAGGTATATGAATACCCTTACAAAGAACTAAGGCTTCAAAAGGGATGAGATTACCTAAAGCAGAGGTTTTCAAACGCTGTCCTCAAGGCACCCCAATGGTCCAGGTTTTAGGTCTATACAATGGCTCAGCACAGATGGTTAAATCAAATTGACTGAGGTGCTAATTAAGTCAACTGTGGCCAAGCATGGATAAACTTAAAACCTGGACCGTTGGGGTGCCTTGAGGACCAGGAACCTCTGACCTAAAGGATTTAAAAAAAATGGGCAGACTAGATGGACCAAGTGGTTCTTATCTGCTGTCAAACTCTTATGTTTCTATGTTTCTTTGACTGGTTTGCTTCTTGACCGTAGTTAGCCATAGTTTAAGAGTTGACTCAATTTGCCATCCTCCTTATATTTATGGAAATCAGTGAAAACTTATTAGAGCTACTGGCACAGTTGGAGCTCGTTAATTTTAAGGAGGTGTAGAAAACCACAGTTGCATCAATCTAGTTGGAGCTTAAAACCAAAAATTTCAATCATGGAAGTAAATGATGCCACCCTGCAACAACAGAGCTTATTTTTAACCAGATGTAATAACATGACAATATGATTCCCTGAAATGTGTGACACCTACTGAAATTAGGACATGAAACTATATAAATGGGTTTCTGGTTGAAGCACCTTAGAGGAGCACAGGGAAACAAATGCTGTAGTGGTCTGGAAAGCTAGGCAGGCCAATATAGGTTCACTAGACAAAGGAATACTCATAGACAGCTGGGCTCACTGTCAGTATCTAGTAAGGCAGAATCATCATAAAAGTATTCAGATAGAGGTGAAATGAAGAAGACAGTAATGGCACACATGTAGAGAATGACATCATGTAGCAGGAACAGCAGTACATAGATTACTAGCCAGGTATACAATATCGAAAAAATAACACCATTCTAATAACTGGAAAAAGGAAGAAAGCATTTATTTCTATTTGCATAACACAAGGGTGTTGAACTTGTACTTAGGGTAACACGTTATTGCATTTTAAAGTGTCACCCATTTGGATTTGAAGTTTAAAAGTTGTTTACAGCGGTGAAAAAGTAAATACACTTAATTTTTGTTTTCAATTCAAAATATGATTTCTCAGTTCCCTTATCGAAGGAGATGAGATTTGGTTCTCACGTCTGAGTCTGGACATAAAAGAAAGTAGAAGAAGATGTATGTCTTCCAACAGAATAAGTACTTAACAGCTTCTAATAGAGCCTCTAGTTCCATTTGTACCTTACACAATAAAAATGTTAGTAAAATTACAGCAGATGGTTAGATAGACTGGATAAATTAGCTAAAATGTATTACAATAATGAATGCAGGGAATGAGCTCAAACAGACACGTTGTTGTATATCTGCAGGACCAGGACCTAAACAAAAATTATACTGTTTTGGGATGATGTGCCTAACCTACCCAAGATGCTTACTCCTTTCCTGCCCAGCTACCAAATACATGTGGTCAGTCCTTCTACAGTATCTGATTCAAGTCATAAGTAAAAATGTATTAAACTAGCAAGTCACACTCTGCCTGTAGCGAAATGTTTTAGTTGCTAAATCCTTGAGACCGTTGGAGCCATCCAACGAGTCTTCTAGTGAAAAATAACATCTGGTAAATTGCACGCATGTAGGTGACAACATTCCTCCTCCATGACAAAAACAATCCCTTTGTCATAATTTGAAATCCTCGGTGGTTTTTAGAAAAATAAACCCTATTACACATCATAATGATATTATTATCCTATTATGTACTGTATCATGACATTAACATTAATTCACCTCAACATTAATTATATTTTAAAATTTTCATGTCCAAAAGGATCCTTTTTAAAAGTACAACCCTTCTTAAGACCCCGCCCCCTTTACTATGGCAAAAGTAAAAGTTACTAACGTTTCGGATTTATTAAATCCGTCATCAGAGAACAAGAATGCAAAGACTGTACTCACCTATATAGCCCGCAGAAAACAAATGAACACCCGTGCTGCGGCGGGATCCCGGTGGGGAGCAGCGCGCTGACGTCATCAGGACAGGTCCCATCCTGATTGCCGCGGAAACAATAATAACAAGAAAGCTGTGACAATAGTATATGGGATAGAGGCTGAAAGAGATATCAGATCAGGTAATAAGAACACGTAATAGATGCAGAGATCCCAACCACAGCAGATACTAATACAGATTCAATATACAGTAACAAACACATAAGGAATGGAAACAAAATAACCAGTTGTTACACATTCAAAGCTAGGAGAGAACAATAAAAATTACTGCAAAGAGACCATAATATTAGTCGACACATGAATATATTGTATGATCTAAGGTTTATGGTCAAAAAAAGCATTGCAAAGATACAGTAGGTATTTATAAAGTCCATGTGGATGAATGGTATTAAGATCAAATATCCATTTTGCTTCTATTCTCAAAAGTGCCTTCTCACAGTCACCACCCCCGGATGGAGCAAGGGGCTTGGTCTATCATTTTGTATCGTAAGGTTGCTAATGAATGCTTGTGATCCCTGAAATGCCTGGCCACTGGTTGGTCACAGGTCTTACCCTCCAGTGCATGCCAAATTGCACAGCGATGTGCTGTCATCCTCTCCTTGAACAAACCGTGATGTCTTACCAACATACAGCAGACCATAGGGACAGCGAATTATATAAACAGTAAATTTGCTGCTGCAGGTAAGAACTTGATGGATCTTATAGGATTTCCCAGAATGGGGATGCGTAAATGTGTTGCCAGATTCCAAGAATACACACGTGGTGCATCCAATGAATTTGTAGTTGCCTGTTTTTTTGGACATGAAGTGTTGCACTGGGATTTTGCCCAGGGCAGTGATGTCCATCCGGACCACCATATCCCTGATGTTTTTTCCCCCAACGATAACATGGCATCAGGATGCAGTTTTTCATAACTGGAATATCTGGATCTTCACTGACCAATGGCCAATGTCGCTTGGCCACTTTCACAATGTCATTGCTGGCTGTGGAGTAGGTGTTAATAAATGGAATACATTCAGATTTAGGCGTATCATCAGCCAGGGATCTCATTGTACTCTCCCTGGGGATTGCCAGTACTTTATCCTTTGTCTGCTTGAGTTCCAATGGATCATAGCCTCTCAGAATAAATATATATAATTTAGTTGTAGTTATATATTTTAGTTGTAGTTATTATAACGTATGCATACATGTCATGTTAATGTGAAGACATATTGTTAATAGTAGATTGTATTAATCAGGAACAGCACTAGGACTTCATTGCAATGTACATTAGAAAGATGGTGAAATATAATGTAAAATCCCATTGGGCTATATGATGCAGTGGATGACAATAGTGGTGACAAAAGTTAGATAGGGAAAAGAGAAGATAGATGGGTTCATATCTTTTTAGTATATAATTTTAAAAGATGATTAACTGACCCAAGTTATATAAAGGAAGAGGGGGTCAATATTGTTTCTCAATTAAATTTAGGAAGATTCTTGTAAGAACTTGATAAATTGCATGGTGACAAAGTACCAACCGATCAGCTCCTGTCAACATAGCCTGTAACATGGCAGTTAGCAGCTGATTGGCTGGTAGTTTATCACCATGCAACTTATCACTCTCCAAGGCTTGATAAATCTGAGCATTTATTATCTACACCAAAAAAAAAGTTATATTTAATGTTTAACAGTGGAGGGGGTGAAGTAGAGCTCCACGGGACCTGAGAAGCAAGTGGTACATAAACAAAACCTTTATTCAATGGGTTCTCCCAAGTAGACCCATTATTACACATACCTACCATTGCTTGGGTGGAGGCACATAGCTTTATTATTGGGTAGCTCCCCACATGGTAGTGAAAGAGGGTGGTTACATGTATGTTCTAGTTGTGTCTGGATCAAACCAACATAAACCTAAACGGGCAGATGAGTGTTTCTTGTTGGTGGACACAGTTCAATGATATATGACTAAATTACCAAACAAAGAGCACTGGATTGAAAGATGTCTTTTGCATCCTGTATTTGCTCATTGACAGCAACAGCTGCAGTCACTGTCTTATTTGTTTGATTGCTGGAACAAAGGTGTTCTGACTGTTAATAACTGAATACATTTTTTCTGGATATTTCACAAGCATTATACTTTTTTTTGCCTTTGGCATGTTTGATTAATGCACTGTATAACCAACCTATAGCTGTGGCATGCAAGTCGTATCAATCCAACTTGTTAAACATGATTTTCTGGATTACTTAAAATATAAGACTAGGCTTGTATTCTGTTTGTCCATATGCAAAAAAATGTAATGCACATTTGTAATACGAAAATGAAAGAGGATTAAGAGAAAAAATATCCTTCTTTGGTGGTTGGGCATTTTACTGTTTCTGATGTTAAAGTCCCAAAGGCTAGTGACAATCTTGTCTGTAAGAATCTGATTTGTAGAGATGTGTGGACCCTTTTTTTGGGTGCAAAATCACCCTCAAGTGATTTAAGTGATTAAAGTGTTTTGGGTTTGGATTTTTTTTTATTTTTAAAAAACAACAAAATCATGTGATTTTTTTCTATAGTATTATTTCTCATCAATAACATTCATTTCCAGTCATTTCCAGTCAATGTTTCCCACTGAAATCGCACCTGAAATATTTTCAAAATGCAGTACAAAACATGAAATTTAGATTTAAAATCAGAGGTTCAACAGTATGGGAAGATCTAAAACCAGGACTTAGTTTGACTCAGAATCCAAAGAGATCTGAATTGGGACTAGGAGCCCCTAAATTCAGGTGCGTTTAGATTTTTAAAAACTGAACCACACATCTCTACTGATTTGCCAAGTAATTCACATTTTATCTTCAGGATCCTATGCCAATGCAGTTGGAAGAAACAAAAGAAATATGAATGGATCAGATTTTCTGGAAATTGTGTTGTAATCAGGTGCCATTTATTATGTGGGAAACATTGACATCCATTTATTATGTATTATTTCATGGGTTAGATTAACTGAATCATAAAATGAAGCTCAGTTCATCTGTACACAGAACTCTGCTTTGGTTTTTTTAAAGGATCCCTAAAATCCTTTAAACTTTAGATCCTTTTAAATGTATTTTAATTGTTCAATATTAGTATTGAATGTGGGTGATATTGAAATTTATGAAAATATATATATATATATATATATATATATATATTATAATAGCATATAATATAATGTAGTATAATATAACATAATATTATATTTTATGCTGATTTAGGTTAATTGATAACAATTGATGAATATGGGTCATTGTGACAAACCAAGTAATGGGCAAATTTTACAGAACAGGATTACTGTAATGCAGAGTTTACCAAAACAAAGTTACTTTTACCCATTTTTGTTTTGTATATCATAATACTAACCTACACATTACATGAAAAAAAAAATTAACAAAAAATACGAACTAAAATACAAAACCTGTAAGAGATAGGGCGTAGGTAGCGCTTCAAATATACTCATAAACATTAATCCAACATGGCCAATCAGTAGCATAGGAAAGTAAAAATCATTACAATATTACATCAGTAAAAATGCAAATTCATTACCAGCCTGGAAAGTCCCCAAAACACCATTACTTAACATACATCACAACCCCACTAAAAATGTTTAATTAAATCCAAACCCAGTCATACAGATGTAGCCATGCTCATCACACCCATGGCATGGGCACATGTTGTATGACGTCCTGTGGGTGCTACTAAGGGCCTAATACAGACCTGATCGCAGCAGCATAATTTTCCTCTAATAGGCAAAACCATGTGCATGACAGGGGGGCAGATATAACGTGTGCAGAGAGAGTTAGATCTTGGTGGGGTGTAACTGAAATGTAAATTGCAGTGTAAACATAAAGTGGCCATCATTTACCCTGCACAGAAACAATATAACTCCCTCAAATCTAACTCTTTGTGCACATGTTACATCTGCCCCACCTGCATTGCACATGCTTTTGCCGTTCAGAGAAAGATTTTGCTGCTGCGATCAGGTCTGCATTATGCCCTAAGTACACTGTACAAGAAGCAGTCACATGTATTCCTATAATGGCATATGCATGCACACACACATCTCATAGTCCACAGCCACACTAGTTGCACATGCTAACACTACTGACTGCAATGAATGGTGGAGTTGACAGCTGCAGGAGGCTATGGAAGGAAGCACTATGCACAGCGTTGGGATACACTGCCTCCCGCAGCAACAATATAAAAGGACACATCTGTATTGGCCCTCTTTCAGATGTGGACAGAGTAACAGCTCATGCAGCAAAGTACCGATGTTCGGTACTTTGCGCATGCACAGGACCTGTACTGCACATGTGCAGAATGGGTCTGCAACATCAGTTGCACTACGGCATCAGACTGTCAGTGATTGACAGTCTGATGCCATTTGGGGGCAGGGAGGGGGCAGCAATGGTCTCTGTTTCTCCAAATGGAGGCATGTCACCACCATTACAGGGGAGGGATGAGGACAGGATCTCTGTCAGAGGGTGGAGATTTCCTGGTTTCTAGGTAGGACTTGTGGCAGCCGGCTTGTGTGACCCAATGGGTAATGCAACTGGTCAATGGTGCCAGGGAAGATTCGATACTCTGTCCTTGGACACAGATTGGATCAGTAATGCAGCAGGAGGCTGCATCTGCTGCATTACCATATTAGGGCTAGCACTGCTGCTCTATGTAGGCAGCAGCAATAGTCCCTCCAACCACATCTGAATGAAGGCTATTGAGTGGAATATAATTTCCAAGGGGCTACATAACTTGAATGCGACATCACACAAAATTTGTCATGCATGAATCTCACAAAACGGAATGCGAGTTACTTAATGTGTGTGGCACAGTTTAAAAGAAAGTAGAGATGTGCACTGGACATTTTTCGGGTTTTGTGTTTTGGTTTTGGATTCGGTTCCGCGGCCATGTTTTGAATTCGGACACGTTTTGGCAAAACCTCCCTGAAAATTTTTTGTCGGATTCCGGTGTGTTTTGGATTTGGGTGTTTTTTTCAAAAACCCCTCAAAAACAGCGTAAATCATAGAATTTGGGGGTAATTTTGATCCTATAGTATTATTAACCTCAATAACCACAATTTCCACTCATTTCCAGTCTATTCTGAACACCTCACACCTCACAATACTATTTTTAGTCCTAAAATTTGCACCAAGGTCGCTGGATGACTAAGCAAAGCGACCCAAGAAGGCGGCACAAACACCTGGTCCATCTAGGAGTGGCACTGCAGTGTCAGACCGGATGGCACTTAAAAAAATTGGTCCCAAACAGCACATGATGCAAAGAAAAGAGAAAAAGAGGTGCACTGTGGTCGCTGGACGGCTAAGCTAAGCGACACAAACACCTCAATATCACAGGAATTATTTGTTCTAATCAATGGTATTATTGGTCCAAATCACTGGAAGAAAATGACAAAATCACTGGAATTATTTGTTCTAATCAATGGTATTATTGGTCCAAATCACTGGAAGAAAATGACAAAATCACTGGAATTATTCGTTCTAATCAATGGTATTATTGGTCCAAATCACTGGAAGAAAATGACAAAATCACTGGAATTATTCATTCTAATCAATGGTATTATTGGTCCAAATCACTGGAAGAAAATGACAAAATCACTGGAATTATTCGTTCTAATCAATGGTATTATTGGTCCAAATCACTGGAAGAAAATGACAAAATCACAGGAATTATTCGTTCTAATCAATGGTATTATTGGTCCAAATCACTGGAAGAAAATGACAAAATCACAGGAATTATTCATTCTAATCAATGGTATTATTGGTCCAAATCACTGGAAGAAAATGGAATGGATGGATACTTGCAGTGACACAGAGCTGCAAGATACAGCAATGGCCTACTGTACACAACTATATACTGTTGGGTCACCAAAATGCTGCACTGTAATACGATATATACTGCTCACAAAAATGCCGCACAGATCTGGAATGGATACTTGCAGTGACACAGAGCTGCAAGATACAGCAATGGCCTACTGTACAACTATATACTGTTAGTCACCAAAATTCTGCACTGTAATACTATATATACTACTCACAAAAATGCTGCACAGATATGGAGTGGATACTTGCAGTGACACAGAGCTGCAAGATACAGCAATGGCCTACTGTACAACTATATACTGTTAGTCACCAAAATGCTGCACTGTAATACTATATATACTGCTAACAAAAATGCCGCACAGATATGGAATGGATACTTGCAGTGACACAGAGCTGCAAGATACAGCAATGGCCTACTGTACTGTACTACTATAATTATTATATAGATGACAGATATAAAGTTACATTGTGAGGGAATCCAGTATACGTTCTGTCACCAGGTACCAGTGAATGACCACATCATGTATATAGGTGACAGATATAAAGTTACATTGTGGGGGAATCCAGTATACGTTCTGTCACCAGGTACCAGTGAATGACCACATCATGTATATAGGTGACAGATATAAAGTTACATTGTGAGGGAATCCAGTATACGTTCTGTCACCAGGTACCAGTGAATGACCACATCATGTATACAGGTGACAGATATAAAGTTACATTGTGGGGGAATCCAGTATACGTTCTGTCACCAGGTACCAGTGAATGACCACATCATGTATATAGGTGACAGATATAAAGTTACATTGTGGGGGAATACAGTATACGTTCTGTCACCAGGTACCAGTGAATGGCCACATCATGTATATAGGTGACAGATATAAAGTTACATTGTGAGGGAATCCAGTATACGTTCTGTCACCAGGTACCAGTGAATGGCCACATCATGTATATACTTATACTGGTGGTCCCCTGTCCCCACAATGCAGCACACTGATCAGATATTTGCAGCACACTGAGCACAGATATGGAGCGTTTTCAGGCAGAGAACGTAGATATTTTCAGCACACTGAGCACAGATTATTTGCAGCACACTGAGCACAGATATTTGCAGCACACTGAGCACAGATTACGGAGCTTTTCAGGGAGAGAACGCTGCCACGTCCTCTCCGTTCAACCTCCAATGCACGAGTGAAAATGGCGGCGACGCGCGGCTCCTTATATAGAATACGAATCTCGCGAGAATTCGACAGCGGGATGATGACGTTCGGGCGCGTTCTGTTTAACCGAGCAAGGCAGGAAGATCCGAGGCTGCCTCAGAACCGTGTAAAATGGTTCTAAAAGAAAGTCACCAATTGGCACCCAAAAGTACCTGAGTTGTACCTTACAGCCCCTATAGAAGTCCCATCTTGGCCATTTTGATAGGTTTGTGAAGTAGACAGTGAAGAAGTGGAGGAATTTTGTGCTATTGAGAGGTGCTTGTGACTTGTGACTTGTGACTTTTCCTGTAGGGATGCCTTTCAGGCTGAGAACTAGGGGTGATGATAGCCAGGAGGAGGAGGAGGTGATTCTCACCAAAGAGTGAGAGTGAAGAGGATGAAAGTAGTGAGGAGCAGGAGGAAACACAGAAGGAAGAGGAGCCAGCTGTGAGCAGACACATACTGACAGAAATGTATATTCTTCCTTTGACGATAACGGCAAACTGCCATTGTGAAGTGGCTAATATGATGAAGTGCTTCAACGGCATGAAGCATGTTTTCAACAGCAAGATGGTGATAGAGCTGCACGAATCACGCAGGACAGTGGGAGTAGGTCCACTTCCAGTTCATTACACCACCAATGAAAAGGAACTGTGTCACGCTTGGCTGAGTTTGAGGATCCGGCAACTGAGATTTGCCCAAGGAACTGATTGCTTGCAGATGAAGAAGACGAGGGGGCTGGATATAGTTCCTTCTCATGGGCCACGAGACCAATGGAGAATGTAGGCAGGTCTAGGAGGCAGGTATTAGTAGTTTAACAAAACTGGAGACAAAGAGCTGCAGACTAGTAGGTTGTGGCTTTGAATAACGAGGCTGAACTGCAGACTTGTGGACTGTGGTTTGAAAGACGAGGCTGAAGATAAATAACTGCGGACTGGTGAACTGCGACTTAAAAGACGAGGCTGAACTGCGGACTTGTGGACTGTGGTTTGAAAGACGAGGCTGAAGATAAAGAATTGCGGACTTGTGGACTGTGGTTTGAAAGACGAGGCTGAAGATAAAGAACTGCGGACTGGTGAACTGTGACTTGAAAGACTAGGCTGAACTGCGGACTTTTGGACTGTGGTTTGAAAGACGAGGCTGAAGATAAAGAACTGCAGACTTGTGGACTTTGGTTTGAAAGACGAGGCTGAAGATAAAGAACTGCGGACTTGTGGACTGTGGTTTGAAAGATGAGGCTGAAGATAAGGAACTACAGACTGGTGAACTGTGACTTGAAAGACGAGGCTGAACTGTAAGGCAGACCTTCTTGCTGGTGCTTAGACACTCCCTTGTCTCTGGCCTCCCAGCAACTGCCGTGAGTGAGATCCGCTGCAGCGGCATCCCACCACCGCGAGTCAACCCACCACAGCCGCCTATCCACCGCAAGTGGACCCGCCACAGCAGCCCTCCTCCACTGCTGCCCACAAGCCGCCCGCATGGCAGACCTCGCGGCCCCGACATCCAGGTAAGACCCCGGACACTGACAAACTGTAGCGGGTGATCACCCCTGAAATACTGCCTGGCAGCAATATTGAGGACACCAACCATCAACCATCCACCATCCCAAAGGCAACCTGGTAAGTATACAATCAAATACCCCCCCTTCTTTTAACTGCACCAACCTAAATCAGTGGTAACTGTTCCTTTTTAAAGTTATATAAACTGCTACAGAAAGTAAATACTCTAAATGTGAACCCTTCATCTGGATAAATGTGAGCCATATTGCAAATGTGTTTAATGTTTACTCTAAACCCACCAAACATTACAATTGTCAGTGCAAGTCCTTTAACATATAATGAATGGTGTTTGTTTTCCTAAATTATGCGTATTCAACTATAGCTACATGTAGTTTAAACAGAGCCGGCCCTAACCAATATGATGCCCTAGGCAAGATTTTGGCTGGTGCCCCCTGGCACCGCCACTAGCTCCGCCTCTGACCCTGCATACCTTTATCAGCACCATCACCCCTCACCTATAGCAGTCCTCATTTTGGTGCTCCTGCACCCTATATTTTAAATAGGAACAAAGTGCACATTCGGCGCACAGTTCAAAAAGGGGGGTGACCTTGCTGGGAAGGGGCATGGCCACACAATAGTACCCCCAATTCAAATTACGCAACACAGTAGTGCAACTTTATTCACATTTATCATGCAACGGTGTCCCTTATTCACGTTATATTACACAGTAATACCACTTTACCTTATATATGTTACTTCTCACAGTAGTGCCCCTTATTCACATTACAACACATTGAATTGCTCCTTATTCACATTACACCACATTATATTTCTCTTTATTCTAATTAGACCTGTCAAAGTCAGAAAAATATCTCTATGCACACTACCATATTTGCACCTCACACAGGTCCGTGCTGCGCATGCGTACGCTCTCCCGTACGTGCGCATACTCACAGTCGCGGGCACCCGCAGGCGCATGGTATGCGTATTTACGGTAGAGTTTATGCGATCATAGCGTGCGACTCAATCATTACATATTTTCACTAATAATGTATTTTGTAGATTATGGTCCCTTTGATAGAATCTGAAAGTTTGGTTAATATAGAATGTTCATGAACAGAGGAATCCCTCTTTGTTTGATATGAAGGGTCAGATAGGAGTAATACAGTGGTGTTTAGTATCCATCGGAAGAGTATAAAATTAGCAATATTCCGGTGTTGGTTTGAAGCAGATCAATCGCTCGTGCGAATAGTTATGGACATAAGAAGTTTTATGAACATTTACTTTATTTGCACTTTATTACCCATGCGGCGGGAAACCCAGTTTCCCTCCCACCTGAGCAGTTGGAAATAGTCACAGCCCACCTGTATGAATCGACCTATGACCTTTTGTTATAATGCGAAGCCGAATTCCTGTGTCCAATGAACAATGAGATTGTAGGGACCATTGAATTGTATTGTGTGTGGGGCATAAATAGCAGGCCGACCATATCCAACTTCACTCTCTTCAACGGTTCTCATTGCTGATAATCGGGAGCTGGATATCGAGGCGCATGCGATCGTTCCCCTTGTGCGTAAGTTTTCTCCGTAATCATATTGTCTTACTGTGAGCCATCTCTCTCTCTCTCTCTCTATCTCTCCCTCTCTCTCTACTCTTTCTCTCGTATTTTCCTTAAATTGTATTGTATTTTATTTCCTGTGTAGTCTATCTGGTTAGTTGGTTTATGTTATACTGTAGTGTATGCTTTGTACTGTGATTCTTTTTACAAGTAATAGTCATAATACACATAATAGGTTTCGGACCCTAAGCCCAGGTATCTGTGTATTCTTTATAGTGTTAAGTATTCTCTGAGCGTCGGTGACGCTCAAGCAGCTTTGTAGTTAATCAGGTTACACAAGGTTGCACTTACACTTTGTCTCTACACTAAGGTTTACTGTGTATTTCATTGTTAGAGGTATAGATATAAAGGTTTAACGTTGTGAGCGTCTGCATCGCTGGTGATCTCCTCGTGGTCCCGAGCGCTGCTACGCTATAGCGAATCATTACGATAAGTCAACAGCCAATAGTCTGCCTGCCTGCGATCACCTGGCCGTGAGTGAACGTGACGCCTGAGCGTCTCGATCACGGCTAAGCGATCGATACGCAACTTGCGTACCCTTACGGTACTTCTTACGTAGATAGCGTACAGTGTTCTTAGATCTCATAAAGGGTTATATACACGATAAATATTTAGATTTGTCAATTGGCGGCTCGTCCTGTCCTTCACATATCTGCACTAGGTAGATCAGCAGACATTATCCCTCAGCAAAGGGCGGGAGGTTGTCTCGTAGTGCTGACGGGATAAGCGTCTGCTTCGCTTAGATAAAAGAGTGCTGAAGGAATCCGGGAACCGGAGGTAAGAACAAAACGCTTGTGTCTTTTAAAACTGTTTATTTGTCTTCTGTCTTGCGTACACACGCACGCATACATATATCTGCATTTCTTTTTCATTTTCGTATATCACTATCCTGTTTGCCTGCCAATTTTATAGTTGATAGAAAAGTGCTAAAAGAGACTTGCTGTTATTTCATAGTTTAAGAATAGAGGTAATAGTTAAAAGTGTAGAGAAACACACAGGTTTGCCTGGGAGATAAGGCAAAGCCAGTGGGGTACGCGGTAGATGATCAGGGATCGTCTACATTGATAAAAGTATATTGTGTTATGGTGGATCTTTGCATTGCGTACACGTGTCTCTAACAAAGACTAGCGTACGCAATCCAAAGGCCGACGCACGCAGCGTACATTACGCAACGGAGCGTCCGGTTACGCCCACGTAGCTCAAATCACGAAAAGTTGAATTTTAGCGCAAAGCGATAATTAACGCAAAGGCGATAGTTAGCGCTAAGCGGTAAATAGCGCAAAAGGCGATAAATAACGCAAGTCTATTTTTGGAAAGTCTGAAATTTAGTTTAACAGATCCTGCTCCTAATTGGTAACACAGCTGGGCTAAAGGAAATTTCTGCGCAGAAATAGAAATAGAAACAAAAGTGTACATGTGATGAGTGAGTGTTTTTACAATTTTTAAAGGTTGAACCACAAGAAAAGTCGAGTATTCGTGAGGTACATGCGTGTAAGTGACGTGCACGGTGGCTAGGGAGGCATCTCTGGTTAAATACAATTTTGAGCATTAGAGTATAGCAGACCAGGAGGTCATACTAACAAGACCAGGAGGTCACACTGTAACAAGACCAGGAGGTCATAACAGACCAGGAGGTCCAGGTACAGCCGACAAGGAAGTCCGCTATACAGTTCACAGGCACAACACCGAAAAGGGTTGGTGCAACACCCATATAGGCCATATAAGCTCTGGCTGAAGGAATTCGCAGTCGTAAGTTTCGATTCCATTGGTCTTTCCGTACATAAGCTTAGTTGTTTGTGTACTGAACGACTGGACCGCACGTAAGTGTGTGCAGTAGTTAGTAATCTGACCTAATACCATTAGAGTAAAGGGGTCACAAACGCTATCTGTACACTCTAACGTGATTTGTGTAATTTTTTTTATTTTAAGGGAAGTTCGCTGCTCACTCAGGAACTATCCAGCAACCAATAGTTACTGGAAAGAGTAAGTGTTCTTCGGATAACCCTCACAGGTTCCAGTAAATAGAGGTTCAGGTCGCAGGGGCCCTAGGTCGAGTACGCCAGCACCATATCGGTGTGATCAGGTCGTATAGGTCGGCGTGGGCGAGTGAGTGGGGTACTCGGTAAACCGCCACCGTCAGCCTATTGTTGGCATTTGGTTTTTCGTAAAGGGTTGGCTAAATAAAGCAACACTTTCGAACTATGGGGGCCACTTGTTCAGGTAGGGGGGCGATCAACCTCGGTTCGGGTTGATTCAGTGGTCCGGCCAATTGGGTCGGCCAGGTATATCATGTGTGAGAAATATGGAAGTCACACAGAAACTTTATGTGATGAATGGGAGAGAATGACTGTGCATGACGGGGAGAAATTCCCGAGAATAGGGAGCTTCAGCTCAGAAGTGTTACAAAATTTAAGGAGGAGGATATGTCTCATAAAATCAACAAAGAGACGAATTCAGCATTATGATTATTTACAGTTGTGGCAACAGGAAGGTGAGATACAGAGAGGTTTGGCTCAGGCGGCGGGATCTGGCTCTAACAGAAAACTAATTGCCACGGCCCCGCCGCCACCATATATATCAGGAGAGAAGTTGATTACGGAGAAAGACGCACTAAGGTGTAACACAAAATCACTTAGTAACTGTGTAAATGTTAATGATAATGTTAACCCATTAACCCATGCAAGTATTAACCCGTGCAAGTTGTACCCTGTTTTGAACTTTCCTCAGGAGTGTGATCAAGAGGACGAAGCGACAACGATTTCAGCGCTCTCTCTAGCAGCCACCATAGCAGAGACCACAGTAGGCACAGCTCCACCCACGAGATTAGTAAAGGCCCCTAGCGGAGGGATAGGTGAGGTCGTATCAACTGGTAAGTACGGCACCATGCATTATGCTGAAACTATTTCACCACAGCCTGTAGAATCTACACAGAATGAGGTTGTTAGAATTACACCTGTTAGAGTAATAGCAGTGCCAAATGGGAAAACAGACGCATCAGGAGCCACTCCCATTAGGAACATTGCCATGTACACTCCATTTTCCCGAATGGAATTAAGGACCATAGTGTCTGAATTTCCTGACCCTAGAAAAGACTTAGTTGCCAGTCAAAAATACATCAGAGACTTAGGTAACACTGTAGAGCCCAACAATAAAGACTGGCAGATATTGCTGAGAGCATGTTTACCCTCAAATGTCGACGCAACTCAATTTTTAGCTGATTGCGGACTAGATCATGATGTACCTCTTACAGATGTGTACAACCAAGATAATGTGAAAAGAATAAACTTGCAGCTAAAAGAGTATTTCCCAGCAGTGGCTAAATGGAATAAGATATTCTCCATTAAACAGAAGGAGTCAGAGACAGCTGCAGAGTATTTTCACAGAGCATTATTAGAAATGGCAAAATACACAGGTATAGAGGACATTAAAACAGACACAAACCATCGGGAAGTAGCAGTATCGGTACTGATGGATGGTTTAAAAGAGTCATTGAAGACTAGGGTACAGACCACGCAACCATGTTGGCGAGGTCTGTCTGTGGCTACTTTGAGAGAGGCTGCTATTGATCATGACAGAAACATCACCAGACACAGGGAACAACAAGGTGACAAATTAATGTCAGTAAGTATACAGGCTCTGACCACAAGGCAGCCTTTGTTTGTATCACCAAATCCTGTGGGTAAGTCAAGTATGGTTACTTGTTATTCTTGTCACAAACAGGGACACATGGCACGAGATTGTAGAGTAAAGAATTCACGAAACACATACCAACCCCCTAGACAACGACACGACACACGACATTGGGAGCAAGGTCCGCAGAAACGGAGTTATGAGCCACATACAGGGGAAACAAAAAGATATCCCCCAAACAGAGACTGGCATGCCTCTGGTAGTTCCCAACTATCTCCCTCACAAATAGTTGCTGCCAGCGGGATTCAGGGAGGTCACCATACCCAATAGGGGTGTGGCCATACCTGTAATCTGCAGCCAGTGAAATTGATTGCCAACCTTGAAAGTGAACCCGAGGTCGCAATCAATGTAGCTGGTAAAACTTTAAACTTTCTTGTAGACACAGGGGCGGCCAAGTCAGTGATAAATTCGACAGTGGGCATGAGAACCACTGGTAGGACAATTCCAGCCATGGGAGTAACAGGAGTAGTCCAGCACTACCCTGTTAGCAAACCAGCCGAGATTACAATAGGGCCTTTGCATACCAAGCATTCCTTTTTGCTGGCTGCATCGGCACCAACCAATCTCCTGGGAAGAGACTTACTGTGTAAAATGGGGTGCGTCATTTATTGTACTCCTGAAGGTGTATTCTTGGACATACCTGAGAAACACGCTCAGGAAGTGCGAGACATGTTAGACTCCCCATCAAAATTAATGTCACATACCATTATGACAAATAGGAATCCATCCCAAATAGAAGAGATGACATCTCAGATACCAGAGTCACTTTGGACAAAAGACGGACAGGACACTGGATTAATGGCAAACGTAGCTCCAGTAGTTGTACAAGTAAAAGATGGTAGGATAGCTCCAAAAATCCCACAGTATCCTCTGAAGCCAGAGGTGGAGTTAGGAGTTTACCCAGTAATAGAGCGCTTGCTACAACAGGGCATTCTGGTAAGAACGTCCAGCACTGCCAATAGTCCCATCTTCCCTGTTAAGAAGAGTGGGGGGAGGGGTTACAGGCTAGTGCAGGATCTAAGGGGGATTAACAAAATAGTTGAGAGTCAGTTCCCCGTAGTGCCAAATCCAGCTGTCATCCTAATGCAAATCCCTCCCACTGCCAAATTTTTCACTGTTATTGACCTCTGCTCCGCTTTCTTTTCGGTACCTCTGCACCCTGACAGCCAATATTTGTTTGCATTCACATACAGAGGAGTCCAATACACGTGGACTCGATTACCCCAAGGTTTCATAGATAGTCCAAGTATATTTTCTCAGGCTTTGCATGATTGTTTACAGTCTTTTCAACCAAACAGTGGATCAGTATTGATACAGTATGTGGACGATTTATTACTGTGTTCAGATTCACTGGAAGCATCTCTGAAGGATACGAAACAGCTCCTGTTTCATCTTTCAGACACAGGTCACAAGGTTTCCAAAGACAAGTTGCAATTATGCCAAACTAAGGTAAAATATTTGGGACACTGTCTAACACAAGGACTGAGACACCTGACCGCTGATAGAATCCAAGCAATTAGAGACATGACTCTACCACAAACCCAGCAACAGATCAGAACGTTTTTAGGAATGTGTGGGTATTGCCGTAATTGGATCCCAGGGTTTTCCATATTGGCGTTACCTTTGCAGGAAATGGTCTCCTCAAACAAACCTGATAGGATTTTGCATACAGACGAATCCGAAACAGCATTTGAGAGACTCAAACAGTGCCTAACGCAGGCGCCAGCGCTAGGTATGCCAGACTATGGGAAACCCTTTGAACTATACGGAACAGAAAGTGCTGGTTGCGCAGCAGGTGTACTAACCCAAAAACACGGTGATGCCAGCAGGCCAGTTGCATACTACAGCGCTCAGCTAGATACGGTAGCGCGATCCCTCCCCACATGCTTGCGAAGCGTTGCTGCGATAGCATTGCTAGTGACAAAAAGCGAAGATGTCGTGCTAGGCCACAACCTCACAATCCATACGCCACATGCAGTATCAGCCTTATTGAATTCTGCCCAAACCAGACACGTCTCATCAGCGAGGTTTACAAGATGGGAATTGGCACTAATGGCCCCCGTAAACATCACCATAAGGAGATGCAGTGCATTAAATCCTGCAACATATCTCCCAGGTGTGCCTGGTCAGGCACAAAGGGTGGAAGGTGAGAGTGCTGGGGAAGGAGGATTTAATACAAAGGAAGATACACATGATTGTATGGAATATTTGACCCATAATTTTACCGCAAGGCCTGACATCAGTGACAACCCACTGGAAGATGCAGAACTCACGTTCTACACGGACGGTAGTTGTCACAGACAGTCAGACTCGGGAGACGTGTGTACTGGATACGCAGTCGTAGATGACCAAGACACCATAGAAGCTGAACCGCTAGGCCCACCTCACTCAGCCCAGGTTGCTGAACTGGTCGCCCTAACCAGAGCATGTGAATTGGCTAAGGGTAAGTCAGCCAATATCTACACCGATTCTAGATACGCATTCGGGGTAGTCCATGATTTCGGAGCCCTATGGCGCCTCAGAAATTTCATGACGGCAGCTGGTACACCGGTAGCGCATGCAGCCCACATAAAAAGGCTTCTAACAGCAATACAGGAACCCGACAGAGTGGCTGTTATCAAATGTAAAGCACACACATATAGCCAAGACCCGGTATCACTTGGTAACAGCCGAGCAGACGAAGCTGCTAAGTTAGCAGCTGCTACCCCCATACAGACAGACACCACACAATTAATGGTATTTAATACCATTAACACACAGAAGTTGTGTGAAATGCAAAATTTGTGTTCCACACAGGAAAAGGCAGTCTGGAAGGCAAAGGGATGTGGCCAAGAGTCCTCAGGACTCTGGACGGATGGACATGGTAAACCAGTGGCCCCCAGAGCATATCTTCCATGTCTGGCTGAGGCAGCTCACGGGCTGACTCATCTAAGCAAGGAAGGGATGTGCAAATTGGTAAGAGCCTATTGGTGCGCCCCAGGATTCTCCTCTCATGCGAGTAAAAGAGCAATGTCATGCCTTACCTGTTTGAGAAAGAATATTGGAAAGGCAATACCTACAGAACCATCCCATATCCCACCTGCCGGCGGCCCTTTCCAGGTAATACAAATTGACTTCATTCAATTACCCCCTTGTCGGAATTTGAAATATGTACTTGTTTGTATAGATGTTTTCTCGAATTGGGTCGAAGCATTTCCTGCAGCTACAAATACCGCTATGTTTACAGCTAAGAAAATTGTGCAGGAATTTGTATGTAGATATGGTATCCCTAGAATAATCGAAAGTGATAGGGGTACCCATTTTACAGGTGATGTCTTTCAAGGAATGTGTAAGTTGATGGGAATTGATAGCAAGCTGCACACTCCGTACCGTCCACAGGCGAGTGCGAAGGTCGAAAGAGTGAACAGCACTATTAAAAATAAATTGAGTAAAGTGATGGCAGAGACAGGATTGACATGGCCAGAAGCTTTACCCATTGTATTGTACAGTATCAGAACCACTCCCAGGTCCCCTCTTAATCTGTCCCCCTTTGAAATCTTATTTGGTCGACAACCGCATGTCATGATTAACCCTCAGGATGATTTGAAATGTAACAGTGAAGTAACTGTAAAGTACTTGATTAACATGAGTAAACAGTTAAGGAATCAAAATGATAATCTGAAGTTGGTGATTCCTGATCTACCTGATAGTAATTGTCATGACATTGAACCTGGGGATTATGTAATGATACGGAATTTTCTACGCTCAGGTTGCCTTATTGACAGATGGGAAGGACCATACCAGGTCTTATTGACTAGCACTACGGCATTGAAGGTTGCTGAGAGAGAGACTTGGGTCCATTCATCCCACTGCAAGAAGGTTGCTGATCCAGAGAAGTCCCGTGATAAGGAACAGACGGTAGAGGTTGTATCACTGGAGTGTCTGTTCCAGGAGGACTGAGGCGGCACCTGAGCCTTGAAGACCGAGAGCTGTTGTCGACTCCCCACCCCCTTTTATTGTTTTCTCCACTTCCCATCCCCTCTCCCTCAAATGTATTTTTCCTCCTTCTCATTCTTCTTCGTCTCCTCCTCAAAGATGGACTTGCCCCAAGAGACTGTGATCCGGATTTTCCTGTTGACCATGATGTTGACCAGAGCAGTCTGTTCCGGCGAGAGTACCATGGAGGTCGAGAGAGGTTCTGGAATGGGTTCCGATTATGATGATGGAGGCGTAGTTTTCCAAGATCAACCTAACCAACAAGCAAAGGCGAGTATCAGAAAACGATCCGATAGCATTGACCATAGAAGAAATTGTGACGGATTGTTAGCTGAAGAAAATTGTATCTGTAGGCTCTGTAACAATGTCATTGAAGATGGGTGCATTAAGAAATGCCAATCCAGTTTTAATATCCATATGGACCGACATCCATTGAGTGATTATCACTCCTTAGTGGGTAATGTATTAAACAAAACAGATTGTTGGGTATGCTCTCAAGTACCTCAGGGTCATAGCAAATCAGGGCTAGTACCATTTCCTTTAACGATAGGGGAGGTACTTGAGTTAAATGGTGGGAGACCGGTGGACCGGAGGTTTAATATCTCCAGCCCTCCTAGTTTGAAGCTCCACCAATACCACGTGGATAGGTCCCTATTATGTTTTAACATCTCCAATCCCAGAAAGCCGGGAAATTGGGAAGTATCATGGAGTAACCACACCATGACCTTTTCACATAGAGCAGATAGAATGCCTACAGATACAGAGCTTGTACGCCACATAGCCAGTAGAGGAAAATCTTTCCGGTATAGATACACCCTAGGAAATAGGATTACTAGAGTTGGAGAAGTATCACCAGGATACTGTGCACATATCGTACAACCTGATACGTGCATTAAGCAGATGGAAGAATTAGGGCTAGGAGATTTCACCTGGAAGGTGTGTAATATGGTAATGTCTTTCTCCGTCCCATATGTTCTCCCCGATGATGCATATTTCATATGCGGGAGAAAGGCGTACAAGTGGCTTGCCCCAAACTCTGAAGGATTGTGTTATATTGGAAGAGTATTGCCTGAAGTGATGACTGTAACACATGATAAAATGAAAGACATACACCGTGGTGCCCAAGCTCCTTATACTCACACTCATTACGAGCACCTCGTTAAAAGACAACTGTCAGAAAGGTTAGAGCATCCGGCCTCTGATCTGATCCATGAATCCACCGGGATTCAGGTTCTGGTGGCGTTAGATTTCACTCGCACCGCTCGAGGAGTGATGAATTATAGATACATTTCCGCACTCGCCAATTTGTTAGATAATATCACTGAAATGTATGATGACACGTTTAGATACACTGGAAGAGAACTCCAAGCTTATAAAACAGAACTGGTACAGCATAGAATGGTTCTTAATTACCTCACAGCAGTGACAGGCGGATATTGTGTTACATTGGCAACACAGTACGGCATAAAGTGTTGCACGTATATCACAAATAGCACCGAGGATCCGGTCGAGGTCATAGACCAAAAGATGGACGATATTCTCCAATTGAAGTGGGAATTTCGCCGAAAACACAATCTCACTCTTGCTGCTGTAGGTAATGAGCTGACTGGTTGGGTGTCATGGTTGAACCCGCGAAATTGGTTCTCTGGTTTAGGAGACTGGGCTCAAGGAGTCATAATGGATGTTGGAAAGTTTCTCCTATGTATTTTAGGTGTCGTTATATCGATTGGATTGATATTTAGATGCGGGCAGGCTTTAATGAGGTGCAAACAAAGTACCAGAGTGATGAGTTTGAGGAGTGAGGAAACTGTAATTAACCTGGATTTGATTTACGACCCAACGATAGAAACAATGATGTGATGAAAATGCGATTTCTACGGTCCGTTTCTTTCACCTGTTTTTCTGGTTTTTCTCCAAGATAACAAGACCCCCTTGGACGAGGAAGCTGATGAGACGCTATACAGACAACGGATAGACCAAAGACGAAGTTTTGACCACTTGAGATATGGACACTTGATGAACTTTGCCATGGATCCCCAGTTTCCCTAGAATTCTTAAAATTACGCTAGCCCAACATTTTTTTTTGTAAATCTAATGGCATTGACAAAGCTTATTGCTCACGCTTAATGAGCAAAACAGCGCAAAGAAGACGACTTTCAACTGATACCGAACAAAACTTCAACCGACAGATGTACATTAACCTGACATAGAATACCACCGCATTTACCGTAATTATGTCTTTTCTTCATTTCTACAACCCTCAGGTAATGACACACATAGTATAGGGAATACAGGCACAGATATCAGCAATCACATATTCCCCCATTCATGTATCATCAACTAAAATGTGCTCCCCATTTTGTTCAAAATCCGAAAAGAGCTCGGTAAAGTTTGACAGCCCATCCACAGACCTGTACCACGGGATAAGAAGGAATTCAAATGTATACTTCGCAATACCTCGAAGCTTGATTTACAACACGTACGGCACGATGATACATGACCCCCCAAACATGGACTCATACACACATGCTTCTGCTATCACACTAGGTCATACCCTCTTCACACCTACTCCTCTCTCCTCCCTTACCCAACCATGGAAATGAATTAACCCCTGACATATATTTTTCTCCTTTTGAAATGTTTTCAGGAAGTCGCAGTTATTATTGACTGCCAAAGGGTGGACTGTCAAAGTCAGAAAAATATCTCTATGCACACTACCATATTTGCACCTCACACAGGTCCGTGCTGCGCATGCGTACGCTCTCCCGTACGTGCGCATACTCACAGTCGCGGGCACCCGCAGGCGCATGGTATGCGTATTTACGGTAGAGTTTATGCGATCATAGCGTGCGACTCAATCATTACATATTTTCACTAATAATGTATTTTGTAGATTATGGTCCCTTTGATAGAATCTGAAAGTTTGGTTAATATAGAATGTTCATGAACAGAGGAATCCCTCTTTGTTTGATATGAAGGGTCAGATAGGAGTAATACAGTGGTGTTTAGTATCCATCGGAAGAGTATAAAATTAGCAATATTCCGGTGTTGGTTTGAAGCAGATCAATCGCTCGTGCGAATAGTTATGGACATAAGAAGTTTTATGAACATTTACTTTATTTGCACTTTATTACCCATGCGGCGGGAAACCCAGTTTCCCTCCCACCTGAGCAGTTGGAAATAGTCACAGCCCACCTGTATGAATCGACCTATGACCTTTTGTTATAATGCGAAGCCGAATTCCTGTGTCCAATGAACAATGAGATTGTAGGGACCATTGAATTGTATTGTGTGTGGGGCATAAATAGCAGGCCGACCATATCCAACTTCACTCTCTTCAACGGTTCTCATTGCTGATAATCGGGAGCTGGATATCGAGGCGCATGCGATCGTTCCCCTTGTGCGTAAGTTTTCTCCGTAATCATATTGTCTTACTGTGAGCCATCTCTCTCTCTCTCTCTCTATCTCTCCCTCTCTCTCTACTCTTTCTCTCGTATTTTCCTTAAATTGTATTGTATTTTATTTCCTGTGTAGTCTATCTGGTTAGTTGGTTTATGTTATACTGTAGTGTATGCTTTGTACTGTGATTCTTTTTACAAGTAATAGTCATAATACACATAATAGGTTTCGGACCCTAAGCCCAGGTATCTGTGTATTCTTTATAGTGTTAAGTATTCTCTGAGCGTCGGTGACGCTCAAGCAGCTTTGTAGTTAATCAGGTTACACAAGGTTGCACTTACACTTTGGGGTACATTTACTAACATTCGTATTTTCAGAAAAATGGTTAAAGTTCAATCACGAATGACATCGACAGTGTAAAACTGCAACTTTTTGAATTGATTACGATGGATTTACTAAGCTGTCGTATTCGGGTTTTTTTTTTCTTCCGATGTCGATGTAATTCGTGGTTTTTTTACCTATTTTTACGGCAGTGATTAGCAAATCACTGCCGTTTTTTTTTACAATCAATCTCGGCCGGATCTGTGTGATCCGTGCTGGGGTTTTTTTTTTTATTTTTTTAAGTAAACAATGTAAATTAACTTAAAAAAAAGGCGTGGGGTCCCCCCTCCTAAGCATAACCAGCCTCGGGCTCTTTGAGCCGATCCTGGTTGCAAAAATATGGGTTAAAAATTGACAGGGGTTCCCTCATATTTAAGCAACCAGCATCGGGCTCTGCGCCTGGTCCTGGTCCCAAAAATACGGGGGACAAAAGGAGTAGGGGTCCCCCGTATTTTTAAAACCAGCACCGGGCTCCACTAGCTGGACAGATAATGCCACAGCCGGGGGTCACTTTTATATAGTGCCCTGCGGCCGTGGCATCAAAAATCCAACTAGTCACCCCTGGCCGGGGTACCCTGGGGGAGTGGGGACCCCTTCAATCAAGGGGTCCCCCCCCCCCAGCCACCCAAGGGCCAGGGGTGAAGCCCGAGGCTGTCCCCCCCCATCCAATGGGCTGCGGATGGGAGGGCTGATAGCCTTTGTTGTAAAAGAAAAGATATTGTTTTTAGTAGCAGTACTACAAGTCCCAGCAAGCCTCCCCCGCATGCTGGTACTTGGAGAACCACAAGTACCAGCATGCGGCGGAAAAACGGGCCTGCTGGTACCTGTAGTACTATTACTAAAAAAATACCCAAAAAAAGACAAGACACACACACCGTGAAAGTATAATTTTATTACATACATACACACATACATACATACATACCTTAAGTTCCCACGCAGGTCGGTCCTCTTGTCCAGTAGAATCCAAGGGTACCTGTTGAAAAATTTATACTCACGAGATCCAGGGGTCCAGGCTCCTCAGCAGATCCAGGGTTAATCCACGTACTTGAATAAAATAAAAAAACGCTGTCACGACCACGAACTGAAAGGGGACCCATGTTTGCACATGGGTCACCTTTCCCCGAATGCAAGAAACCCACTTTGCCTTCTGGCGAAGTGGGTTTCTTCAGCCAATCAGGGAGCGCCACGTTGTAGCACTCTCCTGATCAGCTGTATGCTCCTGTCTTCACTGACAGGCGGCACACGGCAGTGTTACAATGTAGCGCCTATGCGCTACATTGTAACCAATGATGGGAACTTTCTGCTCAGCGGTGACGTCACTTTAGGTCAACCGCAGGGCAGAAAGTTCCCATCATTGGTTACAATGTAGCGCATAGGCGCTACATTGTAACACTGCCGCGTGCTGCCTGTCAGTGAAGACAGGAGCATACAGCTGATCAGGAGAGTGCTACAACGTGGCGCTCCCTGATTGGCTGAAGAAACCCACTTAGCCAGAAGGCAAAGTGGGTTTCTTGCATTCGGGGAAAGGTGACCCATGTGCAAACATGGGTCCCCTTTCAGTTCGTGGTCGTGACAGCGTTTTTTTATTTTATTCAAGTACGTGGATTAACCCTGGATCTGCTGAGGAGCCTGGACCCCTGGATCTCGTGAGTATACATTTTTCTACAGGTACCCTTGGATTCTACTGGACAAGAGGACCGACCTGCGTGGGAACTTAAGGTATGTATGTATGTATGTGTGTATGTATGTAATAAAATTATACTTTCACGGTGTGTGTGTCTTGTATTTTTTTGGGTATTTTTTTAGTAATAGTACTACAGGTACCAGCGGGCCCGTTTTTCCGCCGCATGCTGGTACTTGTGGTTCTCCAAGTACCAGCATGCGGGGGAGGCTTGCTGGGACTTGTAGTACTGCTACTAAAAACAATATCTTTTATTTTACAACAAAGGCTATCAGCCCTCCCATCCGCAGCCCATTGGATGGGGGGGGACAGCCTCGGGCTTCACCCCTGGCCCTTGGGTGGCTGGGGGGGGGGACCCCTTGATTGAAGGGGTCCCCACTCCCCCAGGGTACCCCGGCCAGGGGTGACTAGTTGGATTTTTGATGCCACGGCCGCAGGGCACTATATAAAAGTGACCCCCGGCTGTGGCATTATCTGTCCAGCTAGTGGAGCCCGGTGCTGGTTTTAAAAATACGGGGGACCCCTACTCTTTTTGTCCCCCGTATTTTTGGGACCAGGACCAGGCGCAGAGCCCGATGCTGGTTGCTTAAATATGGGGGAACCCCTGTCAATTTTTTCCCCATATTTCTGCAACCAGGATCGGCTCAAAGAGCCCGAGGCTGGTTATGCTTAGGAGGGGGGACCCCACGCAATTTTTTTTGGCAATATAAGCACTTTCCCACCCCTTCCCACTGATATCCATGCACGGATCTCATGGATCCGTGCATGCCTAGCAAATCACGAAAATAAAAATCAGGTCTGCTTTTTTTTAGCACTTTTTTACGAGGTGTACATTTTCACGGCAGTGTTTTGAGTTTTTTGGCTTTGCACTTCTTAGTAAATGACCGAGATTCGTATCTAAACAGGCGTAATTTGACCGATGGTGTATTCATTCGTAATTTTTTACATGAACTAGCAAAAAATTACGAATGCCCTCATCACTGCCGTGATTAGTGTTTAGTAAATGACCGAGATTGACCGAGATGACACTTTGATGAAAAAACGGCATCTCGGTCAAAATCGGGAGCTTAGTAAATGTACCCCTTTGTCTCTACACTAAGGTTTACTGTGTATTTCATTGTTAGAGGTATAGATATAAAGGTTTAACGTTGTGAGCGTCTGCATCGCAGGTGATCTCCTCGTGGTCCCGAGCGCTGCTACACTATAGCGAATCATTACGATAAGTCAACAGCCAATAGTCTGCCTGCCTGCGATCACCTGGCCGTGAGTGAACGTGACGCCTGAGCGTCTCGATCACGGCTAAGCGATCGATACGCAACTTGCGTACCCTTACGGTACTTCTTACGTAGATAGCGTACAGTGTTCTTAGATCTCATAAAGGGTTATATACACGATAAATATTTAGATTTGTCAGACCACACAGTAGTGCCTTTTCTATACATTATGCCACACAGTAGAGCACCTTATACACATAAGCCACACTTTAGTAATGCATTTATACATATAATACCACACAGTAATGTCCCTTACACATATGACACACATTATTAATTTCCTTATAAACATCATGCGGTTTACACATTATGTCAACTTTTATTAATGCCCTTATACACATAATGTCCCTTACACATATGCCGCACATTATTAATGCATTTATGAACATGACACACATAATGCCCCTTATACATATGCCAAACACTACTGCACAACCAACCCACCTGCATACAGTACTCACGTGGCTGCTAACACTGTGACCTCTACCTCTATTTGGATACAAATGTGTCCTCATACATCTTGCCTTAATACGCCATGCAGCAGAAGATGCCTGGCGTGAATCAACTGGCAGCTCTGCTAATGTTGTGCGCCTTTTTTGATGCAAATGCATCTTATTTGCATTACTATGGGCCTAATTCAGACCTGATCATAGCAACAAATTTGTTAGTAGATGAGCAAAACCATGGCCCTCATTCCGAGTTGTTCGCTCGCAAGCTGCTTTTAGCAGCTTTGCACACGCTAAGCCGCCGCCTACTGGGAGTGAATCTTAGCTTATCAAAATTGCGAACGAAAGGTTCTCAAAATTACGAAAAGACTTCTCTGTGCAGTTTCTGAGTAGCTCGAGGCTTACTCTTCCAGTGCGATCAGTTCAGTGCTTGTCGTTCCTGGTTTGACGTCACAAACACACCCAGCGTTCGCCCAGACACTCCCCCGTTTCTCCAGCCACTCCCGTGTTTTTCCCAGAAACAGTAGCGTTTTTTCAAACACTCCCATAAAACGGCCTGTTTCCGCCCAGAAACACCCACTTCCTGTCAATCACATTACGATCACCAGAACGAAGAAAAAACCTTGTAATGCCGTGAGTAAAATACCTAACTGCATAGCAAATTTACTTGGCGCAGTCGCACTGCGGACATTGCGCATGCGCATTAGCGACTAATCGCTCCATTGCGGAAAAAAAAATAACGAGCGAACAACTCGGAATGAGCCCCCATGTGCACTGCAGGAGGGACAGATATAACATGTGCAGAGAGAACAGGGCCAGTTCTTGCTCTTGTTGCGCCCCGGGCAAAACTATAGGGGTGTGGCTTCCCCCTGTAGCGCCGCTGGAAGAGAATTAAAAAAACAAGTATACTTACTATCCCCGTTCCTGATTCCAGACTGCTGCAGACAGCCGCTGGCACCCCTCCTCTCCTCGGATCAGCATAGACACTAGAGGTCAATTATGACCCCTAGCTTCTGTGCCACAATGCTGTGCGGTGCACGATGACGTCATCGCGCACCGCACAGCAAAGGTCCTCTCCACGAAGGGAAACTAGAGGCGTAGCATCTGGTTCCCTTCACAGCGGGGGACCAGTGGGGGGCACAGCGGCGGGGGGCACAGCGGGGGGCACAACGGCGGGCACAGCGGCGGGCACAGCGGCGGGGGGCACAGTAGCGGATCTTTCCATGGTGCGGCGCACTCCGGAAGGCGGCGCCCCGGGCAAAAGTCCTGCTTGCCCGTGGCAATATCCGCTACTGAGAGAGAATTAGATTTGGGCGGGTTATATTGTTTTTGTGCAGGATAAATACTGGCTGCTTTATTTTTACACTGCAATTTAGATTTCCATTTTAACACACCCTACCCAAATCTAACTCTCTCTGCACATGTTATATCTTCCCCCTCTGCAGTGCACATGGTTTTGCCCATCTGCTAATAAAGTTGTTGCTACAATCAGGTCTGAATTAGGCCCTATGTGACTAGGATGCACAATCAGCTTCTGTTGATTAAAATGATATGTGGCTTGCTTATATTCTGTGTACGACTGTGGCTGTATCTGTATACGAAATGCTACATTACAGTAATTTCCAGTAATACACTGTTACGTAGCATTTCGTAGGCAGATACAGCTGCAGTCACACACAGAATATAGGCATGCCATATATCATTTTGATCAGCAGAAGCTGATTATGCCCCTGGGCATACCAAATGCCCTAGCCAATTGCCTAGTTTGCCTATGCCTAGGGCCGGCTCTGCAATTAGGGCACAAACAGAGGCACTTATTAGTCTCCAAAGGGATATAGCAGGCCAAAGGGCCACAATGGAAACTCCCTCTGTCTCGTCTGTTTACAGCCAGATGACCACCCCCCAAACAGGTACACCAACCACACCCCTAGGTGCAGTGTATACATGTGGAGGTGTGTCTAAAGGGGCAAATTAATTATTGTGTTTGCTTTTGATTTTTTCTGATATTTATGTAGTTTTGAGGGTTATTTTCGTCATTATTAAAATGTATAAATAATAAAGTGTATATCATTATTTTTAAAGTTTGTATAATTAAATGTGTAATAAGGGGTTTCATTTTGTATAATGAGTTTTAAATTTAAATATGGGTACCCTATTTAGTGGTTACATTAATGTACATGGGTTGGGTTCACTATTTAGGGGTTACATTAATGTAAATGGGTTTTTAAACCTAAGTGTGAGTATACTATTTAGGGGTTACATTAATGTAATATTTTTAATTTCAAAAATGTGTTTAGATATGTTTAATTAGTGTAAATTGGCTTTTGCACTGATTTTTAAAAACTATTTAGGTGTCACATTAAACTCGCTTATCTGAAGCAGGTCTTTTATTTTCCAAGTGTTTTTTAATAATTCTGGCTCAAATGTATTAAACCTTAAAAAGTGATACAGTGGAGATGGATGAAGAATGATAAATGACCAGCCAATCAGCTTCCTAACTGTCATGTTACAGGTATGTTTGAAAAATGACAGGAGCTGGTTGGCTGGTCATTTATCATTTTAAGGCTTAATACATTTGGGCCTTGGTCCTCTGTGTGAGTTTACAACATTGGGCAAGTTGTATGCTTAAAATGTTCTAACATCTGGATGCGGGTTTGCGGCATGTGAGTAGTGGAATTGCGAGAAACATACAAGTTTGTATGTTCTTACAGGATGCGCTATGATATACTGGCTGATGGGATACTGGCTGTCAGCATCCCGACATTGGCATCCCAACTGCCGGTATATCGGCAGCAAGTCCCCTCGCAGGTTCACTGCGCTCGCCATGCTTCATGCCCGGTGAGTTCAACTTCCACTCGGTTGGTGGCCCCCCTGTAAACCGAGTGGGAATTACAGGGAAGGGGGGGGGGGGTTGTCGGGATGCAGTCCATTAGTAAAATGTAGGAATTCCAGCATTGGTAATCTGGACGCCAGGATACCGACCACCGGCATTTTGAATGCATCCTGATCTTACATTCTATTACATGTGTCGTTTAGCACTAAAGTCATACCTTTTTAGAACTTGCTCCCTACTACATCTAGCCCATGGAGTGTACATTAGGGTTTATAAGACAAAATACTTTACAGGGTATGCCATTACATAACTGCAGACAGTGCAGAGTAATCTATAGTGTTATAGGTTTTGAAGGAGTAGAATATGGTATAAAAGAGTGATCAGTCCAAAGAACAAAGCACCTGTTATTACAGGGCAGACAACATTTTTGGAGAGCGGTATACATGAAAGGACAGCAACTGACAGTAAAGTAGGTAATTAAATTATTTTTGTATGTATATAGCTCAACAATCAGGAATGTGGTAAATGTGAAAAAGAAGTACACAACATTGGTAGCAATTATATTAATAAATGTAAGTACGGTATGTAAAGGTACATGCTATATTTAAAAAAAGGTATAACCTCACCTATCTAATTGTTCACATATATTTAATCATCCTTCTAAATGTATTTTGTTTTATTATGCTTCTTGACTAGACAGCTACTCAAAGTTTCCATATCGCCTACAAGTTGTAGACAAAAAACATAACAAAGCTACAGGATCTAAGGTAAGGTCACCAAAATACAGGGGCCGATGTATTAAGCCTGGAGAAGTGATACAGTGAACGAAGATTAAGTACCAGCCAGCTAGCTTTTAACTATAATTTTTCAAACCCTGCCTGTAATATGACAGCTAGGAGCTGATCAGCTGATGTGTTATCACCTTTTACTTTATCACTTCACCAGGCTTAATACAAATGCACCAAAATGCCGATAGCGCCATCCTACAATATACAGCAGATAAGGTTTTCATTGCTGTGATGCCTCTAGTGCTCAGCATACATACTACCTCTGGGACCATACCTCCTTACCTTTAAATATTGTTGAAGTCAAAAATATTACATACACACTACATGTAAACTCCAAACAGAGTGGCCTCTGTGCGTGCGTGTAATCGCCGTGCGTGCGCATACACGCAGCGATATACGGTAGCATATGCATTCGCACAGAGAAGCCACAAAGATATATTCAACATATATTCATACAACACATAGATTACACATAGACAAAACATGTCCAGCACCAGACATTATATTGTATTTATATAATAGAGTGTAAAACCATATATATATATATATATATATATATAACCAACTTTGTGCTCCGGCACTGGGCACTGCCCCAATGATGGGGCTGACTTGCTCAGGTGCCCTCCTCCAGGTGTAAAAACCATATGGATACCAACGTGGAAAGATGAGGCGGCACTCAGAGTCTTAAACAAACTTGAAACTTGTATTAGTGCATATCAACGTTTCGGGGTCTCCCCCTTCGTCAGGATTCATAACTGGGACAGAACAAGTTAAGCATATCATATCATGTTTAGTCTCATATTAATCAGTGCTTTACCATTAGTAATCTGGTCATTACGGATAAACCGTTGCACACTGAGACTGCAAGATATGGTAATATAAGATGTGTATGTAATAATGTGCAGAGAAAGGTGTGGATACTGGTCAGCTGGAACTGGCTTCACAGCATGGCCCTGGGAACAAACACATGTGCCTGCCACATAGGACAAAAGCCCTCACACTGACCTATGAGCCGTCGAGTTCTTGAGAAGTCTGGCCTCTGGACCAATGAATGAAGATGAAACCCACTGTTGTATACACCCATTATTTTACTGTATAAAAAGAGGGACCCAGACTCAGGCAGCTCTCTGATACATTCTCATTCACTCTCACACGCATATACACACACACACACACACACACACACATATACATGCATACACACACACACACACACACACACACACACACACACACCCTTATCAGAAGTCTCCTACCTGATGACTGGCTGCCTGGAACCAGTAAAACTTGTGTATGTATATTGGATGTAACTGATTCTTATGTAACTGCAACTGCTTCTTTTGTAACTGTAACTCTGTAACCACATTTATATATGTTATTTTGTATGCATAACTTTTAATATCAAATACATATATCTCTGAGTGTTGGACCTCAGTAATACCATGTGTGTGACTGCTTGCTTTCTCTTAAGGGACATAGTGCTGCGACGTTCAGCACACTTTTATTGTATATGGTAATAAGATGTACCTTGCGTCCACAGTATATATTAACGCTGGCATTGAAATGTTTATTTAAAATAATATGGAAATTCACAGTTGGGGGCTCACAGCCAGGATATCACATACTTAATGATGCGCTGTACAGATGCGCTGTGGTCTACCAGCTAAGGATGGACGCATCTAAATGCTGATGAACCACCTCCGGGTTTTTTTTGCGTTATCAGTAAGGCGCTGATATGAATCAAGGGACAATAGATTTCTTTGTTGCCTGTGAGGGTGACAAAAACGCACAATATTAGAAATGTTACAGCGTACCCTTTATTGTTGCTAATGCTAACAAGGTTCAAATGAGCCATATTGTGTTTGATTCAGATTGGATTGTTTATCTGTTAAGTAAATTTAAAGAGCGTTTAAAAGTTGGTGCATGACGGATATAGCTGTGTTAGCATGCTGCGTCCTATGTGCATACTGCTAACACAGGCCTGAGGTAACAAAGCTTTGTTCACGCTGAAAAAGTAGCGTGTGGAAACTTTGTTACCATGCAGTGGGAATTATCCATCAGGGCGACTTCCGGTGCTTGTATAATTTGGGATTTATTTGTAACAAAGGATAGAGCTAGTGTTTGTATTCTGGCCGCATGGCGTGGACACCATTTTGTGTCCAAGCACATGGCTTGGAAGGGGGAGGAGCAGTGGCCATTTTAGGTCTGGTGCAAGGTACAGTAATGAATAGCAAATATTACCTGTTGTTTCTGCTGTACAAATCTGCATTAGTCTAAAAAAACAACATAACCTGAGGTCACTCTCCACCAACCTAGCTAACAGCTGACTTTCAGCTGTTCCTGAAGGCCATTGTTAAGCAATCTGTTTCTTTTGTCACAAATAAACAATATATATATGTACAAATCCATCACCATTTAAAAGCTACCAATGAATTTAACTAACCCATGCCATAGTCAATTATAAATAGTGTTTCAATTAGGCCTAGTGAGATTAATAGTGAGATTAATACTTAGCTTGATATAATACACACAAATGAGAAAATTTTTCCATGATTTGCTTTAGACTTGGAAGATACTGAGTGTGTAAGATGACCCTCTGCTTGTTACAAGACCTAGATAATTGAAATGTTAATGAACTTGTTCAAGTACTCTGGAACAAGAATACAGCAAGCATGTGGACATTTGTTGAGATGCAAATTAGAGCTGCTGTGGAAACTACATTCATTCAGTATATGTGTATAAAAATATATGCTGTGTGAGGGTTTCATAGAGTATAATAAATAGTGTGTATATGTATATATATATATATATGTTATATTATTATTATTATTATTATTATTATTATTATTATTATAATATAAAATATGTATATTTATATAATTGTAGGTTCTGCTAGATAGCTATCCAATCTGAATTATAGCATTTAAATTATAGTCAATAGCCATATGAATTGAAGTGTAATACCTCTAGGGGGATGTTATCAATCACTGGTAATATGATCTTTTTTCTGTACATAATGAATTCATGTGGGTTGAAAGTAAGTGTGAGTGGATTGAACCCCAGAATTTGGGATCCCGTAGGGCAAGACACTCAGATAGGAGAAGCTCCAGTGGCGTGGCTGCTCGGAACCGCAAGTTTAAGGCCAGGTGTGGAGTTAGCCCATAAAACACTCCACGTGACGGAGACATAGCCTACTTTAAAAAGTAAAATTGTCTTCATAATCGTAAGGCACACAAATAACAAGTATTTGTGAGTCGTGCGATTTGACCGCCCCTCTGCTCATGTGATATGTCACAACGTGATACGGTTTTTGCGTCATATTGCGCAAATAGCATCATCATACATGCTGTGTTAGCATACGCAGAGGTGATTGAGTAAAGAGTTAAGAACTTCACTGTTCTCCCAGGAAGATTATTGGTGGATATTCACTGGATGGGGTGATCGATAGCATGTTTCTCATCTGGAATTCCAGTGGATAGAAACCCAAAAGTAGCAGGCCTGTAACCTCCACTGGAAAGGCGTGGTATTACTCTGTTAATACATTTCGTGCTCCCAGTGCCTGAGGGGTCTGATAGGGTCCTCTCTGATATACGCGTGTCATCAGTCGGTGGGGCGTTGTATACTCGGTTGAGAGGGAGTTGGTGAAAGAACTTTGAGGACTTTCACTGTTTGCTCGTATTGTCCATTTGGGGATCGTGTTAAAAGGCCCACGATGGGAGCCAAGTGCACAAGCGAGAAACGTTCGGCAGCTAGGGTTCAGGCTGAAGTTCAGGGGCTGAAAGGGTCCGCTAGTTATATTAGGTGTAGGAAGTCCGGTGGAAGTCTGCTAGATGGGGTGATCGATAAGTTGTTTCTCACCCGGAATTCTAGTGGAACAAACCCCAAGTAACATTGACAGGATGTTCCTTACAAGGAGGCTTTTTGAAATGATTGGGTAAAAATGACGATGAATGAAAGAAATTTCATTTTCCAGTGATTGGTGGTTTTGATCCTGAGGTATTGCAGGTAGTATGAAAACAAATATGTTTAACCAAAGTCATATAAGAATGAAAACATAGTACCTGTTTGAACTCGTAGCAACAATGGGGAGAAATAAGTAAAAAGAGAAAGCAAGTACACCGCCATATGTGGATTTGGAAGCAGTTACAGCCAGTATACAAACTATAGAAAATAATAAAAATAAAAATATGAATGTAACCCATAATATGTACTAATGCATGTCAAAAGTTTTATTTAGGAGGAGATGGTGACCCGACTCTGGTTTCAGCCATTTCTCATGCACTCAGAGGAGTGATATCCAACCAGTAAAAGAGGAGCTATAGCCTGCAGGGGAATTGGCTGAGACCAGTGGAACTGGTAAGTATGGGGCCATTCAAGTACATGCATAGTAAGACCCAAAAGTAAAATAAAAAAATCAAGAAAGTAATGTCATAAATGGAGAATATCCTGTCCACACATTAGTATTTCCCAGTAGGAAAGCGGACAGAGATGGGGTAACCCCCAGGGTACTTCTTTTTAACTATCACATAAGAAGTATTAATTTCTAAGAATGCCCTTGTGTAGATAAGCTCGGAAATGTTTGTTGGACCATGTGCAAACCCTTACTACGGGATGAGAAGGATTAAATGAATACTTCGCATGACCTAGAAGTTTTTTTTATAGTACTTAAAAATTCTCTGTTAGGATTGGAGATCACTGGGAAACAGCAATTCGGCAAATGGAAGTAACGAGAGAAGTGCAACATTACCCTTTAACTAAACCTGCTGAAGTTACAATTTGGCCGCTATGATGCTATACCCTTTTTATTTTCTCCTAGCAGCAGTGGCCCCTGACTAACTTAATCGACAAAGATTTTGTTGTGTAAATTGAAATGTGAAATACATATATTATGCTCTCGCTCAGGAAGTACAAGGTATGTTAGATACTCCTCAAAGACTAATGTTGCATTCCACTGTTCTAGATTCATGTCCATCACAGGTAGAGGAAATTATCTCACAGATACCGGGTTCCCTATGAATTTAGGATGGACAGGACACTGGATTGAAGGCTGAGGTAGTCCCAGTAGTGACACAGTAAGCACAAGGTTTAAGGGGGATAGACCAAGTATTTAAGAATCAATTCCCCATAGTGCCCAATCCAGCTGTCATTTTAATAAAATCCTCTCCACCTCTACCAACTTTACTGTCACCAATCTCTATTCTGTTTTCTTCACTGTTTCCTCTTCATCTTTGGTATGTGCAAATTGGTAAGAGCTTACTGGCGTGCACCAGGGTTCTCTTCTCAGGCAAGCAGGAAAACAATGACCTGTCTTACTTGCATGAGAAAGAACATTTGGTAAGGTAGCACTAACAGAGCCATCCCATACTCCTCCTGCAGACGGACCTTTTCAGGTAATACAAATCGACTTCGTACAGTTAACACCCTGTAGGAAATTGAAATATGTATTGATGTGCACTGATGTTTTCTCAAACTGGGTAGAGGCATTTCCTGCCATCACAAATACTGATGTGTTTACCACAAAGAAAATTGTGCAGGAATTTGAGTGTATATATGGTATTCCTAGGAGTAGGAGCAAAGTGATAGCTGAAACAGGACTATTGTGGTCATAGACACTGCCACTAGTGTTATGTAGCATCGGAACCACTCCCAGATCCCCACTTAACGAATCACCCTCTTTGAAATTTTTGTTTTGTTTTTTAGTTTTTTTTGGAAGACAACCTCATGTCATGATCGATCCGTACCATGATCAGAACAATACCAATAAGGTGACAGTACAGTACCTTATTGAGATGAGCCAGCATTTGAGAACTTAGCAAAAGAACTTGAAACTGTTGATTCCTGATATGCCAACTACTGTCTTGAATTTGAACCAAGAGACTGTGTGATTATTCTTACATTCTGGTTGCCTAATAGACAGGTGGGAAGGACCGTACCAAGTTTTGTTGACAGCAAGATTTCAGTGAAAGTAGCCGAGAGAGAGACTTGGGACCACGATTCCCATTGCAAGAAAGTCGTTAGTCCTGAAGGAACTCGTAAAGGGAGTGAAATCGTAGAAATATCACTCAAGAATCTGTTCCGTGAAGACCGACACTGTTGAACACTACCTGAGCGTACTAAAGGATTACAAAAAGACCAGTCGTAGTAATGGATTTGCTATAAGCAAGATTTGTTTTGTTCTATCTTTCTTTTTCTTTTGACAAACTTTTTTTTCCAGGACATTCTATTTTTGTGAGGTTTCATGAGGAGTCGAGTGTGGGACTGGAACTGGTTCTGGAGAAAGGAGTGATGTCTTTATAGGATCCCAGGATCAGCCTATCACTTTGTTTAAAGACAGAAAAAAATCAAAGGTCTAGTAGTTACGGAGTTCGGAGGCAATGTGATAGGCTATTGTCTGAGGAATACTATATTCTGTAGTTATTGTGACCCTATAATTGAAGATGAGTGCATCCAGAGATGTCAGTCACATGGTATGGCTGAATTTGACAGACATCCTTTGAGTGATTACCACTCATTAGTGGGTAAGGTTTTAAATTAAACGGAATGTTGGATGTGCTCACAGGTACCTCTAAGACAAAATAATGCAGGATTAGTGCCATATACCATAGAGTTAGCTGAGGTACTTGAATGACATGGGAGGGGGGGGGGGGTGGACAAGAAATATAATATAACTAGACCCCCTAGTCTTAAGATCCACCAGTACCATATAGATAAATCCCTGGTATGTTTAAATCTCACCAATTTCAGGAAACCAGGAAATTGGGAGGTAATCAGGAACAATCAGACAATGGCTATTCACACATAGTAGATAAAGAGCTAATTAATAACATGACTGTACAAAAGATGTGGAAGAAAAGTATATGAGTGGCTCTCCACGAACTCCAAAGGTTTATGTTATCTAGGAAGGACACTACCTGAAATAATAACCCTTGTTCAATAATAAAACAGACCTAGCATACGATCCAGAAATGGAAACAATGTTCAGAGAATGATAGGAATATATATATCATGAAAATTTTATGTTTCTCTTTCACGACTTGTTTGTGTTTTCTCCCTTTACCCAGCAAAACCTCTACCAAATCCGAACATCAGTGCACAAAGATGTAGGTACATGTATGTATGCAACGATCATTCAGATCAGACATAATAGGCTATAGCACTGTCCCAGCATGTTCTATAGGTTGAATGTCATCCCTCATCCAACCAGTGGTCCCGCAACCGCCGAGCGCATATAGAGGATGTCTCGTCCCCTTCCCTGTCTTCCCCAACTATAGTCAATGTCTGATTTGTGTAATGAATACATACGTGTGTCTAGGTCACCAATTATTGTTTGAAATATTTTTTGTAATTATGTTTAGTGTGACAGTTATGACAGTTATTGTTTACTGTCAAAGGGTGGACTGACGAAGTAAAAAATCTTACATACACACTACATGTAACCTCCAAACAGAGTGGCCTCTGTATGTGCGCATAATCGCCGTGCGTGCGCATACACCCAGCGATATACGGTAGCATACGCATTCGCACAGAGAAGCCACAAAGATATATTTAACACATATTCATACAACACATAAATGACACATAGACAAAACATGTCCAGCACCAGATATTATATTGTATTTATATAATAGAGTGTAAAAACAGATATATATATTACTGGGACAGAACAAGTTAAGCATATCATGTTTAGTCTCATATTAATCAGTATTTTACCATCAGTAATCTGGTCATTACGGATAAACCGTTGCACGCTGAGACTGCAAGATATGGTAATATAAGATATGTATGGAATAATGTGCAGAGCAAGGTGTGGATACTGGTCAGCTGGAACTGGCTTCACAGCATGGCCCTGGAGGCAAACACATGTGCCTGCAACATAGGACAAAAGCCCTCACACTGACCTATGAGCTATCGGTTTCTTGAGAGGTTTGGCCTCTGGACCAATGGAAGAAGATGAAACCCCAGTTGTATACACCCATTATTTTACTGTATAAAAAGAGGGACCCAGAATCAGGCAGCTCTCTGATACATTCTCATTCACTTTCACTCACAAACACATATACACTCACACACACACACACACACACACACACACACACACACACACAAACACACACAAACATACACACTTATCAGAAGTCTCCTACCTGATGACTGGCTGCCTGGAACCAGTAAAACTTGCACCTGTATATTGGCTGTAACTGATTCTTATGTAACTGTAACTGCTTCTTTTGTAACTGTAACTCTGTAACCACATTTATATATGTTATTTTGTATGCATAACTTTTAATATCAAATATATATATCTCTGAGCGTTGGACCTCAGTAATACCATGTGTGCGACTGCTTGCTTTCTATTAAGGGACATAGTGCTGCGACGTTCAGCGCACTTTTATCCTATATGGTAATAAGATGTGCCTTGCGTCCGCAGTATATATTAATGCTGGCATTGAAATGTTTGTTTAAAATAATATGGAAATTCACAATATGAAAGTACAGGTACCATGACCAAAGGCAAAATGTTAAGAAATGTATAAGTAAAAACATAACTAAAAGTATAGCCTATGGAAGAGCATTTCACCTGTGCTATAGCTGTCTATGGAGAGATGTTGCAGTCTTCTTAATTGTCCTTATAGAGAAAAATTGCACTAGTAACATCTATAGGCAATAAGAAGGTACTATGTCTGTAAAGATAAGATAAATGCAAAGCCAGTTTAGTTTAATTCATCTGAATGTTGCCTTTACTGCATCCTACACATACACACGCACACACACACATACACACTGGCGGCTCTATAGTGGGTGCAGTGGGTGCGGTGCACACAGGCCCTCGGGGACCAGGGGTGCGCACACCGCACACCCTGCACCCATTATTTTTAATACTTAGCCTCCAGAGTCCCGCAGCGCTGCTGCTGAAATCACTGTGTGCCATTTTCCCGGTGTTTTGCACGTGCGCAATAGGAAAATTACTGGGGAAATGGCCATGGTGCCATTTTCCTGGAGATGCGATACGATACATTTATTGTCATTATCAAATAAAATCTGACAACGAAATTCAATTTTACAGTACACCAATGATAATAAAAGCTTGAACATAGGAATATAAAAGCACACAGTAACATGCATTTGAGAGATAAAATATTATTCCAAATGAGCATTCAACATGCGCACAGCAGTTCTGAAGAAGCTATTCCGTAGACAATTTGTGTGTGCCTTCACTGATCTGAGACGCTTTCCAGAGGGCAATTTAGCAAAGAGATAAGCAGACAGATGGCTAGAATCAGACATTATACACCTAGCTCGATTTGTCAGTCTTGCTGCAAAGAGATCTTTAACAGGCTGCAGCTGGACTCCAATAATTTCACTAGCTAAGCGAACCTAGCGCTCTAACTCTCTTTGCTCACGGGCGGTACAGTTCCCATACCAAACTATAATTCCGTAGGTTAAAACACTATCAATTGCACATCTGTAAAAATGTATTAATGTACCAACACCCACACCTGCAACCTTAAGACGGCGAAGGAAAAATAAGCGTTGGTGTATCGTTTTAACTATTTCCTGAATCACCCACGATAAACTGGAGGAAACATGGATACCTAAGAATTTAAAGGACTGAACAGTCAAAAGGTGATTAACCTCACTCCAAGTCACCAAATTCTCAATTTCCCTATGATAACTCGCCTCAATCTCACCAGATATTAATCCAATGACTGCAATGTCATCCGCAAATTTGATAATTTGCACACAATCAGAGGAAGACACGCAGTCGTGGGTGAATAGTGAGTAAAGAAGAGGGCTTAGTACACAACTCCTATACTAATATTACAATCTTAGACAGAAGGTTACCTAATTTTACCTGCTGGGATCTATTTGACAAAAAGTCTAATAACCAATTACAAATAGGTATACCAATACCTAAGTCAGATAGCTTACCTATTAGTGACCGGGGAATTACAGTATTAAATGCTGAACCAAAATCGATAAAAAGAATCTTAATATAACATTCTTGTTGCTCCAAATGACTGAGAGATGAGTGTAAAACTGTAAGAACTGCATCCTCAGTACATCGGTTTTCTCAATAAGCAAATTGGAAGGGGTCGAATGTCTTAAGAATAAAGGCAAAGTAATTGTGAAACATGCAATATCACAAGAGAGCGCTAGATACCGATCATTACTATATAAACATTTTATTCAATCACATAAAATAAAAGCATAAAAAATGCAATGCATATTTTCATAAAATAATTATTCTCACTGCTGATATTATTTACACGCTGCCATATACTGTATCCCAATTGTATATTGCACAGATGTCCACATCCAATAGACCAGTGTGGCTGGTTCGCTCCAAAGCAAATTATAAAGTCCCAATTTGTTTTAGGGAATGTAAATGGTGTTCACTAGATGGTAAATGTTCAGCTGTATAAACGATGGGCGCTATGCTACTACCTCCCCCGACCGCCAAACAATTTTGTGCTCACCACTTATTCCTTAGAGTCTCATGTGAGGCTGGCTGTCAGCATGCGGAATCCGTTGTGGTTGGTGGGAGCGGCGGTGTTCTATTCAGTTCACCGGGGAGGGAGGGCGCCGTTCATAGCTGTAGAATTCAGGCAGTTTGCCGTGTGCTGGAGTCCGGACTGTGGTGCTGTGCTTGTGTAGATCTCAGGGAAAAACAGTGGAAACCGTGGTTTGATTTTCACGGAAAAACATGTTAAGGACATCTCACGCTGCTGTTAGGTAGTAGCATAGCACCCATCGTTTATACAGCTGAACATTCACCATCTAGTGAACACCATTCACATTCCCTAAAACAAATTGGGACTTTATAATTTGCTTTGGAGCGAACCAGCCAAAGCAAACTGGTCTTTTGGATGTGGACATCTGTGCAATATACAATTGGGATACAGTATATGGCAGCGTGTAAATAATATCAGCAGTGAGAATAATTCTTTTATGAAAATATGCATTGCATTTTTTATGCTTTTATTTTATGTGATTGAATAAAAGGCTTATATAGTAATGATCGGTATCTAGCGCTCTCTTGTGATATTGCATGTTTCACAATTACTTTGTATCTATTTGAGTATCGCAAGAATACTCATGTGGGAGCAGCTATAAGTATATAGATATCAGTATATCAATTCTATTATATAAATTGGGTGACCAACAGCTTTATTTTGTGCTTATATCAGAGCGCCTGATTTGATAATTTTAGGAGTCATAATTATCAAGCACTTAAGAATAAAGGATTTAATATTCTTCAATACCAGACGTGGGATGCGATGATAATCATTGCAGCATTTCGCCGGACCTTTCTTAGGAATAGGGACTATTATAGTGGTCTTTAGGCATGTAGGAACAATACAATTAGTTAGGGAGAGATTGAATAGTATAGTCAGTATCCATCTTAACTGGTTAGTTCATACCTTGAGGACCTTTCCAGGGATCCCATCTGGACCAGCAGATTTTTTAGAATCCACTCATCGCAGACAATCTAAAACTTCACTTTCTGTAAGCACCAAGGTGGAATCATCAGAGCCCGTAAGTAAAGGGATAGACGGTTCTATATTATCCTCATCAAACCAGCAGTAAAACTATTTTACATCTTCCACTAACGCGGGGTTATTAGGCATCATTTCGTCAGAATTTGTACGGTCTCTTTTATCAACTGCCACATCCGTCTTGGATTTCTCAGTTGGGAACAATCAGCCTCAAACCTTGCTGAATATGCAGCTTTAGCCCTCCTTATACCAGATCTTAACCTGGACCTGGCATCTCTATAGGCGTCGTTGTCCCCGGACTTAAATGCAGAGTCACGAGCTCGTAACAGAGACCACACTTCATTATTTAACCATGGTTTACAATTAGCAAAGACACGAATCGTCTTTATAACTGTAACACTCTCCACACAGCATCTAATGTAGCCCAATACCATAGAAGCCAGCCTGTCAACTGCAATATCTCCAGACTGGCTACACTCCTCTAAAAACATGTCCCAATCAGTAAATTCGAGAATATCCTCTAATCTTATTAAAGCCCCCTCTGGCCAAACAGTTACAGTCCTACAAGTCTGATTATTTTGGCCAGGGGCTTGTACACTGGTAATAAAACATGGATAAATGATCCGAACGACCAATATGTGGGCATGCAGTAATTTCATAGGCCCTATTTATGTTCGTGTAAACCTGATCTAAAGTGTGTTCACCCCTAGTGCGGACAAAGACATTTTTATAAAATTTTGGAAGAACCTTTTTAAGATCTGCCTGATTAAAATCACCAGCCACTATGAGCACAGAATCTGAAAAAGCTGTTTGAAAGCCCATAATGGAATTATGAAGAGATTCCAGGGCGTTTCCTACATTTGCTTGGGAGGGGAAATATAAACAGCTAAAATAGTTATAGCTGAAATCTCTCTGGGCAAATAAAAAGGCCTACATTTAACTACCATATATTCTATGTCAGTGGAACAAAAAGAATTAATACAGACTGCATCTGAACACCACAAACACTTAATATAAATACAAAGCCCACCCCCTCTACTTTTCCCTGACTCTAGAGTTCTATCTGCTCTAAAAAGCATCCTATGCTCAAGTGCAACCACCGAGTCCAGGACATAGTCCGTGAGCCAAGTCTCAGTAAAAATAATCACAGAACAGTTCCGTAAAAACTTTTTATGGGCCAGGTCTGCGTGCAGGTCATCCAGTTTGTCGACTATTGATTGAACATTGGTAAGTAATACACTTGGCAAAGGGGGCCTGATAGGGCAGGCATTCATTCTTGCTTTAATACCAGCCCTTTTCCCCCTTTTTTGCTTCCTCTCCTTCCAAGGTTGCCTTTTCCATCCCCGTGCTTTTAATAGGTGAGGGGAAAAAACGTGTTGTTGTCCAATCCTGGGATTGCTCCCTCCCCTTGTCATGTCTGTCACCTCCAGAACCAGAACTCGCACCTAACACCTCAGTTCCAGCATCCTGAGCCATCCTACCCATAGGCAGCAGAGACACTCCTCCAGGCAAACTGCACTGGCTCCATACCACCGGCATTGTCCAAACCAGTGCTTCCTCCCGCAGCAGCATGGGCAGTGTAAGCAGCCTCCACCGCTGCAGCGGATCCGATCAGTCCAGCAGCCACCATGGCACCAGCAGTATGTAATGCCATACCTCCCCCCCTGCAAGGCCCACAGCAGGACCAGCGTGCATCTGCACATGTGCTCTAGGCTCTGGGGCAGTGCTAGGGTCCCCTAGGGACCCTAGTGTCCAGAGCTACAGCGCTGCCGGCTAAAGAGGAGGAGGCCCAGACAGACTCTGGGATCTATTTACTGAGCCTTGGACAGAGATAAAGTGGATGGAGATAAACTACCAGCCATCAGCTCCTAACTGCCATATTTCAAACCCAGTCTGTGACATGGCAGTTAGGAGCCAATTGGCTGGGACTTTATCTCCATCCAAGGCTTAGTAAATAGACTCCAAAGTCCAAGGAAATCAGCTCCTAACTGCCATGCCACAGGCTGTGTCTGAAAAATGACCGGAGCTTGTTGGCTGGTACTTTGGGGGACATGTACTAATGTGCTCATGGCAACCAAACAGCTGCTCTGTATACTTTTATAGTATGCAAATTATAAATGTTACGTCAATGCTGCTTGGTAGCATGGGCAACTTCTCCACTGGCTCACTTCTCCCCTTTTATCATTGCTTAGTACATGTCCCCCTTTATCTCCGTCCCCTTTATCTCCATCCAAGGCTTAGTAAATAGACCCCAGAGCCTGCACACAGGCCTCCTCCTCTCTAGATATGCCCTGATATTCAACTTTAACTTAAAGTTCAGAGAAAAGAAAGAAAATTGAAAAGAGGGCAGTTACTGTAGTACACACTTTATGGTGACACAAACAACACAGGCCAAGCTAAATAATAACACCCAAAGTAAAAACATGCTTCAGTGAAATTAAACTTTTGTCAGTTTAATCTCCAGAAACAGAAGATTTTTGTGACTTAGAAGTAAGCTTTGTACAAGGCTCTGGCAGCTGAATATGTTCCATAATTAGATCTTATTATGTATAAATTCCAATTTAGATCTGCTTTCATCACCATAATCCTCCAAGTGATATAAAAACATAAGTACACTTTTCTGTTTATTTGTATTCCTTTCATCTAACCTTTTAGACATTAAGGTTCATTGGGAAACTTTTGTGTGTCTTAGATTTTTCATAGCATGGTATGGAATGTAAACTTTACATTTAATCTAGAATGCAAAGAATGGGGATATCGGATGCTAATAATTCTGATTATGAATGTATATTGCATTTTTGGGAGTATCTGTAGCAATTATGACTGTAATGTGAAAAGGGCTTTTAATATTTTAAGAAACATGAAACATTCTTATCATTCTGTGACTATTCTGTAATTGAGTGATGAAATTGTATGAATGTTGTCAATGTGTCTCAATAAATCGTCATCACAGACATTACCCACCAACTACTTTTACTCACTGGCTAAGGGGCTTATTAATAATATGGTGCAATGTGCTTAAATAATGTGCTCACTATTCAGCAACACCTTCTTATACAACAGTGCATTCCCCTTTGTGACCTATCTGCGTTATTCTCTAATACAGTTTGACACACTACAGAGAGTCCTGTGAAAAAAGTCATGACTCACGACTACCCCTACCTAGGTTGGTAATAATCAACGTAATAGAGGACACACCCAACATAACTTTAGTTGGGAAATGTCATTGTGGCTTATTAAGAGTTAGAAAAAGGTTCTAATCACATCTGTGTATGTATATTAATATATATATATATATATATATAGAGAGAGAGAGAGAGAGAGAGAGAGAGAGAGAGAGAGAGAAATATCAGGAGCACTCACCAGTCTTCATAAGCCTACATGGGACCGAAACGTTGATACCCCTATGCTGATTTTCTGATGCTACTAATAAAAAAGGCTTATGAAGACTGGTGAGTGCTCCTGATATTTATCTCTATATTTGAATGGACTGGTCCTGGTGACACATGTCTATATGGATGCTACCCCAGCAATTGATACAAAAGGCTAGAGTGTGGACTGTACGAGAATATATATATATATATATATATATATATAATGTAGACTTTAGTAAGGCTTTTGACACTGTTCCACATCGCAGACTGCTAAATAAACTTGGAAGCTTGGGATTGGATACTAGGATTATTGAATGGATAAGATCTTGGTTGCAGGATAGAACACAGAGAGTTGTGGTAAATGGAGTGCATTCACAGGAGGGAAATGTTACCAGTGGAGTACCCCAGGGATCTGTACTTGGGCCAGTGCTTTTTAATATCTTTACTGGTGACATTGCAAATGGCATTAAAGGGAAAGTATGCCTTTTTGCAGATGACACAAAGGTATGCAACAGGGTACACACACCAGGTGTGGTAAAATAAATGACTGAGGATCTAGGCAGACTAGAGGAATGGTCAAGAATGTGGCAATTACAGTTTAATGCCCAAAAAATGCAAAATCATGCACTTGGGTCTCAAAAATCCAAAGGCTAAATATAGTATTAACGGCACTATACTGGAAACTACTGAGGAGGAAAGGGATCTAGGAATCACTATTTCAGGTCACTTAAAGGCAGGTAAGCAATGTAACAAAGCAATGAGGAAGGCTAGTCAGATGCTTGGCTACATTGGGAGAGTAATCAGGAGCAGAAAGAAAGAAGTCATAATGCCACTGTATAGGTCATTGGTACAGCCTCATCTAGAATACTGTGTTCAATTCTGGAGGCCATATCTTCAAAGGGATATTAATACATTAGAGACTGTACAAAGAAGGGCAACTAAAATGGTGCATGGCCTACATCACAAAACATACCCAGAAAGACTAAAAAATCTCAATATGTATAGTTTGGAGCAGAGAAGGGAAAGGGGGGACATGATAGAAACTTTCAAATATATCAAGGGTTTTAACAAAGTCCAGAAAGGAAACATTATCCAAATGAAGAGAAGCAATAGGACACGAGGACACGCACGGAGACTGTAGGGGGGGGGGGGGGTTCAGGAGAAATATGAGGAAAAATTACTTCACAGAAAGGGTAGTGGACAAGTGTAATAGCCTCCCATCAGAGGTGGTAGAGGCTAAGACAGTAGAGCAATTTAAACATGCATGGGGTAGACATAAGGATATCCTTACAAAGGAATAAGGATCAAATAAGTTTTGAGATAAAAATATGGTTAAAAAAAGGGCATACTAGATGGGCCAAGTAGTTCTTATCTGCCGTCAAATTCTATGTTTAATTATTTTTGAAAAAAATTCATTATTTTCGCCATTTTTTTATTTTTTATTATTTTTATTGGAGAAATGTCATACAAACCAATACAGACATAAAAACATTGATGTTACAGAATAGTTCGAAATAAAGCTCCAAGTATCACTTGGGGTACAGAGAAAGAAGTACATCAACTACACAGATATTGACATACATTTTTTTTAAAAATATAATTCAACAGAAACCATAAGATATATCAACAAAAAACCCATACAGAAAGAAAAATAGAGGAGAGACGAAAAAGAGAAAAAAGAAGAAGAAAAAGAAGAAGTAGAAGAAGTAGAAGAAGAAGACGAAGAAGAAGAAGACGAAGAAGAAGAAGAAGAAGAAGAAGAAGAAGAAGAAAAGAGAGGGGGAGGGGGACTCGTATAAGAAGTTCCATGAATGAACTCAAAGGCTGAGGATGTGAAAAATGTACATAATTTATAAACAAACAAAATAAGATAAAAATACAATTACATAAGAACATAGTGAATGCGAGTCCAAACAAAAAATATATCAAGTACGTGAAATAGAGGTTTTAGAATAAGAGAACCATGCTTCCCAAATTTTGTCAAATTTATCTGACCTATCATGTAAAGAGGAGGCAGTTTTCTCCATCGTAGAAATATACCAAATTTTAGATAAAACCATACTCATGGGTTGAGAAATGTTTTTTTTTCCAACATTTAGCTATCACACATCTGGCGGCATGTTTAATTTGGAGAACAAATTTATTAGCAATGTTGCTTATATCGGATAATGTGAGACCTAACAATGCCGTCCAAGGACCTAAGACCACCTGAGAAGAAAGAACAGACCAAACAAGGGTTTCAATTTGTTCCCAAAAAGGATGGATTTTGGGGCAAGACCACCAAATGTGCTTAAGGTCTCCAATTTGACCACAATCTCTCCAGCATAATAGGGAGGACCCAGGGAAAATCTTCGTTAATTTCGTTTGAACTAAATACCATCTGGTGTAGACTTTGTAAGAATTCTCTTTAATAAGAGAAGAAATAGAAGACTGAGCAACATTTTGTCTAATGATTTCCCATGAGTCCTTCTCAGGTGGAGGGCCTAAATCTTGTTCCCATTTGCTCTCATGAGGGAGAATATCAACCGACTTTAAAGAGCGGAGTAAACCATAAAGTATGGAGATAATATCTTGCCGCATAGAGGAATACATACATAGGCCCTCATTCCGAGTTGTTCGCTCGCAAGCTGCTTTCAGCAGCATTGCACACGCTAAGCCGCCGCCTACTGGGAGTGAATCTTCGCTTAGCAAAATTGCGAACGAAAGATTCGCAATATTGCGAAAAGACTTCTCTGTGCAGTTTCTGAGTAGCTCGAGACTTACTCTTCCAGTGCGATCAGTTCAGTGCTTGTCGTTCCTGGTTTGACGTCACAAACACACCCAGCGTTCGCCCACACACTCCTCCATTTCTCCAGCTACTCCCGCATTTTTCCCAGAAAAGGTAGCGTTTTTTCACACACACCCATAAAACGGCCAGTTTCCGCCCAGAAACACCCACTTCCTGTCAATCACACTCCGATCTCCAGAACGAAGAAAAAACCTTGTATTGCCGTGAGTAAAATACCAAACTTCATAGCAAATTTACTTGGCGCAGTCGCAGTGCAAACATTGCGCATGCGCAATTAGCGGAAAATCGCTGCGATGCGAAGAAAATTACCGAGCGAACAACTCGGAATGACCACCATAGTCTTTCAAAGGGAGTAATTTGGCGAAAGATCATGGTTTTCGGTAAAGGATTTAAAAAGGAGCAAAGTTGCAAGTATTCATAAAATATAGGACTAGGGATGCCATACTTGTCACTAAGAACATCTAAGGAATGCCAGGAATTACCTTTGATAAAATAAAAAACAAATGTAGGCTGCGGATTCAGGTTAAACCATGAGTGTGAGTGTAGGGAGGAGCCAGGGGGAAAATCTGGATTATCCCATATGGAGGTGATAGGAGACGGGAATGTGGAGATCTTATAGTGCCGAATGCAGAAACACCACAAAGAACAAGTACATTTTGTAGTAGGAGCACAAGTCTGCACCTTCTGAGTAGGTTTGATTGACGATAAAAGGGATAAAAAAGTGGAGGTTTTAGCCAACAAGAGTTCAATTTGTATCCAAGGTAAATAAGGAGATTGAGAAAACCAAGTGAGTGCTTGGCTTAAGTGAGATGCATGGTAGTATTTTCGCATGTCAGGTAGGCCTCTACCTCCATTGACTGGACTTCTAACCAAGATAAAGGTCTTAATTCTAGGGGGTTTATTAGACCAAATAAATCTCAATATAAGTTTCTGCATTCGGCTGAGAGTCTCCGCAGGAATGCGCACCGGAATCGTTTGAATCAAATATAAAAGCCTGGGTAAAATATTCATTTTTACTGAAATAATACGTCCAAACCATGTCATTATTTGCTTGTCCCAAGCTCGTAGATCGAATTCAATCCTACTAAAAAGAGTCGGAAAGTTTTCAGAATATAGAGATCCATAGGAATGCGTTATAAAAATGCCCAAATATTTTATTTTCTTGGAGCGCCAGGAGAAATTAAAATTAGCAGGTAAGAGAGATCTAGTTTACTCACTAAGATGCAGAGGAAGAGCTTCTGATTTAGTATAATTAATTTGATAACCTGAATAAAAAGAATAAGATGACAGAGTTTGAAACAAATTAGGGACAGAGGTATGAGGGGAGGAAAGGGTTAACAAAACATCGTCAAATAACGATAGCTTGAACTCCGCATCTCCAACTACTATACCTTTTATATCAGCATTGGCCCTCATCATGCACGCCAGAGGCTCGATTGTCATTCGCCAATAATTTTTTTGGCAATGAATGGGCTAATTAACACTTTCTCCCCAAAACACCAGAATGAATGTAAGAAAGATGGATGAGAGGGGAAGGGGGGGGACATGACTTTTTGGAGACAGATGGTCACATCCTTACCGCAGTAATGTCAGTGGGAATTTCCCACTCTTATGTGGGCCACTGTCTGATCCTGCGGAACTCCTTCAGCGGTCAGCCAAAGAACACTTCAAGTTCTGTGTGTGGGTTGGCGGGCCATGGGTCGGAGGACAGGACAGCGCAGGACGGGCGGGTGTGAGGGAGCGCGGTGTGATGTAAAACACATCACACTGCGGCCAGGAACACAGCAGAGGGCGGCCAGGAGCACACGCGCAGGGCGGGCAGTAGGGAGCGCGGTGTGACGTCAACACGTCACATCGCGAGCTGTTCCGGGCTGTGTCTCGAGCGCGACTGTCCATTACCCCAGGAATTAGTTTTTACCCCATTTGGGGTAATTTACCCCTGTCCCTGACCACTGCTATAGACAGACCATTCACTGCCACACTGAGTACTCCTGCTGCCATTTTGTTCAATTTGTTTTTTATGGAACTATTGGCCGGGATGTAATGAAGTCCAAGTTCAGAACTCGGACATTTTTTAAAGGGGAAGTCATGTACAAGGCTAAACACGATTGCCCCTTTAAAAAAAGTCCAAGTTCGGCAAGGCATCCTGCACGACCGCCTAAAAGAGACTTCATTACATCCTGGCCTTTGAATTATATAACTTTTCTAACTTTGCTTTTAATATCCGATGAGTATTCTCCAATGTAATTGTTTATTCAGTCTGCATTCTTTTTCATATACAGTGTTCACCTCTTAAATAAAATGGAGCCTTTAGGACACTGGGGGTAATTCAGACCTGATCGTTGGGCAGCAATTTTTGCAGCCCTGCGATCAGATAGTCGCCGCCAACACGAAGAGTATATTTTAACTGTGCAAGTGTGCGAACACATGTGTAGCAGAGCTGCACAAACTGATTTTGTGCAGTCTCTGCGCAGCTCAGGATGTACTCAGCTGCTGCGATCACATCAACCTGTTCGGGACTGGATTTGACGTCAGACACCCTCCCTTCAAACGCTTGGACACGCCTGTGTTTTTCCAAACACTCCCTGAAAACGGTCAGTTGCCACCCACAAATTCCCTCTTCCTGTCAATCTCCTTGCAAATTCCCGTGTGAATGGATCATTCACACAAACCCGTTGCTGACCGGCGATCTGCTTTGCAGCTGTCCGCCGTGCCTGCGCATTGCGGTGCATACGCATGCGCAGTTTGGATCTTATCACCCGCTATGTGAAAACGCACAGCAGCGATCAGATCCGAATGACCCCCTCTGTCAGAGGGTGCAACTAGAACACAGATGTAGATGTAGATGTAGATGGGGCAAGCGTTAATGTGACACACATCACGTCATACAATGCATCATGCTTAGAGATGTGCACCAGAAATTTTTCGGGTTTTGGTTTTGGATTCGGTTCCGCGGTCGTGTTTTGGATTCGGACGCGTTTTGGCAAAATCTCCCTGAAATTTTTTTGTCGGATTCTGGTGTTTTTTTTTTAAAAAACCCTCAAAAACAGCTTAAATCAAAGAATTTGGGGGTCATTTTGATCCTATAGTATTATTAACCTCAATAACCACAATTTCCACTCATTTCCAGTCTATTCTGAACACCTCACACCTCACAATACTATTTTTAGTCGTAAAATTTGCACCGAGGTCGCTGGATGACTAAGCAAAGCGACTCAAGAGGGCGGCACAAACACCTGGCCCATCTAGGAGTGGCACTGCAGTATCAGACAGGATGGCACTTTAAAAAATTGGCCCCAAACAGCACATGATGCAAAGAAAAGAGAAAAAGAGGTGCACTGTGGTCGCTGGACGGCTAAGCTAAGCGACACAAACACCTCAATATTACAGGAATTATTCATTCTAATCAATGGTATTATTGGTCGAAATCACTGGAAGAAAATGACAAAATCACTCAAATTATTAGTTCTAATCAATGGTATTATTGGTCCAAATCACTGGAAGAAAATGACAAAATCACTGGAATTAAATGGCAGTAATGTCGGGAATTATATCAAAAGGCAGTACCACTGAACATATACGGAAGTGTCAGACAGGATTGCACTTCAAAAAATTGGCCCCAAACAGCACATGATGCAAAGAAAAGAGAAAAAGAGGTGCACTGTGGTCGCTGGATGGCTAAACTAAGCGACACAAACACCTCAATTTCACAGGAATTATTTGTTCTAATCAATGGTATTATTGGTCCAAATCACTGGAAGAAAATGACAAAATCACTGGAATTATTCGTTCTAATCAATGGTATTATTGGTCCAAATCACTGGAAGAAAATGACAAAATCACTGGAATTATTCGTTCTAATCAATGGTATTATTGGTCCAAATCACTGGAAGAAAATGACAAAATCACTGGAATTATTCGTAAACATTTGTAGAAAGTCGCTGCTTTCTGATTACAGAAATGCTCAGATATTCCTGTGAATCCACAATCCCTTCCCAGAGGAAAAAGAAATTGAGAAACCGTTGTTTAAGAAAGTTTGTTCTCTTTCCCTTACAAAGGAACAAACCACTTTCCAAGAAGACTGACGTTTTTGGGATTATGGAGACATAATGTTTTTGAATATAAATCCTAAAGCAGGTGGTGTATTAGAGCAAAAGAGTGCAAGAGACCAGCCATGCAGTTTCTGAAATATTATGACAAAATGTTACTGTATTTCATAAGCACTCATTCCTACCTCTGCTAAGTACTGTTTGGTATACTGTATCTGGCTTCCATGAGGTAGTTGTCCATTATTTCAGCTTCCATTGACCTTTTTGAAAGCGGTAGAAGTTATTGATTCTCTTTTTTTATTTTTATTTTCCCCTATTTTTAATTTTCTCCTGCAGAGCCCAGTAAAATGTTGCAATGTTAAGTATTGACTTGTGCCTTCTGGGGGTCCACTTCTTCACCAAACCCAGCCAAATCTCATCCTAACCTTCTGTTCGACGTTCTCTATGTACCCCATCTGTGTCACCAATGTCTGTCTACCCCTCCCCTTTAGATTGTAAGCTCTCACGAGCAGGGCCCTCTTCCCTCATGTGCTTATCCTTTGTCTTACTTTAATAATCTTCAACTGTACCACATCCAGCAGTCTTCTGCCACCTGATACTTATTCCAGTGTCATCTGCTGATGTAACTATGTGTATTTACCCTGTACTTGTCCTATACTGTCATCAACTGTAAGTTGCTGTTTTCCTGTTTGATTATTTATGTACTCTGTAATTGGGCGCTGCAGAACCCTTGTGGCGCCATATAAATAAAGGATGATAATAATAATAATATAGGGTGTATAATCCCCAGGTGTATCTCACACATCACACAGTATAGTATATAGGGTGTCTAATCCCCAGGTGTATCTCACACATCGCTCAGTACAGATTACAGGATGTATAATCACCAGGTGTATAACACACGTCGCACAGTACAGTATACATACTGGTCACAACAATGCAGCAGATATTGAGCACTGATCAGGATACTAGAAGTGACACAGAGCTGCAAGATACAGCAATGGCCTACTGTACTGTACTATATATGTATACTGCTGGTCACCAAAATGCTGCACTGTCCTACTATATACTGCTCACAATAATGCAGCACAGATATGGAATGGATACTTGTAGTGACACAGAGCTGCAAGATACAGCAATGGCCTACTGTACACAACTATATACTGTTGGGTCACCAAAATGCTGCACTGTAATACTATATATACTGCTCACAAAAATACAGCACAGATATGGAATGGATACTTGCAGTGACACAGAGCTGCAAGATACAGCAATGGCCTACTGTACACAACTATATACTGTTGAGTCACCAAAATGCTGCACTGTAATACTATATATACTGCTCACAAAAATGCAGCACAGATATGGAATGGATACTTGCACTGACACATAGCTGCAAGATACAGCAATGGCCTACTGTACACAACTATATACTGTTGGGTCACCAAAATGCTGCACTGTAATGCTATATATACTGTCCACAAAAATGCAGCACAGATATGGAATGGATACTTGCACTGACACAGAGCTGCAAGATACAGCAATGGCCTACTGTACACAACTATATACTGTTGGGTCACCAAAATGCTGCACTGTAATACTATATATACTGCTCACAAAAATGCTGCACAGATATGGAATGGATACTTGCAGTGACACAGAGCTGCAAGATATAGCAATGGCCTACTGTACTGTACTACTATAAGTATAATTATATACTCGTGGTCCCCAGTCCCCACAATAAAGCACACTGAGCACAGATATTTGCAGCACACTGAGCACAGATATGGAGCGTTTTCAGGCAGAGAACGTAGATATTTTCAGCACACTGAGCACAGATATTTTCAGCACACTGAGCACAGATATTTGCAGCACACTGTGCACAGATTACGGAGCTTTTCAGGGAGAGAACGCCGCCACGTCCTCTCCGTTCAATCTCCAATGCACGAGTGAAAATGGCGGCGATGCGCGGCTCTTTATATAGAATACGAATCTTGCGAGAATCCGACAGCGGGATGATGACGTTCGTCCGCGTTCGGGTTAACCGAGCAAGACGGGAAGATCCGAGGCTGCCTCGGAACCGTGTAAAATAGGTGAAGTTCGGGGGGATTCGGATCTCGGAGAACCGAACCCGCTCATCTCTAATCATGCTAGGTACATTTTCACGTTGTCTAAATCATTACTACTGGTTTGCACATGGTACCAGTAAGAGCTGCTTGGGGGTATTCATTCATAAATTTCAATTCCTCACATTTTTACCCATAATAACAAAAATTACAAACATTATGTCCCCCTAAGTGAATCACAGGAGCACAGACTTCACCTGCAGCAAGCAGCACAATGACATGCCAGACTAGGCTAGTCCCACAGTGACAGTAAGAAATGTGGGGTCCCCTGCCCTGTCCTTAATGTGATGTCAGCCTCAGTTTGGTCAACAGTTGGTAGAATCACCTATATGAATTGGGCTTGTGAAAGATATGTGAGTTGTCCTTAGGTCCTGTGCACTGATGCACCTCCTGGTATCCAGGGGTTGGAGGTGCCACGGTAGTGGTTCTAATATAAAATATGAAACTTTTGTGGAGTTAAAAGTCCAGCAAGGCTTGGTATCTAATATGCCTGGACATACTAGGAATTGCAGAACTATAAGTGACAGTATGTCCATGGCTGCCAGATGATGCTTTAGCTTGGGGAACTACAGGTCTCAATACATTCTTGCTTCCAGAGCCCAATGAAAAATTGAGTTCCACAAACGCACCAAATGCAAAATCCTAAGCCTTAACACTTTATTCAACACATAAATGAAAAGTGAATCCACTTCCTGAAGTATGTGATAGGGGACTTTTTGATCCATAGGGAAATAAAATAATAATAAAACAAATGCAACAGCTCTATATGGAGTCGTACCTGTAAGTTATATAAAACTCAATTTACAATGAAAACTCAATTCTCAATTTAGCACACTGTTGTGCATATGATCCATTTTGCATACATACTGTATATAACTAAATGCCACTGAATACAATGAAGCCAGAGAAGCCATGAAAGAGGATAGACACCCATTGGAGCCATTGCAAACTCATTCACAACTGAGTATACATACACAACCTATACACAATAACGAGGAACGTCGACTGCTAGGGTAGATCTATAGCGACGCAGACTGGACATGCCAGTAGCGATGCTGGCACCATGTTTTGTGCACACATGATCGCAGCTGAAGCCATATACATGTCCAGAAAATGTCCATGACAGACCTGCTTTTCTGCCACCACATCACATTACCACCCCCAAGTGGTCCCTTCTTGTCCATCACTCTGCGTTAAAAATCTTACTGCGAGCGCAATCGCAAAGGTACCTTGGCACCTGCGCAATGTGATCGCAGCACATGCGCAGTCTGCTGACAATAACTCCATGGCGAAAACTTTGACATTGCGTATAAACATGAAATAGGCCCTAGATGCTTGGCATCTTCTCATACACAGCTCCTGGAAAAGGCAATTGTGACAGAGGAAGGAAGCCTGAAGCTAATAAAGAAAGCCACGGATCCATGCTTGTTTGTGGAGTCACACAACATATGTTCTCAGAGATCTGAGATATGGTCGCTAAAATGTATAGATATATAAATGTTTTGCACTCTGGAGATTTTCATTTTATACTGGTTATTATTGTTATTTTGAATTTATTTGTTAATAAAAGTTCTAATTTTATCTGAATGGTTTACATTACACATAATAATTCTTTTTTTTTTTAATGATGAAGTTACATTAAGTCAGTAGTAATCTGCATAGTCATGATATACAGTAAGAATAGGCTGTACCATATATACAACACAGAACAGTGTATATACTGTACACGCAGGGGCGGAACTGTGGGAGGCAGTGGAGTCGGCTGCCGCCGGGCTCCTGGCCACAAGGGGGCGCATCTCCTCCACTGTCTCCCGCAGCCTGAGAACTGCGCTGCTATTGCAGATGGAGGAGCTGTGTCAGTGACACGGAAGCTGCCTCCTGTAGAGAGAGATGGCACTGGCTGCAGCTAGGGGGAGCTCCAGAGCACAGCTCCTCCCGGGCCCTTAGTAAGCCAGCCGAGGGAAGCTCAGAACTCTCTGCTCCTCCATGCTCTGGATGATAGCCAAAGGTATGCACTGTGTGAGTGGTGGGGGAGAGGTGTATTTGGGGGGGAAGTACTGTGTTTTGTGTGTGCTTGTTTTTAAGTGAGGTGTGTGTGTTTTTAAGGAAAGTTGTACATTCAAGTAAAAGAGGCATGTGTGATGTGTGTGTGAGAGTGGCATGTGTGTGAGAGGCATGTATGTGTATGTAAGTGAGAGGCATATGTGTGTGTGTGTGAGGCATGTGTATGTAAGTGGGAGGCATGTGTATGTAAGTGAGAGGCATGTGTGTGTGTGTGTGTGTGTGTGTGTGTGTGTGTGTGTGTGTGTGTGTGTGTGTGTGTGTGAGAGGCATGTGTATGTAAGGGGCCCTACACACTAGGCGATGCGCCACCAAGGTGCCCGACGGCCGATACGGCCGACGAGCGACCCGGCGGCGGGGGGGCAGTGACGGGGGGAGTGAAGTTTCTTCACTCCCCCCGTCACTCGGCTCCGTAGACTTGCAGGCAAATATGGACGATCTCGTCCATATTGGCCTGCATGCACAGCCGACATGGCCCCAGCGATGAACGAGCGCGGGGCCGCACATCGTTCATCGCTGGGGACTCCACACTGCACGATATGAACGATATCTCGTTCATTAATGAACAAGATCGTTCATATCGTGCAGTGAAATCGCTATGTGTGTAGGGCCTATAAGTGAGAGGCATGTGTATGTAAGTGAGAGGCATGTGTATATGAGAAGCACGTGTATGTGAGAGGCACTTGTGTGAGAGGTGTGTGTAAGTGAGAGGCACGTGTGTGAGAGGTGTGTGTAAGTGAGAGGCATGTGTATGTAAGTGAGAGGCGTGTGTGTTTAAGTGAGACGTGTGTGAGTGTTTAAGTGAATGAGGCGTTTGTGTTTTTTTTAATATATATCTAGTGTTCACGCTAGGTGTCTGCCCCTTTTTTAGACAGCTGAATCCCGCCCTGCCCGTTTTTGTGCGCCCTGCCGCCCCGCCGTTTGCTGCCTGCCGGACCCCTCCACGTCGGCCAGCCGTGCGCCGCCAGACCCGGTACGTACATGAGAGTCCCCCTGGGCTAAATTAACCTTGTAAGTATTTTGCAGCTGTAAACATTAATCTCAGTGCTCTCTACCTGGTGCAATGTATCTCAGTGCTCTCTACCTGGTGCAGTGTGCCTCAGTGCTCTCTACCTGGTGCAGTGTGCCTCAGTGCTCCCTACCTGGTGCAGTGTGCCTCAGTGCTCCCTACCTGGTGCAGTGTTCCTGAGTGCTCTCTACCTGGTGCAGTGTGCCTCAGTGCTCTCTACCTGGTGCAGTGTGCCTCAGTGCTCTCTACCTGGTGCAGTGTGCCTCAGTGCTCCCTACCTGGTGCAGTGTGCCTCAGTGCTCCCTACCTGGTGCAGTGTGCCTGAGTGCTCTCTACCTGGTGCAGTGTGCCTCAGTGCTCTCTACCTGGTGTAGTGTGCCTCAGTGCTCTCTACCTGGTGCAGTGTGCCTCAGTGCTCTCTACCTGGTGCAGTGTGCCTCAGTGCTCCCTACCTGGTGCAGTGTGCCTCAGTGCTCCCTACCTGGTGCAGTGTGCCTCAGTGCTCCCTACCTGGTGCAGTGTGCCTGAGTGCTCTCTACCTGGTGCAGTGTGCCTCAGTGCTCTTTACCTGGTGCAGTGTGCCTCAGTGCTCTCTGCCTGGTGCAGTGTGCCTCAGTGCTCTCTACCTGGTGCAGTGTGCCTCAGTGCTCTCTACCTGGTGCAGTGTGCCTCAGTGCTCTCTACCTGGTGCAGTGTGCCTCAGTGCTCTTTACCTGGTGCAGTGTGCCTCAGTGCTCTCTGCCTGGTGCAGTGTGCCTCAGTGCTCTCTACCTGGTGCAGTGTGCCTCAGTGCTCTCTACCTGGTGCAGTGTGCCTCAGTGCTCTCTACCTGGTGCAGTGTGCCTCAGTGCTCTCTACCTGGTGCAGTGTGCCTCAGTGCTCTCTACCTGGTGCAGTGTGCCTCAGTGCTCTCTACCTGGTGCAGTGTGCCTCAGTGCTCTCTACCTGGTGCAATGTGTCTCAGTGCTCTCTACCTGGTGCAATGTATCTCAGTGCTCTCTACCTGGTGCATTGTGCCTCAGTGCTCTTTACCTGGTGCAATGTGTCTCAGTGCTCTCTACCTGGTGCAATGTGCCTCAGTGCTCCCTACCTGACGCAATGTGTATAATGTGCTCTATCTGACGCAATATGTATAACGTGCTCTACCTGGCGCAGTGTGTATAGGAGGTTCTAACTGGTGCAATGTGTATTAGGGGCACTACCTTCCCCACGAAACAACGCCCCTAGATTTTTGCTGCGCACCTTCGGTGCGCACTGTCCATGTTTTGGCCATAGGTATGGGAGCACCAAGCATTATAGTATGTACCTAAGTTTGCCCATCTAACTTAAAAATGTGCCCTCCCGAATGAAAAATGTGCCCTCCCCGTGATCAGCACCCTGCCCTAAAAAAAAATACCACAGTGAACACTAATTATATTGGCACACCGCTGCGCCAAAGCATCTCCATGGAGACCTGGCGGGTGAGGGAGCACTGTAGGTGTACTATAATGGTATGCTGGTGTCTGTTTTATTGTAATGACTGACTTGGAGTGCGTCCACTTTCTATGTGTATCTATATTACTATTGGGAAAGGTACCTGAGCACGCTGCTACTGTTCACCCTGGGTGCCGGATAGCTACATATGGTATGTGTGTGTATGTGTAGGGGGGCACCAAAATGTATCATGCCTCCGGGCGACTAGGACGAACTTACGCCACTGTGTACACGTGCACCTTTCCCTACTTCACATCACTGGTGCACACAAATACACATCACACACAATACTTTTCTTTTCTAAAACTGTTAATACATGTATTAGTAGTTCCATAATGTCATGTTACATTGCTAAACATTCAGATTTTTTTTTTATTCCATATTCAAATATTTATATAGCAGTTATATTGCTTTATACACTGTCCGATAACTGGGTACTGTATTTACGATGTGTTTATTCTCGTGTATATATAGGGGAATATCCAATTACCCATGGGGGGTCATTCCGACCCGTTCACACGCAGCGGTTCTTTGCTGCGGTGCGAATGGGTCGTAACTGCAGCTGCGTGGCGCCCGCATTGCGCACACGCGTCATTGCCCAGTGACGGCCGTCGCCGGGCAACGACACCAGGACCGATGAAAGCGATTGCAGGCGCGATCGCAAGAAGATTGACAGGGGGAAGGAGGATCGGGGCGTCTACTAACCGTTTCCCGGGCGTGGTAAGGCGAACTCAGGCATGTCCAGGCGTTTGGAGGGCGGATGTCTGACGTCACAGCAGGGACCATCATTGCTGGATCCGTCGCACTGGGTAAGTAGCTGCAGGGCTGGTCTTGTTTTGCTTGAAACTTTTTTAGCAGCGCAGCCCTGCTATGCTAAAATACACTCCCCCATAGGCGGTGTCTAGTTGACCGCAAGAGCAGCAAAAAGTTGCTACGTGCGATCAACTCGGAATGACTCCCTTGGTACAATAACAATTACAATGAACTCAGGTAGAAAATATACTGTAATATTATACTACACTGTGTTGCAGATGCTGGTGTACAGGTGTATTTAGTGTAAAAAAAAATGCATCACGTGGAAAACAAAATATTACACTTAGGGAGACATGGTATACCAGCAGTTGCTGAGGAGAAACACAGACTACTGTATCTGAAGAAAAGCTGCAGGTGGGAGTGGCTGGGTCTTGTCCAGTTGTTTGCTGGGTCTCCCTTTTGGATCAAAAGCTACAACCTAATTTATGTCGGGTGGTCTTCAGTTTGCCGGCTGTAGGGATCCCGGTGCACAGTATACCGGCGCTGGAATCCCGACAGCCGGCATTCCGACTCTTATTCTCCCTCTTGGGAGTCCACGACCCCCCTGGAGGGAGAATAGAAAGTGTGGCGTGTGTGGCGTGCGTGGCGTGTGTGGCGCGCCACCGTGCCCGCAAGTGGCTCATTTGCGCTCGCCACGCTGTCGGTATGCCGGCGGTCGGGATCCTGGCGCTGGTATGCTGGTTGCCGGGAGCCCGGCCGTCGGCATATCATACTACACCCATTTATGTCCTATGATTTGGTGAGAGGAACCGATTACATACAACGTCTATGTGTGATATAGAGACACTGCTCCTACATTACATAAAAAAGCAGCAACATTCATGTTTCACTTTCAGTTATCAATACATTTTAAGGTTCCCAAATGTGCACAAAGAGTTAACCGTAACTAGGGTGACCAATAATAGGTCTTCTTTATTAGGTTATTGGTACATTCTACTGATGGGTAAAGGCTACTTTAGTATAGGAGTAGTCAATTGGAATGAGCCAATGTTAGTAATTTAAGGTGATATAGCTGATCTTTGTATATTCTTGAAATAACTGCAATAGTCAAGAGAATTATATTCAGTTTAGAAAAAGGGTATCAGTGTGTGTTATTGTACTTTATGTGATTTACTGTGTGTTATCGACTCAAGCCTACTATCCTAAAGCAGTGACACATTCTAGTCTGATCATTCTGATTTACAAGAAATAAATGTACTGTAGATTCCTTTTGCATAGGTTTTGTCTCCCATTATCTGTTTTTGGTCGGGGCAACCGTTCCTCTCTGCTGGACTAGTTTGGAGTTGCACCAAAGTAAGACGGCAGAAGTTTGATCCACTCCAGCTTATACCCCACCACACAATCTGTATCCTATAATATTTGGGGTATTACACTACAATATAAAGAGTCCAAAATAAGCCATATCCATAGCACAGACATTGCGGGACAGAACAGAGAACTGAATGCTATTTACTATATACTATTTAAGGGCCCCTTGGCAACCAAAATACATGTGCCAGACCTAAAGCCCCGACACCAGAAGCATCGGTGAGGTTAAGGCGAAGATGCAATCTTTGTTTTACCTGTATCTGTTGATGGGGCAATAAGTAGACATCTTTATTAACAGTTGAAGGGACCCACTTTTAGCGAACTGACATCATGGCCCATTAAAAAAGGAAGACTGTAGAACTTATCCTCAAAAGGCTGGCTAATACATTTGACAAGAGAACTGTGTTAGTTCTTAAAATGCAGTTTTACACTAGAAACAAACCAGGAGAGTAGTTTCATTATTTCACACAGTCTGCAAGAGGCACTCTAGGTCAACCAGGCTATTTACTTGGAAGAAGTCCTATCAGTTGATAATAGTCTGATGAATCAGTTCATTGAAAGAATCCATAGGGAAACCAAAAAGTCTCAGCTAGATTTGAGTAGACTTCAGTCCCACGCCAGTTACTGCCTAGCCTTCAAAGAACCACCATCAAAGTAGTATGAACTAGTCAGCCAAGAGAAATTATTTGTCAGGAATTCAGATATCTCCCAGAAGTTAGTTCAAGAGGGGATATGAATACCATTGTGCTAAAAGAAGTGGTTGTACAAAATGCACAGGTCCCTGTGATCAATCCAGTATTTGCACTTGCACCAGCCCCATACTGCAAATTGCTGAATTGACCAATGGATTAATGGAAATGTGTCTGAAATTGCAGATGTTTAATAGACAACACGAACAGTGTCAATAAGAGAAAGATTGTCACTCCAGGAAAAGACCGCAAAATGATCTCTGAATATATTCCCCAAAGAAAATGGGAATATGTCTTTTGGATCAGTTTGATGCCCAAGGAAGACCTATCTGTAAACACTGCAAAAGAAGTGGCTACATACAGTATAAAGCGCCTGTAGCCAGATGGAGCCATTTAAATCCTCGGAAAGACCACGTCCACCATCTGAAGGACAGTCCATCTGTCCAGATCCAAGTACAATACTGCTAAATCAAATTTAAGTTGTCACACCAGCAACAGACCCTGATCCTCAAATTAGTGCAACAAAATGTGTTGCCCTAAGTCATTTGTGTTTAATGTGTGAAATGGCAATGGCTTTGTAAATCAGGATGACACCAAGAGGCATATTTACTAAAGTGGAGATATTGCCCATAGCAACCAGAGACTACTTATCATTTATCTATCACCTTCAAGAAGATAAAAGCTACAATGTGATTGGTTGCTATGGGCAACATCTCTACTTTATAAACTCGCACTTTAGCAAATATACCCCAAAGAGAGATGTGTTTATACATTATACTGTATCTCAATCCCAGAAAGTACCTCCGCAGCCTGGGAGATAGAGAGACTGTCAAGTTCATTGTGGTGAAGGGGGGAAAAAGGCATGGAAGCCGCCAATGTGAGTGGTCCTGGTGGTGGTCTGGTACAAAATAGTTAGTATGCAGCTGACCATGTTCAACCTAGGCACCTTAGAAGTTAGTATCCTCACAGGTTGTGCAAGAAATTTTGCTGTTTTTCTTTCCACAGCCACAAATATCATTACTAGTATTTTCACTTGCACTTGCACCAGCCCCAAGCAAAGTGCATGAAATCCATCAGAAACAGGCTTCTCTTCTCCATACGCATGACTCAGAATAGCACGGACCTCAAGTACTGTAACACTATCACAATACTCCCACAAAATAAAACACTTCTGTGCTATTTCATTGTCGCTGCTCAGTTCCAGCCCCTAAACACCATTTCATGCAAAGATTTGGTTGGATCCAACCAAGATCTGACAGACTTAGAATAGGACAACAAAAATGCTTAGATTCGCATCTGCCCATTCACTGTATGCTAAAGCTCATTATTTGTGTTCCGCACAGAGATCCATATGACTTCTAGTCAGCGTACAATGTTCTTCACGTTAGAAGAACGCATTCATTTTGTATTGTTGGTATTTCCAGAAACAATTTTGACAATGAGCGACAGAAGGTGAAAACAAGCTAAAAGAAGAAGAAAGAAACTGAAAAGTGTAGCTCAGCAGAATGAACCAACAAGGATATATGAAAATCCTCAGCCCAGAGAGTTTGTTTTCCTAGGATTCAGGCTATTCCTGCAGTAGGCTACACCTGGATTTACAATATAAGGGTATAGATTTGTGTCTTTTTTTTATGAGATTTGTCATCTGACAGCTTTTATAGACTCATCAAACTTCATACCAAAGAACTGTATTATTATCTGTATTAGAAAATTGGAGCCCTGCACCGACTACACAAACAATAGCAAAGGATTTATTACACATATATAAAATGTTATGTTGAACTAATACAAGTGTTAAAATGACAGCATGTCAATATAGAGATTATAATTAGCATTCATTTATTATACAGAATGTAAATGTATGCTGACATCTACTGACTTATGTGTTTGATACATAAAGATGTTATCGAAACATGATATCTAGAGGTTGAAAAGATGAATTTAGTTATATTGTTTGCTTGGGAACAAATTAGACAGCATATTCATAATGAAATAAAAGGAACATATCATATTGCTAATACCCAATAGAAGTGTTTTGAAAATACTAAATAATCATCCTTGGGAAAAAACACTTTTGGCAGGAAATGGACTATGGTAAAGGTAAATTATAAAGAGGTAAAAAGAAATAGGTCTTTTGAGGTTTTTGGTTTTTTTAGAAGGATTCCTTAGAGATGACCTAGTTGATATTTCGTATGAATATGTTCAAGTATTTGTATAACATGTTAGTGAATGCTCACTGTGTATTAGAAATTCTATGCACAGTTAACAAGAGAACAACAATGCTGACTGTCAGAAAGGCGGTTCCACAATTAGCACAGAAACGGGTTTTCAATGAAAGGGAGGTAGTATTGACTGCCATGTAACTCCTCCAGTTACCAATTATGTGGTCAAGAATCAGTCTTACTTAAGATAAGTTGTCAATACGCAGTATGATATTCTCTCCTTATATATTCCACTCATTTAAAAATTAATTTAATAATCACGCAAAATTAATAAACAGCGGATATTTGCTTCCTTCAGAAAGGTTCTCCAAAAAAAGTATATACCCAAATTTGTTTCACTGGTTTTGGTACACAAACTACTAATAGAACTTTGGGGGAGATTTAACCTTCTAAAGAGGACAAGGGGTGTGTTGCAATACCAACCAGATTCCAGCTGTTGTTTTATATGTAGAACAGGCATTCCCAACGTACAAAAGGCATACTAACAGTGTAGGTTTTAGTGATATGCAGGACAGATGGTTAAAATTTAACTGAGGTACTAACTAAATCACCTGTGCTTAAGCATGGATAGCACTAAAACCTGGACTGTTAGTGTGCCTTGAGGACCGGGGATGGGAATGACTGCTGTAGATTGTACTGGATAAATGATGGATGGAATCTAATTGGTTGCTATGGACAACATCTTCACTTGTCATCTTTAGAAGGTTTAATAAATCTCCCCTGTTCCTATTGCCTAAAACAGTGGTTCTCAAACTGTGTGCCATGGCACCCTGCAGTGCCTCGGGGTACTTGCAGGGGTGCCCTGGATTGGTGGTCCAGGACCAATTTAAATAATTTATGGTCAAATGTAATACACAAAACCAGTGCTTTTAACACCCAATCATAAAATATGTGGACAAATAGAAGCAAATCCTGTCCCTCACCACATAACTGAACCTAAGGATGACATATAAACACAATTTGCTTCATTGAATATTTGTTTTCTGAATTTCTCAATAAGAAACTTTGGAAAATGGGTGCCGTGATAATAATTGTAAAACTCTAGAGTGCCGTGATTCAAAAAAATTTGGGAATCACTGACCTAGAACAAAACAGGATTTTTATACCTACCGGTAAATCCTTTTCTCCTAGTCCGTAGAGGATGCTGGGGTCCACTTCAGTACCATGGGGTATAGACGGTTCCGCAGGAGCCATGGGCACTTTAAGACTTTTTCAGAGTGTGAACTGGCTCCTCCCTCTATGCCCCTCCTCCAGACCTCAGTATAGGAACTGTGCCCAGGGAGACGGATAATTTCGAGAAAAGGATTTACTTTTAAGTTAATGGTGAGATTCACACCAGCTCACACTTCAACCATGTCGCACAACATGGCATTCAACCTAACACATGCTAACCAGCATAAACATTACAGCAACGGGATGAAAATAATTTTAACACAACACCTGTGTAAACCTATAACAAAATAACTACTGCAGGTAAAGTACACACTGGGTTGGGTGCCCAGCATCCTCTATGGACTAGGAGAAAAGGATTTACCGGTAGGTATAAAAATCCTGTTTTCTCATACGTCCTAGAGGATGCTGGGGTCCACTTTAGTACCATGGGGTTATACCAAAGCTCCAGTACGGGCGGGAGAATGCGGATGTTCCTGCAGGACCAATTGACCAAACTTTAGTTCATCAGCGGCCAAGGTGTCAAACTTGTAAAACTTAGCAAACGTGTTTGTCCCTGACCAAGTAGCTGCTCGGCAAAGTTGTAATGCCGAGACCCCCCGGGCAGCCGCCCAGGATGAGCCCACCTTTCTTATAGAATGGGCATTCACCGAATTCGACATCGGCAATCCTGCCGTGGAATGAGCGTGCTGAATCGTACCTCTGATCCAACGCGCAATAGTCTGCTCAGAAGCAGGACACCCAATCTTGTTGGGAGCATACAGGACAAACAGTGCCTCTGTTTTCCGTATCTGAGCTGTTCTTGTGACATAAATTCTCAAAGCTCTGACCACATCCAGAGACTTCGAACCAGCGAAGGTGTCAGCAGCCACTGGCACCACAATAGGTTGGTTTACATGGAAAGAAGAAACCACCTTTGGAAGAAATTTCTGACGAGTCCTTAGCTCAGCCCTATCTTCATGGAATATCAAGTTTGGGCTCTTGTGAGACAAGGCCCCTAACTCAGACACCCTCCTTGCGGATGCCAAGGCCAACAGCATGACCACTTTCCAAGTGAGAAACTTCAAATCTACCTCCTGGAGAGATTCAAACCAATCTGATTGAAGGAAGTGCAATACCACGTTAAGATCCCACGGTGCCGTAGGAGGCACAAATGGAGGTTGGATGTGCAGAACCCCTTTCACGAACGTCTGGGAGGGAGGCCAGTTGTTTCTGAAAGAAAACGTACAAGGACGAAATCTGGACCTTGATTGAACCCAATCGTAGACCAGCATCCACACCCACCTGAAGAAAATGGAGAAAACATCCTAACTGAAACTCTTCCATTGGAGCCTTCTTGGTTTCACACCAAGACACATATTTTCTCCAAATACGGTGGTAATGTCTAGACGTTACTCCTTTCCTGGCCTGAATAAGAGTGGGAATTACTTCTTTGGGAATACCCTTACGGGCTAGGATCCGGCGCTCAACAATCATGCCGTCAAATGTAGCCGCTGTAAGTCTTGATACACGCACGGCCCCTGCTGCAGCAGGTCCTCGCGAAGAGGAAGAGGACGAGGATCTTCTATGAGTAATTCCTGAAGATCTGGATACCAAGCCCTCCTTGGCCAGTCTGGGACAATGAGGATCGCTCGAACCCCTGTTCTTCTTATGATTTTGAGAACTTTTGGTATCAGTGGAAGTGGAGGGAAGACATACACCGACCGAAACACCCACTGGGTCACTAGTGCATCCACTGCTATTGCTTGAGGGTCTCTCGACCTGGAACAATATCTCTGAAGCTCCTTGTTGAGACGAGATGCCATCATGTCTACTTGAAGAACTCCCCAAAGACCTGTCACCTCCGCGAAGACTTCTTGGTGGAGGCCCCATTCTCCTGGATGGAGATCGTGTCTGCTGAGGAAGTCTGCTTCCCAGTTGTCCACTCCTGGAATGAAAATTGCCGACAGAGCTCCTGCATGTCTTTCTGCCCAGAGGAGGATCTTTGTCACCTCTGCCACTGCCGCTCTGTTTTTCATTCCGCCCTGACGGTTTATGTACGCTACTGCTGTTACATTGTCCGACTGGATCTGTATGGGTTGATCTTGAAGAAGATGCACCGCTTGTAGAAGGCCTTTGTAAATGGCTCTCAACTCCAGAACGTTTATGTGAAGACAGGCTTCTTGACTTGACCATCTTCCTTGGAAGCTTTTCCCCAGCCTCGGAGCCTTGCATCCGTGGTTACTAGGACCCAGTCCTGAATCCCGAACCTGCGTCCTTCCAGGAGGTGAGAACTGTGCAGCCACCAAAGGAGCAAAATTCTGGCTGTGGATGACAGGATTATCCTCAGATGCATGTGTAGATGGGATCCGGACCACTTGTCCAATAGGTCCCACTGGAATACTCTGGCATGGAATCGGCCAAACTGTATGGCCTCGTAGGCCACTACCATCTTCCCCAACAACCGAATGCATTGATGAATCGACACTCTAGTTGGTTTCAGAATTTATTTGACCATTCTCTGGATTTCCAGAGCCTTTTCTACTGGAAGCCATTTCTACTTTTCTACCCTCTGTACTTCTGTGTCCAGTATCATCCCCAGAAACGATAATCTTGTCGTCGGTTTCAACTGTGACTTTGGAAAATTTATGATCCAACCATGTTGTTGAAGTACTGTTAGGGAGAGTGCAATGTTCTGCACCAACCTTTCCCTGGACCTCGCTTTTATCAGGAGATCGTCCAGGTAAGAAATTATATTGACTCCTTGCTGTCGAAGGAGGACCATCATCTCCGCCTTCACCTTGGTGAACACCCTCGGTGCTGTGGAGAGTCCGAACGCCAACGTCTGAAACTGGTAATGACAATCCTGCACTGCAAATCTCAGATAAGCTTGATGTGGAGGATAGATAAGAACATGTAAGTAGGCATCTTTTATGTCTACTGACACAATGAAGTCCCTTTCCTCCAGACTGGAAATCACTGCCCTCAGATATTCCATCTTGAATTTGAAACTTTGCAGGTAGAGATTCAGTGCTTTCAGATTTAGAATCGGTCTGACCGAGCCGTCCGGCTTCGGAACTACGAATAGGCTTCTCCTTGTTGCGACAAGGGAACCAGGACAATCATTTGATCCTGACACAAATTTTGTATTGCTGCTGATACCACTTCCCTGTCTGGAATAGAAGCTGGTAAGGCCGATTTGAAAAAACGGCATGGGGGAATGTCTTGAAACTCCAGCTTGTACCTGTGGGACACTATATATAAGACCCACGGGTCCAGGCCAGATTGAACCCAAATCTGACTGAAGAGTTTCAGACGTGCCCCCACTTGAGCGGACTCCCGCATCGGAGCCCCAGCGTCATGCTGAAGATTTGGCAGAAGCAGAGGTTGATTTCTGCTCCTGTGATCCAGGAGACGCTGTGGATTTTTTCCCTTTTCCCCTTCCTTTACCCGCAAAGAAAGGGGAACCTTTACCCTTTTTGTATGTATTGGGCCGAAAGGACTGCATCTGAGAGTGATGCATCTTTCTTGCGCAGGAGCATTAGGCAAAAATGTCGATTTACCTGCGGTAGCCACAGAAACTAAGGCATCCAGACCATCTGCAAACAAGGCATCGCCTTTATACGGGAGAGCCTCCATATTCCTTTTGGAATCTGCGTCAGCATTCCATTGGCGAATCCACAATGCCCTACGTGCTGAGATCACCGTGGTAGTGGCTCTTGATCCCAAGAGACCAATATCTTTCATGGCTTCCAGCATGTATGCAGCAGCGTCTTTGATATGACCTAACGTTAGGAGTATCTCGTCTCTATCTATTGTGTCAATGTCTGATGACAAGTTTTCTGATCACTTTTCAATAGCACTACTCACCCACGCACAGGCAATGGTACTCCTGGGTAGTGTCCCATTGGTCACATAAATAGATTTCAACGTAGTCTCTAACTTGCGGTCTGCTGGCTCCTTTAGTGAAGCCGTCCCAGGTGCAGGGAGAATCACCTTTTTTGTTAACCGCGACAGGGCACTGTCTAAAATGGGGGGTGACTCCCACCTTTTCCTGTCCTCTGCAGGGAAAGGGTAAGCTGCCTGAATTCTTTTGGGAATCTGAAATTTCTTTTCAGGGTTTGTCCAGACTCCCTCAAAGAGACTTTTCAGCTCATGAGATGGAGGGAAAGTTACATTAATTTTCTTCTTTTTATTAAAGTAAGCCTTCTCCTGTGGTAAATGAGGGGGCTCCGTAATTTCTAATACCTCCTTTATAGCAACAATCATGTATTGAATGTTTTTTGCTAACTTTGGATCTATTCCCCTGGAATCACTAGTGTCGACACAGGAATCAGAGTCCGTGTCAGTATCAGTTTGTACTACTTGTACAAAAGATCTTTTTTGTGAACCCGAGGGGTCCCCTGTGGATGAAAAGGCAGAACTATTAAAAATCACATCTTCCACGTATTTTCTCCAGTTTTCTGCATGAGACTCAGACTTATCCAATCTTTTATTGATATGATTCACACTATCACGTAATTCTTTCACCCATTCAGGCTCGTGGTGCGACGACAGCACCACCACATTACAACTCTGTGTCCCTAAAATGGCTCCCTCAGGGGAAGAGCTCCCTGCCTCAGACATGCCACACACGTGCACAATCACACCACAGACACTCCGGCGCTTATTGGGGACAGACCCACAGTAAAATCTGTTAGAAGGACACAGAACAGAATTTGCCAGCTCATAACTCAGCGCCAAGGAAAAATCCCTTTGTCATATACTTTGTACACAAAGACCTTAAGCGCTTATACACTATAATGCCAATAATATGACTGAGCACCCAAATTACACTCTCCCCTCCCCCCCTTTTTGCACCCTGATACTTGATTCAGAAAAGGAGAGGAGGATCAGCGGTTCTTCCCCTGCAGCAGATGGGAGAAAATGGCGCTGAACAGTGTGTTGGCTGCCTGAGAAAGAAGCTCCACCCCCTGTAATGGCGCGTTTCCCCTCTAATCTTTATACTGGCGGGGGTGTAGGACTGTGCCACAACATCATATGCTACCTTTTGCCAGTGAGAGTAGGTTTCATGCTGCCCAGAGCGCCCCTCCCCGCGCCCTGCACCCTGCTGGTCTCTGTGATATGGATAGCATGCTCGTGCAGCCTTCCCGCTCGCTGCGCGGTACCTTAAGCCATCACAATGACCGGAGGTCCCTCTCTGCAGATCTCCGGTAACTCTACTCACCAGTCTTCTGACTTCTGGCTCTGTTAGGGGGGTGACGGCGTGCTGTGGGAGTGAGCACATAGCCGCAGCTAGTGTTCAGTACCCTTCAGGAGCTAATGGTGTCATGTCAGCAGAAGCAGAGCCATGAAACTATTTAGGAAGTTGGTTCCTACTTCTTCCCCCTAAGTCCCACGAAGCAGGGAGACTGTTGCCAGCAGTCTCCCTGTAAAATAAAAAACCTAAATAAAGTCTTTTAGTAGAGCTCCACTAGAGTGCGACCAGTCTGCCTGGGCACATTTTCTAAACTGAGGCCTGGAGGAGGGGCATAGAGGGAGAAGCCAGTTCACACTCAGAAAAAGTCTTAAAGTGCCCATGGCTTCTGCGTAACGGTCTATACCCCATGGTACTAAAGTGGACCCCAGCATTCTCTAGGACGTATGAGAAAGAACGTTTGCAGGTCATAGAATCCTACAAACTACTGTTTGTTTATTGGGAAGATCGCCACTTAGTAACAGCTGGAGGGCAAACCTACTATGTGCCTGGTAGTTGTTTGGAGAAACTCAAATTTTCAGATAATCTACAATAATGTTTACAAATGTACCTTCAGAGCAACAACAAGCAGCGTTTATTATGGACTAGCTGTTCTTCGCATGGGAGTTTCTGATTTTCACGGTTGTACATATAAATGAGTGTTAAAAATTTGGTAAATCTGTAGAGATGTAAATTTGAGACGTCTTAATGTAAGTAAATATTGATCCATGGTTCTTGGGGTTACCCATGGAGCACCCGTTGCAGATACGGTAAAAAGTGATGTACCATTTTGTATTTATTAAATTCTACCCACTGGAGATGCAATCCAAATTTTGATCCGATTGTCCTTTTGGGTATTATCGTTCACGCAACGCAAGCCACGCATCAGTAATGATGTAATTATGTCAACCCTCTTTTCATTTATTAAAATTCTAATTACATAGTTTTCCTATTTCCCACCTGAAGAATGGTTAACTATGTTAAATTTAAGCTTCCTAACATATCAGGAAGGAAGAGAATTAGCGATGAGTCAGTCAGTCAGTCAGTGAGTAAGAGAGGGCTTTCGCATTTATATATATAGATTTTAGGGGCATAACTTTTGCTGGAGCATTAGTGGTGGCAGCAGCATCTCAAAGGGAATGACACTTAATTTGGGAAGTGTCTTTATAGCTACACATATGCACCCTCTAATTGTAGAGAGTCTGGCAGCCCAAAAGGATTTACAGAATCTAATACACAGTTGCCAAGATTCACCTCATAATGGAGCAGTAAATAGTTATTGTGAGGTCAGGTAAGTTAGCAAACAAACATTTTGACCTGCTTGTCCATATTCCACATACTGGTATAGTGGAATATGGACAAGCATATGTCTTTTGGCGGTGATTTTTATCTCAGAGTCTCAGGTTAATAATATATTCTACTTAACCGACAATTTTTAATATTTTTTTTTTACCACCAAAAAACAACAACAGATCAACATACTGTATAAAGAATTAATGCCAGCAGAAAGGGGCCTAGAAAAGTGGGAGGAGAAAGGTGTCATTTGGCTGTGACTTTTACTTCCGCCTTTGAGGTTGAAAAAATGTATTATGGTGGTCGTTTACAATATTGCTCAGTGTGTATGCTGCCAGCGATGGCTGATGTACGCTCCCGGGGGTCGTTAACAACATCCGCTGTCACCTGTACTTGCAGCTCAATCTGACTATATCGTCAGATGCTGCATGCTCAGGCCTACCTCAGCATGACGTCACTGTGCGATATCGCTTGCAATATCTCATAGTGTGGATGCACCAAGTTGGCCCGGGAGGGGAAAAACTATGCGGTATCGTTCATAGAGCGATATCCCCAGCGATATCGCACAGTGACATCATGCTGCAGCGAGCCCGAACATGCAGCATCTGATGATATAATCAGATTGAGCTGTATGTACAGGCGACAGCGGGGGTCATTAACAACTCCCAGGAGCAAGCATTGGCTGTCGCTGACAGCATACACACTGGACAATATTGTAATCAATATCACTCAAAAGGGTAAAATAAGCAACATTGTTTACAAAATCGATAACTGTGTACCCACCATTACACTTATTTAAAAGTTATGTATGTATGTATGTATGTATGTATGTATGTATGTGTGCAGTGGTGCTGAGAGAGGGGGGGGAGGGTACAAATTACCTGGGCCCAGGTCTGATGGAGGGCCCAGTGGGGGCCCAGGCCCATGCCTCCTTGGATTAGGCCATGCCCCCTGAAAAGTACCTGGGCACAGCCAGGCTCTCTACTGCACTAAACAAAACTATACCAAGGTACAATCGGGCACTGGATGTATGAGAACCTCTGCTAAGCTACAGCCAAGAATAAGGGGGAAGTCACTCCCACAATAATACAGGATAAAGGGCAAGTGGAGGCTGCGCTCAGATGTTATAACACAATGGTAAATGTCAATGGATGTATATAATTAAGAATAACATTTTTCAATGACTTTCATAATGGTGACCCCAAGACCCTTAGACTAATAGGGATAGAACATATCCCATTAACTAATAGGGGTGGTGATAATTTCAAAAGATTGTGCCAGCAAGAAGTGTATTGAATGTTCAGAATGTGATCTATATACCCAGAAGGTTTGGGGGCGTGGCCTGGCTGTCTTGGAGAGTGGACGTGCTCTCCCCAGCTCCTGCACACTCAATCTCCCTAATATCCCTCTCCTTCCCCCGACCTGCACCAGGCCGCCCAAGATTCTCTATTGTGACCCCCTGTACGTGTCTGCAGCTGCTGTGGGGGACCCGTGGAGTCGGGGAGTGCTTTTAAGCACTCCTGCGGATTGCGGCCTCCCCCCGGCCTGAAGCCCGGGGCTCGAGTTTGGAGCCGGGCCGAAGTGGCGAACCGGGGCCGAGATACTACCGGGCGCCGCTGCTTCTCTCCCGTCCCGCCTGTGTCCCCCCTTACCCACACCTGGGGACTGCCCGGTCGGAGGACGTTCCCTGGAGGCCGCAACACGAGCGGCGGCCGTCTCACCGGAGGTCGCGGGGGCCGGGCGGCTGGCCCTGTAACCGGAGAGACCCAAGATTGACGGCGGAAGGTGGGATCCCTGGGGTATGTACCGCTCATTGCGGCCCCTGCCTTGCGACCTGCTCCTGGACGCTGCGGAGGCTCCCGGCGCTTCCCGGAGGTTGAGGCCCACATCCCGATTCTAAGCCGGGGCCTCAATTTTGGCGGCGGCCTGCCCGGGACCTCCGGGCCCGACTCACACTCACGAGGGGCATCCGCGGGCACCTGGTGGATCCCACCCTCCTCCGCACATACCTGCTGGCTGCCCCGGACCCCCTGGGGCCCCCAGACGCCGGGGACCCTCCTGAGGGGCTCTGGAATAACCCTGCTCCATCTTGCAGCTCCCTGTCTGCTACACCAGCGGCGGCCATTTTGCAGGCCCATCTCCTTCACTACCTGCAGGTTGCGACCCCCCCTGCCACAGCTCACTGGAGCACGCACTGTATCCCACTTGAAGGCCGTTCCCGCTGTTGACTGCAGACCTCTCTCCCCCCTGCTATCCGGCCCCGAAGCTGCCCCGGTCACTGGCTGGTCCGTGCCCATCTCCGCGGTCCATGAACGAGGGTGGTCCTACACAGAGCCCCGCCTCCTGCGATCTCTGTCTGCCTGCCTCCTCTCCGGGGCCAGGTGGGCCCCCTGCTCTCCTGGGGCTCCCTGGACCTACCTCATCTGCTGGGCTCGGCTGACCACACCATGATGCCTCCTTAAGGCCCTCGCCTTACCTTCCCTGGTCCTGAGCCTCACTGCTGGAGCGCCACCTCTACTTCCCACCCTGTTACCCACCCCCTCCTCCATATGCTCACAATGCCCAGGGGTGGCAAAAAGTCACAGGGGTCCGACCTCACACCATTCCTTACCAAAAAAAACACCCCGGCCAAGAGCAGGCCTGATACTCCCGGACCCCCCCAGGGTCCCTCCGACTTGGAGACCGAAGATGACGATCTCACGCCCCTCACCCGCAAGGACTTTCTCTCCCTCCTTAAGGAGATGCGGGACATTAAGACCTCAGTCCAGGCTCTCCACTCCCTGAAATCCGATATTGCCGACATCGGCTCCAGAACCGATCAACTTGAACGACGAGTGGAGGAGGTGGTGTCGTTCCAACAAACGGTCGAGACCGACTTCCATCAACTCCGCCAAGATGTTGCCCACTTGCGGGAGGAGCATGAGGACCAGGACAATAGGGCGAGGAGAAACAACCTGAGGATCCAGGGTGTCCCTGAGGAGGTCGAGGCGGCCCATCTTGACCTCTACCTCAAGCGCCTCTTTGCACACCTGTCGCCTGACACCCCTGAGGAACATCTCCTCCTGGATCGAGCGCATCGAGCCCTGCGACCTCGCTCTCAGGACTCCTCCCAGCCCAGGGATGTCATTCTCCGACTGCACTATTTCACTGCGAAAGAGGCTGTCATGAGGGAGGCCCGACGGCTGGGGTCTGTGACTTTCCAGAATACCCCTCTTCAGATTTTCCAGGACTTATCTCCGCTCACTCTGGCCAAACGCAGGAACTTCAAACCCGTTACTTCCCTGCTCTCCCGTCATAATGTTAAATACCGCTGGGGTTTCCCTTTTCGTATCCTGGTTTGGCACCAAGGGAAGCTCCTCACGGCCAGGGATCTATCCGAGGCTCAAACGCTGCTCTCCAAGCTGGGCATCCCCACCGCCGATCAGGATATCCATACTCAACGCCAGCCGCCACGGACACAGCGGGATTCGTTTCAGCCCCCTCGTTCTGAGTGGTTTACAGTCCCGGCCTCTGCGGCCTCCCAGGCTCTACCTCCGGTTCCCCGATGGACTTTCAGCTCTTTAATTTAATGTCTCCTCTACTTAATTGGGTCGACCCTTCCTGGTCGCACTCCCCTACCCGGGGAGCTGTACCACTTTAGGTTCCCCGTATCCTGATCTCCCGGCCCCTTAGTTACCTCACGACTGTTCTGTTGTTACCCCCTGTTAAAATGTTATGCTGCTGATATGTTAACATGCTGAAACCTGATTTATTGTCTTCCATCTACCCCCCCCCCCTCTCCCTTACCTCCCGGAGTTGGCGCTCCATCTGTCTTCTCCTCCTGTCTTCTCTCCAGCTTTCTCCCTCAGGTACCTCCAGGGGAGGTTTGCCTCCTGCCCTTCACCAAGCGGCTTGCGCTCCGTGATCCGGACCCCATGCCGCGCCCCCTCAGGGCTTTGAGCCTTCTCTCTGACCTAGGTGCCCTCCCGACACCTAGTACCCCTTTCCCCTGTCAGCACTACCGGTCCTGGACACTACTGCCGGATGACCAACCACCCTCCCCCCCCTCCCGGTTTCCTTTCCCTCCCCCCTCCCTTCTGACCACACTCTCTCTCGCCTTATATCCTTCTTTTCTGTCTTTCTCTCTCCTCCCTCTACTTTCAGCTCTCTCCGCTATTTTCTAATCTACCTGCCTCATCGTTGCTTGCCCATGGGTCTCTGGGTACTATCTTTTAATGTGAAGGGCTTGAATAGCTCTTTGCTTCTCTTAAACACCATAAAGGCGACTTGGTCTTCCTACAGGAGACTCACTTCCTGCATGACTCCCACCCTACCCTGCAATGTAAACCATACCCTGACTCCTTCCATGCCTGCGACCACTCGGCCAAGAAACGGGGGGTTGCGATTTTATTTGCCCGCCACCTCACCTTTGAACTCCTAGACTCATATCCCGACAAAGATGGCCGGTTTCTTGTCCTGGTGGGGAAACTTAATAACAACCTCTGTACCCTAGCCAACGTTTATGCCCCTAACCAACGACAGGAACGGTTCTTTACAAGGCTAGATAACCTCCTTACTCGAGTCCGGCAAGGCGACCTCATACTTGCTGGGAACTTTAACTCCGTCTTGAATCCACAGATAGACCGCTCTCCCTCTCCCCCTACTGCCTCCTCGTCGGACTCCCTTCGCTCCAGATCCCTCCTCCGTCTCATGCGATCCCAACTTCTCTACGACTCCTGGAGGATAAAAGACTCCTCTGCCCGCGACTATACCTTTTACTCTGCCCCTCATAATTCCTACTCCCGCATTGATATGGTCCTGCTCAGCCACGATCTCGCCTTGAATCTCCGTGATGCCCATATTCATCCGCTAATCTGGTCCGATCATGCCCCTATCACCTGCGATCTCGCAGGTTTGGTTTCACGACCTCGCCCCATGACATGGCGCCTTAACGACTCCCTCCTCCACAACCCTGAGATACGTTCCCATCTTCGGGACATGATCTCAGACTATTTCACCTTGAATGATACCCCTGATATCTCCAGGTCCACCCTCTGGTTGGCACACAAGGCAGTTCTTCATGGACACATTATCAGCCTAGCCTCAAAAGCTAAAAAACAATCCCTCTCTCAATTCAACAAGCTCTCTATTAAACTCCACTCACTTGAGACCCAGCATAAGGCGTCCTCCGACCAGGCTGTCTTGTCCGAACTTCGTACTGTTAAGGCGGAACTTGATCTCCTTCTCACTGCACGGGTGGCCAAGCGTCTTAAGTGGCTTCGCCAATCCTTTTATGAGAAGGGAGACAAGGCGGACAAGATCCTGGTGGCACGACTCCGCTCCATGAGAGCCAAAACCAATATTGTCTCCATCAGAAACTCTGTCAATCAACTTGTCCAAGACCCCACTGCCGTTAGAGCTGCCTTCCAATCCTACTACGCTGACCTGTACAACCTCCCACCCCCCCCCACCTGGTTCCTCCCCTCTGCCCCACTCCGACCTCGTATCCCACTTTCTGCTTCTAACTTGCCTAGATTACCCCAGGACGCCATGGACCATCTTAACAGCGAGATCTCGGTGGAAGAAATTACTCAGACTATACTCATGCAAAAAGTTGGCAAATCCCCGGCCCCGGATGGGTTCACTGCTCTTTACTACAAAAAATTCTCTGCTCTTCTCTCCCCCCACCTTCAGTCCCTGTTCAATAGGATTGTCCATGGCGACCCTTTTCCCCCTGAGATGCTGGAGGCTAGAATTGTGGTGATCCCCAAAGAAGGCAAGGACACCCTTAACTGCGCTAGCTACCGCCCTATATCTCTCTTCAACTTGGACTTGAAAATCTTTGCTAAGATCCTGGCCAACCGTCTTAACCCATACCTCCCTTCCCTTGTTCATTACGACCAGGTGGGGTTTATCCCGGGCCGTCAGGCGAGAGATAACACCAGGCGTGCTATTGCTCTTATACATATCTCGAACTCCAGGAGGTCCCCCACTATCATGCTCTCCTTGGATGCTGAAAAAGCATTTGACCGGATCTCCTGGAGTTTTCTGAGAGCCACCCTGGAGGCCTATGGCTTGTCCGGTGGCTTTCTCACTAGCGTCCTGGCACTATACTCCACCCCCTCTGCCACAGTTTTAATCAATGGTGTCCCATCCGCCCCACTTAGCATCTCAAATGGTACACGTCAGGGTTGCCCCCTCTCGCCCCTAATATTTGCTCTCATTATAGAGCCCCTTGCCTCCCAAATTAGAGCGCATCCAGATATACACGGAATACAAGTAGGCCCCACAGATCCTAAAATCTCCCTTTTCGCTGACGACATCCTACTTTCTCTGACCCAACCCCTTATCTCACTCCCAAACTTATTTTCAGTCCAGCATTCTTATAGCCTTATATCAGGGTATAAGATCAACTACTCCAAATCCGAGGCCATGCTGCTTCATATCCCTCATCGAGAGGCTGAGTCCCTTCGCGCTAACTTTAATTTTAAATGGCAGCCAACAAAGATTAAATATCTGGGGATATACCTGACTTCTCGTTATGATTCCCTCTTTCGGGAAAACTTCCCACCCCTCCTCACCAACACACTCGCTGACCTGACCTCCTAGAACAGTCTTTTCATTTCGTGGCTGGGCAGGATCATAGCGGTTAAAATGACCATAATTCCCAAATGGCTCTATCTTTTCCAGACCCTCCCAGTGGCAGTCCCGGCCTCCTTTCTTCGTACTATCCAACGAGCCCTTGTGCGTTTTATTTGGAATCACAGACCCCCCCCCCCCGCATTGCTGCCAATACCCTGAAAAGGCCATCCTCAGCGGGAGGTAGAGGCCTTCCTGATGTCAAACTTTACTACCTAGCCTCTCACCTATCCCATATTGTCACCTCTTATGCTCCTCCGGGATCTGTATCTTGGCTGGATATTGAGGCAGCCTTCATTGGTCTCCCGGACCTGACCCCCTTATGGGGTCTGCCCTCCACCTCCCGACCCCCAACCTCTAAACTTCTCTCCACTATTAAATTCAACCTTAAAACTTGGGACTCCCTCTCCCTGAAGAAGGGTCTCACCACTACCCCCTCGCCCTTGACCCCCATCTGGCAGAACCCTATGTTTCCTCCTGGACTCTCAACTACGAGGTCCCGTTTATGGATAACGCTGGGCCTCAAATTCCCGATCAACTTTGCCGATCGGGGCCAATGGCTGTCCCTGCCTGACCTCCAACAAAAGACCCCTTCACAACCACTTAATCCCTTCCAATTCCTACAAATATGCCACTTTCTAGGCTCTCTCCCCTCCACCGCCTTACTTCATGCCCTCACCCCCTTTGAAAGCTCATGCATCAACTCCCATCTCTCCAAAGGCGTAATCTCCCAACTCTACTCTCTTTTACTAGACTCCTCCCTTCCCCCCTCCCGGCCCCATGAGCTCGCACTTACTATTTCCCGGATACATACTATGTACAGATTGTACCGTGGTTCTCTCCCCCCCCCCCTGTCCCCCTTTCTCATCTCCCCTCCCCCTCCCCGAATTCTACGTTTGAAGGTTACTGTTCTTTCTACACTGACTAACCTTGTTGTTTACTTGAAAACTTGTGGTTTATACTGGACGCTGGCTCTGATGGCCAACTGTCCCATGTATTCATGTAATGTTTTCTTTCTGTGCTTAACCACGTATAAATAAAGAATTAAAAAAAAAAAAGACTGCAGGATCATATTGTGTAATTGATACACACTGCTTAAACTCTTTTGTAGTCTCTCAGTGATCTAATACACTAAACCGACAATGACTGCTGTACAAACAACTTACAGTAGGTGAGTTATCAATACCTCTGCTACAAAAGGTTAGAGGTGAACTCATCACCTATCTACTACTGTTACTAACAAATATTTCGCCTGCTACCGTGTATGTCCTTTTATTTTACATATTGGGTCTAATTCAGGTTGGATCGCAGTGTGCATTCCAACCGGAATATTTGAGAAAAAGATGTGGGCTCATGCGCAGCAACTGTCCTGTGCATGCGCCTGCATTTTCTGTGGGGGGGGGGGGGGGCGCAGAAAATGTGATCGCCTCTGCCTGTCAATCAGGCAGAGGCGGTCGTGGGGCGGAGGGTCAGGCAACGCTCTGTTTCTAGGGAGGAGAAGGAGCGTTGCGGGGGCGGAGCCAGATGAACAGGGGCAGTGTGGTGCGAATGGGGGCTTGTCGGGCCATGATCGCAGTGGCTGTGTGACGTCACATGCAGCCGCCGCAATCGGGAAAATTACGGCAGGAGGCTTCCTCTATTTTTGCTAACAAGCAGAAATTTGCGATGCGATCGCAATTTCTGCTTGTTGAAGGGGGGAAGCTCCAGTCAGCATGCTGGGCAGTCTTGCCCAGCTATGGGTGGCCCCCAGCATGTGCTCCAAAGGATAGCAAATTCTGGTAATTAGCAGAATTTTCTATCCTTACTGAATTAGGGCCATAATTTGAAATTATCTGCGATGTCTGAACCAGCAGTTATCTCTAATTTCTTTTTTATATTCTTTTCTTCTGGTTGTATACATAAATGAACAGTATTAGTTTTCATTTATCTTTAAAATTATTTATTTAATAAAACTAATGATGTAGCAAATTTAAATCAAGTAATTCACTATATATGTCAGATTGCGTGTTGATTTTATATTCTAAAACTGGCAAAAAAATATATTTTGTTCTTTGTGCAAAAACTTATCTATTCGTTCATTTGTGTTTTATTTATTTTACATATGTGGTTTATTTTGGCTAAAAGTTAAACTAAAGAACCAAAACATTCCATACAATCTTGCTAATCTTTAGCCTTAAGATTCTTTTGGCACAGGTCTTTTCCGTGTGCCACACTATGGTACTAAATCAATGAACCTTCAATAAACCTGAAGTGGTATCTATTCTTCAATTTGGTAGGCCCTATGCCAAAAGGAACTTTGCATGTGGATTCTTTAGGGAGGGTCCTGATCCCTCTTCCCCTTTTTAAGGTAGAAAACAGAACCAATTGATCTACTTGTTTCCATAGCAAGAGGGCACGATCAATCTCTTCAATGATGATTGACAGGCAGAGGTGTTTGTGGGGCAGGAGGGAGTGTCGTGTTGGCGTTTCATGGGCAGCATTGTGGCATTGGGCGGGCACGGTCCAGGCAACTCAGACATGTACAGTCCATTTGCGAGGCGGGCTGCGGCAGCTGCGCGGCGTCATACTCAGCCACTGCAACTCAAAAGCGGGTTGCCGTCTGCCTTAGCAGATAGGCTGCGTAGGCAGAGGGCAACCCTGAACATGCGAGAGCTTCGCCGTTGTGCAATGCGCTCTCATGTTTGTGGGAGGGAGGGGCAGGACCCGGCATGTGGGGAGGACTTGCCCTGTGCTAAGCTTACCCACGTGTGTCAAGTTGTAGATGTGCAATTTTTCGCACATCTACAACCCATGCTGAATTAGGTCCTTAGTTGACAACAGTATTAGTAGTGGTAAAGAGGATAAGTCTAGCATGGGAGAAAAAGCAGTTATGATGCAAAATGAATGTCATAGCTTAAAGATAGTTGTTACAGATTAGTTATACTTATTAAAAGTGTTAACATTTTAAAAAAAATAACTGGAACACTTCCTCTTTGAGATGTATAGTATATCAGAAAAATATAATTACTATTATTCTGGGCCCCTGATGTTAACTGTTTTGTAATGAGCATTTGATGATGTTTTGGGATTCTGGCTTCCCTGTCCTCCCTTGAGATTTCTGACTAATTTTATTGAGTAATACTGTGATCATAATATGTCAGAGAAGGACAGCATGTTGTACTACATGTATGGGATACATTTATGGATATGAGTTTTCCCCCTAATTTGAAGGATAATTCCTATATCTAGTTAAGTACATTTAAAATGATTTACTTCTTTTCCTATTCTAGTTTTTTTAAACATTATGAATAACATGTATCACATAAGAGATCCAAGACCTGTATAGTTTGTTTAATTTATGTTCAAGACAATTCAATCACTGCAACTTACAGCATGTAGTAGTAGTAGTAGTAGTAGTATTATTATTATCTTTTATTTATATGGTGCCACAAGGGATCGGCAGCACCCAATTACAAAGTACATCTACAAATAAGCAAAACAAGAAAACAGTGACTTAGGGGGGTATCCAATTGCCCGCGATAATGCCACAGCCATGAAAAAACACAGGTGTTTTTAGTTTTTTTTATCACCCTCATCTAATTAGGTTGTGCGAGAAACCCCCTTTCATCATGTGAAAATATATAGGTCCCGCGAAAAGCCGCGGACCTATGTATGTTCGCAGCACTTATTGTGGGTCTAAGGGACAATTATCGCGGAGTATACTTTTACATCCCTAAGGCACGCAAAGCATAATCCGCTATAAGTGCCGGCATCAGGGATGAGTGCGGGCTTATTGGGGCTAATTGGATAGCCCTCAGCGAGACAATTAACCATGGTAATTGATCGCGGGTAATTGGATACCGCCCTTACAGTTCAAGACAATATTGGACAAGTATATATAAACAAAGCTGCATAAGCAGACAACACTGAAATAAGTATTAGGGTGGCAGAAAAACAAAGGATTTGGTGCTGCTAAAGAGAGTCTGGAGGAGTAGATGGTTTAAGTAAGAGAAGGAAAAGCAAATGAGGGCAGAGGGCCCTGCTCGTGAGAGCTTACATTCTAAAGGGGATGGGCAGACAGACAAGGGTGACACAGGTGGGGTAGACAGTGAGTGTGGGACAGAGGGTTAAGATGAGAGTTGGCTGGGTTTGGTGAAGAAGTTGGACTTGAGAGCACATTTGAAGTTTTGATAATTAACTTGCTTACTGTGAGGAAAAGTGAATTGTCATTAAATGCACTGGAAGACAGAAGGTCAGGTGCTTTGTTCTCTGCTATCCCTAAGGCAACATTAATAAAAGACCTCTGTCACTGGATAGGCCTTACTAACAAAGAAAGTGGTGTTGGGTCATGAAACTCTTTGAGAATAAATGATGGGAATTGCATTTAAAATTAATAATGATGTATTAAGTTATAAAGTGTTAAATATGATATAAGCAAATTACAGTTCTCAGTAGACAACAAATACCTCAGGCTGTGTGACTGAAAAAAATATCTTGAATTGGGTATGTCATAAACTCTAAACATTAGATAAAGAGCTATTCATTGTGTATAAAACGACAAATGTGAGACTAGCTTTGTACTATAAATATATTTATATACTGAACAATCACTTAGTATGATCACTGAGTAATGGGTTTACATATATATGTATTGTATAACAAGGCATGAAGGTTCTTTCTATTATACACAATAAGCAACATGCATATACAGTATACAGTAAGCCAAGTTCAAAGGACAGTCCCGAATACTGTATGGCTACATGTATGGTTAAGGTCCACTTCTCTTTTTTGAGGATTTTTTTTATCTATGGCGGTCACTAAACTTTCTGAGCTAATTATGCTCACTTCTACTCTATTGAGCCTATAACATCTTTACAGAGTCATTGGTGCTGATTAGTTGAATATAGAGATATACAACATTCAGGTAAGGCAAAGTCAGCAGTCAGATCAGTGGTGACAGAACAAAATTAAAAGACGCAAATGAAAGGTCAGGGATGAAAGAGTTATAACCCAAAGTGCATAGTACAAGAAACCCAGGATAACTGTAAAATAGTGACACCCAGATAAAGACAATATGAGAGATGCCTCATCGCTTGAAAAGTGATAAAATGGAGAGTGAAAAACTACCAGCCAATGTCTAAAATGGGTGTGTGGCTGTAATGTCTGGCAATACCTGCTGTGCCGAGCTGCCTGAGAGGGGGGGGGGATAATCGCTCGGCAGGTAGGAGCTGGTGCCGGTATCCGGCACCACAATGCACTACAGGGAAAACTACAACTCCCAGCAATCCTTGCTGTCGGGAGCTCCCGATGTCAAGGGCTGCTGGGAGCTATAGTTTATTTTCAGTTTCTTCAAGTAGTTTGGTGCGGTGCCGGACACCTGCCTGCAGAGCGATCCTCCACCCTCCGTCCCAGGCAGCTCCGCAGAGCAGGTATTGCCAGACACTACGGCTATCTGCTGGGATGTTGTGGCATGGGGACTAGGGCTATGTGCTGTGTGCGGAGGCTATGTATGTGCTGGGAGTGGGGGAGACTACTGCTACAGTATGTGCTAAAGGCAGACTACAGCTATCTACTGGGAGTGGGGTGTGGACTATGGCTATGTGCTTAGGGAGGTGAGGGGCTTTGTGCAGGGAGGGGGACTATGGCTATCTATGCTGGCAGGGAACTATTGTTATTTAATTATTGGCTATTTACTTGGATGGGACTATGCGTATGTGCAGGGAGGGGGATGGGGACTATGACTGTGCTGGGAGGGGGGAAATAACTACGAGCTGTGTTCTGGTGGGGGCTATGGCTATGTGCTGGGGGGACTACGGCTTTTGCTTGGGGAGGTAGGGGCTATGGCTATTTACTGGGAGAGGACTATGACTATGTGCTGGGAGGGGGATGGGGACTATGACTATGTGCTGGGAGGGGGGAAATAACTACATTCTGTGTTCTGGTGGGGGCTATAGCTATGTGCTGAGGGAGGACTACAGCTACTGTATGTACATTTGAATAGGAGAGTTACGTAGTGCCAGTGCTGCAATTGTGGCGGTACTGCATATCGGTAAGAAATTCCCAGCCGGTACGCATTACCGCTGGGCCGCCACTTTGCAGACACCGTGGAGAGAGGAGAGCGCAGCATGCGCCTCTCCTCTCCTGCCCCCTTCAGTTCGTAGACTGCCGTTTTCTCTCCGCTTTGAGTCCGGCGGCTGCGGCAGCGTGTACTCAAACGCCAGTTCGTAAGCCAATCAGAGCTCGTGGACCGGCAGCTAATCAGGAGCTGCGCTGCCAGACCACGAGCTCTGATTGGCTCGCGGGCCGGCACCAGAATTTGAGCTACAGGCCGCCGCCGCAGGAGGAGACCAGCCTGAGGGCAGGAGAGGTACGTGCTGCGCTTTCTTGTCCCCGACAGCAGCAGCAGACAGTGCCAGCCCAAGGCAGCATCAGCATCAACAATGGTGAGTTGTGCTGCTGGGGGAATATCTGGCACTGTGGGGCATATCTGGTACTGTGGGGGCATGTGTATCTGGCAATGCAGGGGCATATCTGGCAACATGGGGGCATATTTGGCAACGTGGGGGAATATGTGTATCTGGCACTGTGGGGGAATATCTCCATAGGAAAGGGTTCTTTACTGTAAGTTCCTTACCATATGATGGGAATTTCAATTACAGAATTTATCAATAGTGACTGTATAACTTTCTTATAAAAATTAAATCTGCAGTAATAATAATAAATATAATGGGTATGCGGTGTATGCTGGACACAGCCCACTGGGTCCAGGGGGCCCGCACAGCACACCCTGCAGCAATTCTATACACTTACCGTGTACTGTATGAAGCATGCACAAATCACAGGGAAAATGGTGCTGGCATAATTTTCCCAGAGGTACTGTATGCGCACATGCGGTAGACTCTGGCAGATTCTACTTCTACTAGTATGGGGGAGGCCAACTCAGACAACACATCAGACCCCCTTCCCTCATGTGAGAACCTGGTGCCAAGGTTCTCACATACATAATGTACAACTTGGTGAAGATAACCTTATAGAATTGTTTGTCTAAATAAATGTTACTTGTAGTGTGAGGGTTACATGCCCCTTTAAACTTATGTATCAAGAGCGGCAATGTTACTCTTGTGCAGTAGAAAAGACAGTGTTCTAGTAGACACCATACTTGGACATTTAAAATGAACAAACTTCAGTCTTTACAAATTGTCTTTGGTTAAAAATGTCAGTCATTGTGATTTAAAGTAATTAGTATTTCAACATTTTTGTGATGCTTTATAACATCTGATAATGTTACTTACAGCAAGACTACTGTAGAGAACAGATGTTGTCATGATTACCTGTGCAGATGATCTTGGCCAGAGGGAATCGCACAGATGCTTTTAAACATGCTGTTCAGTGGTTCTTTCCAACTATATCTGAATATATTATTCCCTCCTGATTTGTCTGTTATCCACATCTCATGCTATGCTGTAAAACACATGAATATACTTCTGAGACAGTTCAAATAAAATGTAACTCTACGCTAGGTATAAACAGGACTACTTTATGGAAGGACTTTTCCCTTACCTGACTTAATATTGTTATTTATTTATTTATTTAATTTTAAATACTTTACTGTACCACCAGTATCCAGATCTGTACAGTACTATACTGTATATACTAACTTCAGAAGAATCATTCTTACAGAACCTAGGCTGATCTTATATTGCACCTACTGGTATAGGAATGCTGATGTCTCGTGTGCAGGCCTACTGTAAGTTGACCATGCTAGTGAGTTTAAAAGAACTAACTGCTTGAAAACTGCTGTCTTGTTTATTAAATATAATTAACTATAATTAAATAAGAATTAGCCATCTATGGTCTGATTCTCAAGGGTAGTTGTATGTCTATCAAAAATATGTGTGTTACCTCACATGCCTGTGAGATGTCACAAGTGGTGAATATACTTGTTACATCTTGGATGTACTGGGAGAGCCTTTTACTTTGGACTCTGTGGTAATCCTGTTCATGACTCCAATTCAAGGTGTGGTACCCTGAAATAAACTTATAGATGCTTTATTAGAGATTGTTACTACAGGTCCGAAGTTCCCTGGTTACAGCAGGATGCAATGATTTGGTTACTTGCTTGTAAACTCATTTTCTGCAGCAACCTTGTAATTCCCCTCCTCCACCCCACAACAGAGAGGAAAGGAATCCCAGCCAAACACAGTAAATACACACAGATATATGCTGCCAACACCTATGCCAAGTGAAAGCGGTTACCTTCAGTGGTACAACCCAAAATTACATGAGGGTGTAGACAAGAACAAAGTTGCTGCAAATTACAATGCAGTGGCATGAACATTCCAAAGCTAGAACCACAGGATAGTATTTATACAAAAATAAAATAGAGATAAAAGGTAGAAATTTCAGGCAAATATATTTTCTAGCAGCAAACATATTTGGGGAACTGGTAGAGTTGTTTCTATTAAGATAAATAATACATCATCCAATGGCCCCTTGATGTTATGTACAGTTAAAGGTAGCATGTTAGTGCTATAGGTGTATAGTATAATTGGTGTATTTTTTTATAGATGCCACCAATATAATTCTGTATTAGTCACTGTAAGTAACACAGGAGTAGATTAAGCTCAGATCTTGGATTTTCTGTAAAACAAAACACTATTTTTTTTTATTTAAAGGAAGAAAGGTAAATGGTCAATAGTAGTTTTGACAATAACGAGAATGAATCTGTCAAGAGAGTGTCAGCCTCATTACAAGACCTGTAATTTGCATCTATACTACCATCTCATTCTCGGCTTCTGCCTACGTTGCTCCTGTTCATCATCTTCGGTGTCTACCCTTCTAGCAAAAGACTTGAACAGTTCCTGACTATATGATCTGGTACCTGCAACTCTGACCAAGTTCAGCATCCACCTGATAGAGGCCTCTGTGCTCCACCCAGAATTCCCTGCTACCATGGTTCTTCTACTGAGAATATACATATGTGTAAAGTGTGATCCTGGCACTGTTTAAGGAATAAAGTGGTTGAGTGATCTGCGCTATGTAATGTTAAGCTGCTCAGATTGTGGTATAACTGTGATCAAATAAACAATGAGCACTAATGTGGTGTGTGGTAAAAATATTAAGCACAAAATGACATACTGTAGTATGAAAAACAATATAAAAATGTTAATAGCTCTTTTGAATTATTTATGGACATTCGGCAGGTGGGTGATAATACAAAGTCCAGAGAAGCAAATGACCCTGATCTTACCTTATCTATGTTCTGGTGGTCTGGAAAGTCCTTCAGTTTCTTCCAGTGAGATGGGTGTTCAGGGTTTGGCTAGCAGCTGCCATTGTGGCCTTGGTGGTTATTGATGATATCAGTTGCCGCTCTGGCTTTGCTCTCCATCCTCACCCAACAAGGATGTTTTGTTAATTTCCTGGGTTTTTATTTATAATGAAAACTTTAAAATAAACTTTATTGTTTTTCAAATAACAATGGAAATTGTAGACAGGAAGTCTCATAAAAGAGTGGTAACCCCAGGCTTGCCTATATACTGTAGGCCATTTAAAAAAAAATCAATAATTAAAAACTTGTCAGTTTTGTGCTTATTTTTGTAATAAAGTTCTAATAAGTGTATGTGAATTCATATTTGTCCCTATTCAATGTAATTGTTGTATAAACAATTATAGTAAAAATCATTGTAAAAAAGCATTTAGGGGCGTGGCCTGGTGGCTGAACTGCTAGGAAGCATTCTCAGAGTCCTCCTGAGATTAGGCTTCTAAATTCCCCCTTTATATCATTTATCACCCCTGCTTTGTGGCCCCCATGACTGGGTTTATAAACACTGTGTCTCTCTGGGGTTGGTGGACTTTGGCCGCGGAATCGGGGAACCGGTTTCCTGGCTCCTGCGGGTTGCGGCCTCTTCACCAGCATCAAGCCGGGACCTCGATTACCTGCCACCAGAGGTGCTGCTGCCGCGGATGCCGCAGACGAGATCCCTGGGTGCCGTGGATTCTGCTGCTGAGCCTGTGCCTGACTGTGGAGGAGCACTGCGGACGACGGCCCTGCGGTCCCTGTCCTGGAGCTCCGGGTGTCCGTGAGTGCGGCGGCCGTCTCTTTGAGGGAGGATGGAGCTACGGGGACTCGTGGTGTCAGACGGGGGATCGCGACCCGGCCGGGGCCTGCAGAGTGAGATTGCCGCTGGTGCCAGGGTCATCTTAGCGCCGCACATTAGCCGCTGCGGCGACGTCCTCTCCAGCGCTGCCTGGCCCCTGCTCTCCCCGGTGGGCGGGGAGACGGGTGCCGGAGCCACATAGCTGCTGCTGGCTCTTTGTGCTCTGCCTGCCTGACACCCGTTCTGTGGGGGGGGGCGGGCTCCAGGGACACACTGCAATTGCCAACTCCCAGCTTACTCACTGTTTGCCAGCTATTCTGAGGGGAACATAGCCCTAGCATCACACTGCAGCTGCTGGCTCCCTATGTTGATTATTGATAGCCAGCTGCATTGCAGTTACAGTAGTGGGGCTCTTGTTACTCCCCCCTGACGCCGCTAGCCTGCAGGGCAGCAACCCCAGGACCGCACTACAATCACCTAACCTCGATTTCATACAATACCCTCTGACCTGGCCCATATTATATTCCTGCTTGAGCCCCTGCTTATTCTGCTTGCTCCTGGAGGTTGCTGTGGGGCACCCCGGGCTCTGGCTGGTCGGTGACCAGGACCCACCGCCTCTTGGCCCCCACTGGTCGATTCCTCAGTGTCCCTGATACATTATGCAGCAGGGGGGTGCCGGAAAATAGACGTGGCAGCTCCAACTCTATTACACCCGCCTATAAATCCCCACTCCCTCTTGCAGTTGGTCGACCCACCACTTTGAGTTCCAGTGATCGGTCTGGGACGAACCCCTGGGCTGTGCTTTGACTACGCTGCGGTGGCTGCTCCTCTGATTGGCAGCGATAATTGTTTCCAACAGCTGCAATATATTCTCTTCATCTTCGCCATCTCCACGGTCTGGTCCTGGTTTCCCTCACGGCCGCGATGGTATCTGGATGAATAACGCCCCATGGTCGGCCTGACCGCCTCATAGCTTTCCTGTGTCAATTACCACTCTCTACCTCCCTACTCCTTTCCCCTTTATATTGCATCTTTCCCGGAGAAGATAGACCCCTCCCCTGCCTGATTTCATTATGTCACAAAGGAACAAGAAGGCTCCCCAAGCACCCACAAATTCTTTTGGCGGCAAGTCTAAGGGTTCCCAGACCCTGGCACACTCTCCGGAGTCTCCTTCATCCCCATGATCTTCAGAGTTGGGTATTGACCCTCAGATACAGGCAGTGATGTCTGGCCTCTTGGAGGGTGTGCAAACAGCCTTCACACAGAAACTGTCCAAAGCGGTCCTGGATTTCAAATCAGAGATCGCCTCGCTTGGAAATCGTACATATGTCTTGGAGACTAAGACCGACGATTTATGCCGCTCGCAACTGCGTCTAGACCACGAGCTCTCAAGGCTCCACGCTGAGGTGGAAACCCTTAAGGAACGCCAAGAAGACCAAGAGAACCGGTCCCGTCGCAATAATTTGCGGATACGTAACGTGGCGGAATCAGTTCAGAGCTCTACGTTGCTGTCCTTCTTGAGAGACCTTTTCCAGCATTTGGTCCCGGATTTGTCTGATGAAGACTGTCTCTTTGACAGGGCACACAGGGCCTTGCGGGCCAAACCATCAACATCCCAGCCTCCTCGGGACATTATAGCCCGTCTCCATTATTACCGCTCGAAGGAAAAAATAATTGCCTCCGTCCGGGACGCCTCTTACATAGTCTTCCGTGGCATGCAAGTGCAGATCTACCAAGACCTGGCGCCTTCGATCATTCAGAAATGACGGGACTTCCAACCGATTACTAGGCTTCTACGCCAACACCAAATTCGATATCGCTGGGGATTCCCCTTCCAATTGCAGCTCTCTTTTAAAGGCATCAATTATGCGATTAAAGCCCTGCCACAAGGGCAGGCAATGCTTCATAAGCTTGGTCTTCTCCCAGAATCGTCGTCCTCTTCTGTCGACCCATCTGCCTCTCCGAAATCACAACGACTCCGTCCGCCCCAACCGGACTGGATGAGAGTGTCTCGTCGTGGGGACGAAGATGGAACTCCCCCCTGATCTCCCACCCTTTGCTCTCCCATTGTTTTCATTGTGCCATTGCATCTATTTGCTGGAGGCTCCCCCTGGACTAGACTGTTCGTCCTTTATTCTCCGGACTTTCTTGTTTTTTTTTTTTTTAATGTTGACTTGATATAATGCTGTTAATGTTATATACCTAATGTTACTAGATTTTTTGAAAGCTGAGGGCCCTCCTCGGAGCGGGTTGACCTGGTCCCTGCTCCGTGGACCCCCTTTGTTCATTTCAGGCACTTTGTATGATAGTCCTGTAGATGCTTCACCTGTTATAGCTATAACTGTTCACTTTGCCTCTAGATTTCTGGTCAAATGTTGACTGGTCGGTTTGCGGTTTGGTCCCTGTGGCTTAGCCTACTATACGGACCACATGCTATTGCTTCACTACCCCCTTTGATATTCCCCTCTCCTTCCTTCCCAACTTTCCCCTCTCCCCCCCTTTTTTTTCTCTCTCCCTTCTCTCCCCCTCTCTCTCTCCTCTGCCTCCCCCTTCCCTCCCTTCCTGACACAGGTTTTGTTTTCAAGTTGTATACTTTTTGGCATCGGCCATTTTGTTCTCGGTCAGGCCGCCGACCTGATGTGTTGGTGCGTGCCACTACCCCCATGCGCCCTTATTTGAATACTCTATTGATTGTATTTTTCCTTTGTCTGTCGGTCCTGTTACGGGCCCCACTGTTAAAGGGTTTCTGCCCGAGTGGGCTTTTTCTTCTCTCTTCTTGCTCTTTCTTGTTTTCTTTCTGTGGCCTTCTTTTCCCTCATTTCCTTTTTCTCCCATTGTCCTTGTGGTGGATTCCGGGTATCCATTTTACTTGCCATCGTTCTTTAATATATAGCTTGGCCCCGGGAGGCCTTTGTTTTTGTACCCCCTTTTTCATGATTTTAAATGAGATACCGCTTCTCAGGCCAACATGCCCCTAAAGATATTATCAGTTAATGTAAACGGCCTCAATTCCCCCCAAAAAAGGACGGTGCTCTTGGGTGCCTGTAGACGTGAGAAAGCTGACGTAGTTTTTCTCCAAGAAACTCACCTCACGGGCTCCCATACTCAACTCCGTGGTAAGCAATTTACACAAACTTTCTTCGCCTCCGCGGACTGTAAAAAACGTGGGGTCGCAATTTTAATTAATCGTCACATTCCATTTACACATAGCAAAACTGTGGCGGACCCAGATGGACGATACTTGATGGTTATTGGTACACTCCGCTATGAAATCCTGACACTTATCTCTGTATATGCTCCTAACCAAGATCAACCTCAGGTTTTCCACTCCCTTTTCCGTCACATTGGCAAAGTTGCACATGGTCACATCATATTGGGTGGGGATTTCAACACTATTCTTGACCCCCTATTAGATAAGACTGGCCCCCCCTTGCCTCTAAAGCTTCACGCACGCTTGCAACCTCCCTTAAATTTCATGACCTCCGTGACTCATGGCGTCTCTGCCACTCGGTTGCCAGAGACTATACCCATTATTCAGCCCCGCCCCAGCACTACACCTGGATTGATATGCTACACATCTCTTCCTCCATTGCCTCTAGAATTACTGATGCGGGAATAACCCCTTTCACATGGACTGACCATTCTGGTGTTTATATTCTTATAGATCTGTATTATTCCGCACACACTGTTCGCAAATGGCGTTTCGATGAATCCCTGTTGCTTAACCCATCAGTTTCCGCAGAAATACAACTGGCGATAGAACAATACTTTATTGAGAATACCACACCTGACATCTCTTCTGGTATTGTCTGGGAAGCCCATAAGGCCACCTTGAGATGCCTTCTTATGGCACGGACCTCTTCGCTTCGCAAAAGAGCGACGCAGGAGATACACTTGCTAGAATCGCAAATTGCTACCCTAGTCACCCAACATAAGCTAAATCCCTGCCCTGCTTTGCTTGCGCAACTGACTAACTTGCAAGGCCAATAGAACGCGCTTTTGTCTCGTCGTGCGGCTCTCATTCTCCGTAAATGAAATCAGAAGTTCTATGATAAAGCGGACAAATTCGACTCCCTACTGGCGAATAAACTGCGACGTAAGCAAGCGGGTGGCGCAATTGACAAATTGTATTCACGAATCTTGGGTGATTTCACTTAATACCCTAAACAAATGGACGAAGAGTTTAAGGACTACTATAGCTCTCTTTATAATTTGCCGACCCCAACGCACTCCCCTTCCCTCGACCCAGGGAGACTAAGTTCCTACCTGTCCTCGACCCCTCTCCCAGGCATTTCCGAGGCCCAATTAGATATACTGAACCAGGATATCTCAGTAGAGGAGACGTTAACAGCCGTGAAGTCTATGCGGCCCTCAGCTGCCCCCGGCCCTGATGGTTTCACGGCGCACTATTACAAACACTTTGCTAAAGTATTAGCCCCTCACCTTACCGCCCTCTTTAACCAGATCTTGGGGGGTGCATCCTTTGCTCCGGCAACCACTCAAGCTGATATTGTTGTGACCCCAAAACCTGACAGAGACCCCACCCAGTGCGGCAATTATAGGCCTATCTCATTGCTCAATGTCGATTTAATAATTTACACCAAAATCCTAGCCTTGAGACTGGCCCCCCTTCTTTCTGTATTGGTACATCCCGATCAGGCCGGATTTATTCCAGGCCGACAGGCCTCTGATAACACTAGAAGGGCCATTGATATTATTCACTCTATCCATCGGCAAAAATCCTCTTCCCTGTTATTAGCCTTGGATGCGGAGAAGGCGTTTGACCGCATTTCATGGCCTTTCGCCTTCTCCGTTCTTCAATGCATGGGCTTTTCCAGTAAGTTTTATGATGGTGTCTTGGCATTGTATCGCAACTCCTCGGCGCGGGTCTCTGTCAATGGGGTCACCTCTTCAAGTTTTGACATATCTAATGGGACCAGGCAAGGATGCCCGCTCTCGCCCTTGATTTTTGCCCTCGTCATGGAGCCTTTAGCGGCCAGGGTTCGTCTGAACCCGAATATTAAGGGGGTTCAGATCGGCCATGCGGAACACAAAATTGCACTTTATGCTGACGATGTATTAGTTTCTCTTACAAATCCAACATCGTCACTCTCTCCTCTCCTCTCTGAGATAGACCTGTATTCACAATACTCGGGTTATAAGATTAATGCTTCTAAAACAGAAGTACTTGATTTTACATTACTCCTACGTCTAGGACACAACTTGAATCAACATTCCCATTTTCCTGGCATAACCGTAAAATCAAATACCTAGGAATTTACCTCACCCACAGACACCACCAACTTTTTCAAGCGAACTTCCCACGACTTTTGGAACAAACTCGTTCGGATCTCCAAATCTGGTCCTCCTATTTCATTTCATGGATTGGACGTGCCAATTCTGTAAAGATGAATGTCCTTCCTAGGATTATATACCTTTTCCAAACGCTCACGATCTATATTCCCTCCTACGTTTTTAAATTCTTGCAGCATCAAACTTCCCGCTTCATTTGGGCCAATAAACATCCTAGAATTAAACTCTCGTTGTTACAACGGCCTTCTTGGTGTGGAGGCTTAGGCATACCCAATTTTAAATACTATTACTATGCAGCCCAGATAGCCTCCTGTGTTCAGTGGTGTGGTTTTGGGATGGACAAGATTTGGATAACTATTGAAGCCCAGTGGTGGCCCGCTCACTGTGTATTTGGGATCTCGTGCTGAGGAAACTACAATTGGCTCCTAATCCATCCCCCCTTGTACCTCTGTTCCATAACCCTGCCTTCCCTCCAGGAATGGTTAAATCTGCTTTTTCACTTTGGAAACAGGGGAACATTTATTTTCTCAATGACATCACCACTAGTACAACTTTTCCTACGTTTACCCAGATTCAGACACAATACTCCCTCCCTCATAGTGAATTTTTTCGATACCTCCAACTTAGGCACTTCCATTCTGGGGTCCATACCACTCTCTCTTCTAGGCCACTCACCACTCTTGAAAATATATGTCTGAGACGATCTTCTATGAAAGGTCTTATCTCTGACCTCTATGCTTTGCTATTGCAGGGCTCTGCCGCTCCCAAAGATGCCAGAGAGTTGGCCTGGGAGGGGGATCTGGGTGTCACTTTGGATGAGGAGGAATGGGGAGAAATATGGAGTAATGCGTCCTCCAGTTCTATCTGTGTCTGGATAAAGGATTATGTGTATAAACTGTTATACCGTTGGTACTATGTACCCTCTCGCTTAAAGGCGATGTATCCCGATGTTACAGACAGTTGTTGGAGGGGATGCGCTGCTGAAGGGACATATATGTTCATATTTGGTGGACTTGTCCGAAATTAGTATCTTTATGGAAAGACATTGTTCGACTTCTTTCGTGTCTATTCACTGTCCCAATCCCCATGGACCCTAAATACTTCCTACTCCCTCTAGATCTCCCGACCTTAACTAAACACCAGAATAAGCTATTGCGTCATGTGGCTACTGCTACGACATGCCAAATAGCAAAAGCCTGGAAATCTCCCACTTCACCATCCCTGCAATCCGTCATCTCCTACATTTGGTACGTGTATAAAATGGAATATATGACCAGTATCATTAGGCAATCTACCGGGGCATTTGACAAAGTCTGGACACCTTGGCTAGCTTCTCAAAATGCCCCCTCCCCATTCTGTAGCTAATTAAGATACCTTCCCCTCTTTTTGTGTTGTCTGCCCGGACCCCGCCACTTGGACTCCTCTCCTCCTCTTCTCTCTTTGTTCTCGATCTTGTTTTTCTTCCTATCTCTTTTCTTTCCACACTCTCACTCCCCTAGACTGGTTGGCCACACCATGGGACTGAGGGACTCTCTATTACACTATTTCTGTCATCTTGCTTAAATAAACAAAAAAAGATTTACTCATTTACTTGCTAGATTATCCCTTTTTAGGGTTTATAGGTGTTCCGTAATTTTTACTGTTCTTGTACAACATTTTGATTTTGTGTAAATCGACTAATAAAACTTTATTTTAAAAAAAAAAGCATTTAGTTTAAAGTCAATATTCATTGCGTTTGGCTAGAGAGTTTTCAAGTGGTGGATCTAATGTGTTTTATTTATTTTTATTCAAAGCATTTTTTTTTACCAAGCTTCCACCTCTCCAATCTTATTTTAATTTTATGGATTCCTGTGAATTTTAGTCCTTTAGGGCATTCTATGAAGTGTTGGGGAACACTGTGGGTGTTGAGGCCCCTCTTGATATTATAAATATGTTCTGCCACTCAGACCTTAATTTTCCTTTTTGCTTGGCTGACATATTGTGTGGTGCATGGCATTCTAACACATGTGCCTGTTTGACTTTTACATCCACTGCATCGCAGACAATAATAATTTCCTTGTCCTTGTGTCTCTTTAGTTGTTTCTAATATGGTAAAGCTTCTAGTTAGGTAATGTTTCGATGTACATGCTTTCTTGTAAATGACTCTATAGATGGAATAGATGGATAGATGGTAGGGATGTTCTCAAATCTGTGTAATTGAAGTATGTTTCAATTTTTTTTAGGATTTCCTCCAATACACTATATCTACCATTGTGTTGGGTGATGAAGGTTGTCTGAGTTTCCACTGTGTTTTGTGGATTTGGTTTGTATGCAATCAATTATTTACTGTTGAGTTCTGAGACTTTAATTTCTTTCTGTAGAAATGACTCTATATATTTTTTTATAACAAAATTATGTTTATTTGCTTGGCTTTGCTGTTGAAAAGCTGAATCTTCCATATAATTACTTCTTAGTCTTCACAGTTAACCCCTGGAAAGTTTTGAATCCACTTTTGATGGTGTTTGCTGTTACGGGGCATGTTGTTCCTATTTACTTTCTTAATATTGCTCATGTATGAATTGTATTACTCTTGATGAAATTTTCTAAATCAATAAACACTACTATATCTTTGCTATATGTTGTTGTTAATTCTAGACTAAGGGTATTTTGGTTCATGTATATGATGAACTCTTCTAGGACTTCTTGTGTTCTCTTTCAAACAAAGAAAATATCATCAATGTATCAATGCCAACAAACAATGTCTTCATTGTAAATATTAGTGTTTGAGATTTTTTTCACCCTCTCATCAAGCCACGAAGAAGTTTGCATAGCTTGGTGCTAAGGACGTGTCCATAGCTATGCCTCTTTTAACTTTTGTAGAAAGAACTCGCCATTTTACCAGAAATAATTATGTTGTAGGATGAATTCCATATTGATAATAATAAAGTTGATTTGTTTATTTACCAGACACAACTAAAAGCTTTTCATCATTAGAAACAACTAAAGAAACACAAAGAAAAGGATAAAACAAAACCAATTACAGAAATCCAATCAAATTAAACACAGAGAAAATATAAGATCTGAGATCTTATCACCTGCAAAAGTGAAGGTGTTATTTATTAGAATGCCTGTGCACAGTGGAATCAAGAGGGGGGGGGGGGGTCAGGTACAAGTTACATGTGCTTGGGCTGCTGGAGGGGCCCGGGAGGGGGTCTGAGTCCGCTAAAACCCCACCACCTCCCCCCTGGAGTATACCCTGCTGGGCCGACCGACGGCAGCACCATCTTCCCGGTGATATCTTCAGGCACTGTGCCAGAGTCTTTTTTCTCTAGTTACCCGGTCATCTTCCCAAATATCACTGTAAGATAGCACTGGCCAGGGAGAAGGGACCTGCTTCCAGATCAATTAAGGAAGGAAGCGAGTGCCCTCCCTGCACCCCCTTGCCCCGCTTAAGAAAGTAATGCCTATTTTTTTAAGACATGCTACTGCCCCTTGACTGTTTGGCCCCAATATGTCAGCCACACAAAAAGGAAAATTAAGATCAGAGTGGTGGAACACATTTATAATATCAAAAGGGCCCTCAACAACCACATTATCCCTCAACACTTCTTGGAATGCCACAACAAAAACCTTAAAAGGACTAAATTTACAGGAATAAAAACAAAAATGCGAAATTGGAGGGTAGGAAACACGTTGGATCTACCGCTTGGAAACTTTTCAACCACACGGCATGAATAATGACTCTGAATTAAATGCATTTTTATAATGATTTTCTCTATAATTGTTTATATTACAATTACATTGAATAAACACAAATAGTAATTCACATACATTTATTATAACTTTATTACAAAAATAACCACAAAACTGAAAAGTCTTTCTTTATTGATTTTAAAATGGCCTATATAGGGGAGCATAAAGTTGCGACTTTTTTTAGTAAACTTCCTGTATTTAATCTCAATTTTTATTTGAAAACAATAAAGTTTATATTAAAGGTTTCATTATAAAGACCCAGGAAATAAATAATGACCCAGAAAATGAACAAAACATCCTTGATAAAGTACCTCATTAGACAGGAAGGAGTTCCCGATCCTATAATTCGCGAATGGTGCCATGTGTCATTGCCACAGAGCTATAACGCTAGCAGCGGCAGCCAATCTCACGCCCTTTGCAGGCTGGTTTCAGTCTGAATTTGCACAAAATTGCTCGGGGCCCTATGCAGCAGCAAGCACTTTTGTGCAAATTTGGGCTGCCATAAACTGCGGCCGCTGCCGCGATGATTCGCACCCGCAAAATCATCACAGCTAATAGGATTGACCCCCTAAGATTAATATATGTATAATATTAAGGGAATTGTGAATTCTTGTTTATATGGACAATACTGTATTTCCATATCTTTAAACATATTTCTGCTGTCACCCACTGATTCTCTATAAATTTATCCTTGATAAAGTAGCCAGGCGCTATGAAATGTGTTGGAGCCAGGGCAATGAGCAGTATCTAGCTGAAAATAGATGGGGAGCAAAGCCAGAGTGGCATCTGATGTAGTTCTAGACCTGTAATAAAAGTACATTTATTGAAATGTACAAAATGAACAAATGTTCATACAGTATATGTACACTTCTTGCATGAATAGTACCAGGAGGACACTGTACATGTATATATTCTCTATAGTTACTCGTTTTGGTCTTCTTGGATACCAGTTTAGTGAGCTCCAGGCACACAATTTTATTGGACACTGGTTAGTGATCACATCACATATTTTAATGGTTCTTCTACTACCCAGGCTCCTGCACTGAGACTATGGGGTATATTCAATTGCAGTCAAATTGCCGCAATTGTCGAAAAACGGGGCATTTTCGACACAAAAAAACTGTCGAATTGGATTAGACAATTCAATACAGTACTTTTCGACAAAAAAACTGCCGTTTCATTTTTTACTTTTTTCAATTCGACATTTTTTCAATTCGACATGTCTGCAATGTTAAAAATGCGGCTTTTCGACAAATTTATGATTTAAGGGGTCCCCACTCCTTCAGGGTACCCCGGCCAGGGGCGACTAGTTGGGAATTTAATGCCACGGCCACAGGGACCGGTATGAAAGTGTCCCCCGGCTGTGGCATTATCTCTCTGGCTAGTGGAGCCCGGTGCTGGTGTGAAAAATACGGGGGACCCCTACGTCTTTTGTCCCCCATATTTTTTGCACCAGGACCAGGCACAGAGCCCGGTGCTGGTTGTTAAAATACGGGGGGAACCCCTGTCATTTTTCCCCCATATTTTTACAACCAGGACCGGCTCAAAGAGCCCGAGGCTGGTTATGCTAAGGAGGGGGGACCCCACGCAATTTTTTTCAGATTTTTATAACACTTTTGTGATGTCCATGAAGTCGAATCCAGGCCGCCCACTATTCATCAATTGGTCCGTTTTTCGACAGCGGGATTGTCGAATCCGTTATTTATTGAATATGTTGAATTCTGGTCCCGGGTGTAGGGTTTTTCCTGTCGAATTGTGTCGAATCCAAAAATGGTCAAATTCACACCGGAATTCGACCGCAATTGAATATACCCCTATGGCTCACTATTGTTATTTCACCTGGATCTTTGTACCAGCAAAGGCCCTGCTGTGTGCAAGCTTCTCAACCACCTGGTCTTCTATAGCTGCTAGGCTAAAGTGCCATCTAGAACCTCCAATTATATTACTACAGTATGTCCCAGTAGGTCCCAGCCTCACACAGGCAATCACACTTACTTTGTATTTACACTTTCTAGGTCAGCAAGGCACTTGCTCTACTCTGGCCTCTGCATCACCCTGGCCCATATGGCACTTGGCATCGGTACAATCTGGCTCTTATTCTCACCAAGGACTCAACGCCAGGACTCAGAACTCACCACCCACCTCAGTATCTTACAATTGTTGGTTGTACACTATGACTATAGCTCCACTAGTACTATTGTCTCCTATCTGTCCACTCTGTCTTCCTACTGTGTCTCTCTGCATTTTATGCTGCAGTGGCTCCATATGCACGTTGATTACGCTGCAGTCTTTCATTTCATTCTGCATAAATGTTATGTGCATATCTTTTTGTCATCCATGTCCTATGCTGAATTCATCTATCTGCCATACAATTTGATTGAAATAGCATTCATTCATTTGTAACTTGCCTATATGTAATTGTTATGTACTGTATGTAATTTTCTTGTCTTGTAAAACCAAGTTACTTAGCCACTGTGTAACGTTATAGTAATTCTTTGTACTCTTACTAAAGTTGCCTGCTGTGTAGTCCACTTATGATTTGTAATTGTGTTATGTTATTATGTCTAGTCATGTATGGCGCTGTAGAAACTTTGTGGTGCCTTGTGACGAAGATGTGACATTTACACGCAGTCAGCAGCATCAGAATTGTCTCTTATGTAAGTGTATGAAAAAACCCTTGGGTGGAACAACATGGCTGTTACGCTCTGTCCTGTAGTTGACCTAACTTTATCCAGAGAAATGGGAGAATTTATGTTGAGGGAAAAGATAATAATCTCAGTCATAAATGTTTGGGGGTGGACAACTGCATCCTTCATTCTCAAACAACCAGACCTGATCAAGTTAGGCCAGGAATAATAAATTAAAGTAGAATGTTACCTCCAGGGAGTAGTGTAATATTGTGCCCCTCTGGGCTAACTCTCTCTCATATCTATTGCAAGACAATCATGTAGAGAAAGCACATGATCCCTTCACGTCCAATGTCTAGCATTGAGCTAGTTAAAAAGCAAAAAGGTGGAAAGGAAGAGTGGAGCTGCAAAAAATATAATTACACTGGTCCCTCAATGCTCAGTGTTCATTTCTTTTGGGAATTCCGCTATGTGCTGAGGGATGCAATCTACATGCTCCATTGTCCCCCACATTAGAAGTTCTTTTGAGTGTTAGGCTTCTGAAGTAATTATTTTCCTTTTGTTTTCTGATATTTATATATACTGTATTTCCTGTTCATTTGTAATCTTTTTAAAATCATACCTTGGATTATTTTGTTCATATTAATATATAATTAATTCTAGTGCATTATCCATGTCTCTTGTTGAATCTGTGAGCATGTGGGGCAAAACTACATACCGAAGAATAAGTGAGTGTGCAATTAATAATTCTGTATAAAGGTAAGAGCAAGAGCTTACCTAGTTTTATTTTACTAAAAAACTTTTGCTGGTGGCAGTTACTGGGTTTTCATTTACTACGCATGCTGAAGTAACCATAAGTCACTGGTGCCAATTTTCAGATTGAAGTATCTGGGAAATTGTACAGCCGGTTGTGACATGCCTTATAAATAAAATATAATAATATCTCACATTTGTGGGGCTGTAGTAAATGTTGGAGATTACAATTTCAAGTTCACCAAAATTTACCCAGGCAATAGAAATATAGAAACTTATGCTGATTCACATTGCTGGGAATGTTATGTAGTATCATGTTACAAAATAATGAGGAAGTGGAAAATTGTCTTTCACCTGTCAGGAAATAAATCAAACACATTTGTTTCCATTCTGTTTTCAGTAATGTGTTTGCATCACTACCTATACAATCACCAGTAATGACACAATTAGTTAACAGAAAAACAAAATTTGCCCAAATACATGTAAACAAGATGCTGTCAGTGGTGTTTCTAGGGGCGGGCAAGCTAGAACGTTCTGACCCCTACTACCATGGGCCACCAGAATAGCTTAACCAGGAATGGTGTAATAATCAGGTGGAACCAATGATGCAAGTCAACACAGAGTTAATTCAGCAGGTACACAATGCAGGAGTATAAGTGTAACAGCTCAGCCAGGAATGGATTAATACAGGTGTTGTGGGATATGTGGGTCACACACCTCAGTGGTGGCAGTAGAATGTATTTGGTGCATAGCGGTGGTAATACAGCAGCATCTGCAGGCTTTATAGTACCTATAGGCACAATCACCTTCAGAAGACACTCAGGGGTATGTCCGTTTCTAATGAAGAATGGAGTAAGAAGATGTTCTGACATGCTGTAGGTCACACTGTGATGGCGGCGCACCTCCGTCACTAAGGAATGGATCCTGGGAAGCATGCAGCGAAGAAGATAACACAGAGTGCTCTACTCAACAGCAGTGTCAAATATGCCTCATAAATAAAGTCCCCTGTCTGCAGCCAAACAACACACTCAAAAATACATGCCAACAATTCCTATAAACAATGTATAATATGCAACAACAACAACAAAAAAGATTGGAAAGACAACATATTCTTTTCTATCTCATTTTGCAGCTAACTGTCAGTAGTACATAAAACAGTGACAATAATTTCACAAAAATAGATTTTATATTTTGTAAATAGTAGCAAACAGCATTATCTTTTATAAGCAAAGACATGTCCAAGCCAGGTCTACAGCAGTTTAAATTGAAAATCCCAAAAGAACATTTACAATGGTAATTTCAGCTGTCAGTGGAATCTTTTTTAGCCAGATGTTTCAGCTAAAAGCACTTGTCAGTTTTGTGAAGTTCATAAACTTTTCACTTCTTATCCCTAAACATGCTGTATGAGTTGATCAATAGTGGTAGCCATAATTCATGTATGTGACCTGCTCAGCATAAAGCTACACAAAAACTGTGATAAAATCTAGTTATGCAGAGTTCAATTGTTGCTTAAAGGGAAATTAGACATTGTGTCTTCAATAAACAAAAGCTTTAATCAAAACCTTAATATACAATATTAAGTTGCGATATCACTTCTTTTGATCTCTAGGTTAGTTGTAAACTTCAACAATTCGGAATGCATGTACAATTATATAGTGCTAGTTCTCTTGTCCTTTATGAGATAAGCAAAGTTATTGAGCATCTGACAACCCTAAAGAATCAACCATTAGTATGCGAACTAGGATGCAGGAACAAAGTGAGGCCTGTGGTTAAAGGGCAAAACTAAAATTGAAAGGGCTACACTGTCTGAAGGCTCTCCCCATGTAATAGAAAATGTTATACATATGCATATTTTTGGTTGAGAGCCCTTTCAACCGTCCCCCAAATGTGTTGCAGGACAAATTAAAACTCTATAACAATGGCATCCTGATCGTTAAATGTGTGGTACCCAGGGTGTTGGTGTGGGCACAGATAACTAAAGGGCCGTACAGATGGGAAGATGTGGAGGGAGATGTGTGCTGAGCAAACCGCTCAGCACACATCTCACCCCTCGCTCATCTCAGCGCAATGTGTGCTGAGTGAGTGGGGGGAGGATACGGGGGGGGGGGGGCTCATTTCACCCAGTGGTGAAATGAGCGAGCTGCTAGATTGTGGCCAATCTAGGCCAATCTAGCACTGGTGATAGCGACGCGCAGGGCCGCACATCACTGTTACCGGCACCCCTACACACGAAGCGCTGTGTTCCTAATTTCTAAGCAATCTAGTCAGATTGCTTAGAAATTAAGTGAACATCGCTCCGTGTGTACCCCCCTTTAGGTGCATATTGTACCTTACAGTTGAGACAGCAGCACCAGCAGATCTTCCATCTTCTCTGGCAGCGACTCCACAACCTCAATCACCTCAGGCTATGGCAGAGAGACTAACCCCATACACACACTAAAATTATTTAGCGTGACAGCTTTGATAAAAGAATAGCCTAGTAGACTTATTAAAGGAGGTCTAAGAGAACATAGGTCCAGGGAGGGTCACCAAAGGAAAAAAATAATGATAATAAATGACAGTAAAATGCAGACAAAAGATATATAACAAATATAACACAGTAGTTTGCAATATGGTGACAAATACGTAATGGGCTATAACTCTAACATAGGGGTGGGCAAAATACGGCCCGCGGGCCGGATGCGGCCCGCAAACCGCTCCTGCCCGGCCCACTGCCTCCCACCAGCAAGCAATGACAAGCGGCCCGATTAGCTGAGCTGCTTGTCATCGCTCTGCACTGCAGTACCTCCAAGCTGCCGGCGGCGCCTCTCTCCCCTGCTGCTGCTGCTGCTGCGTTGTAACAGCCTCCTCCTCCCGCCTCCAGACTCCTCAGTGATAACGGCTGTGTTCAGCCGAAAGGGGGCGGGGCTACGTGCCGATGAAGGGGCGGGGCTACAGGGACCTCAGGGGGCGGGGCTACACGGGACAAGAGCCAGACTGCTGCAGATCCATCCTTCCTGCCACTGCCAGCCAGATCAGTAAGTTAATGGGAAAAGTGAGTGAGAGAAAGTGTGTGTGTGTGTGTGTGTGTGTGTGTGTGTGTGTGTGTGTGTGTGTGTGTATATATATATAGCCATGTATGCAGAGGCACTCAGCAGACTGATAAAGTAAATGTACAGCCTTTATTACGGTCCTACGCCGTTTCGGGGTGATACCCCGTCCCTGAAGACGGGGTATCACCCCGAAACGGCGTAGGACCATAATAAAGGCTGTACGTTTACTTTATCAGTCTGCTGAGTGCCTCTGCATACATGGCCATACAAAGGACTTCACACATCCTGAGATGGCACCACAGCAAGTAATCTTTCCCTTCAAGGAGTGCCGAGCCTGACCGCTGCTTTTATATATATATATATATATATATATGAGAGTGTGTGTGTGTATTTGTGTGTGCGGACAGTGGCGTCAGACTGTTTTTAGGTTGGGGGAGAGATCTTTAGCTCTCGCTGTACCAAACCCTCCTGTGTTCTGTCACCGTGTCACCCCCACCCCCGTGTTCTGTCACTGTGTCACCCCCCCGTGTTCTGTCACCGTGTCACACTCCCCGTGTTCTGTCACCGTGTCACACCCCCCGTGTTCTGTCACCGTGTCACACCCCCCGTGTTCTGTCACCGTGTCACCCCCGTGTTCTGTCACCGTGTCACACCCCCCGTGTTCTGTCACAGTGTCACACCCCCGTGTTCTGTCACCGTGTCACCCCCCCGTGTTCTGTCACCGTGTCACACCCCCCATGTTCTGTCACCGTGTCACCCCCCCCGTGTTCTGTCACTGTGTCACCCCCACGGTGTTCTGTCACTGTGTCACCCCCCCGTGTTCTCACTGTCACCCCCACCGTGTTCTGTCACCCCCACCGTGTTCTGTCACTGTGTCACCCCCCCGTGTTCTGTCACTGTGTCACACCCCCCCGTGTTCTGTCACTGTGTCACACCCCCCGTGTTCTGTCACTGTCACCCCCGTGTTCTGTCACTGTGTCACTCCCCCCCGTGTTCTGTCACTGTGTCACCCCCCCCATGTTCTGTCACTGTCACCCCCCGTGTTCTGTCACTGTGTCACCCCCCGTGTGCTGTCACCGTGTCACCCCCACCGTGTTCTGTCACTGTGTCACCCCCCCATGTTCTGTCACCGTGTCACACCCCCCGTGTACTGCCACCGTGTCACCCCCATGGTGTTCTGTCACTGTCAACCCCACCATGTTCTGTCACCGTGTCGCCCAGAGGCGTCACCGGGTGTGGTGACACCCGGAGCGCACTCTGTACTATTACACCCCCCCCCCCCGCTCAAGCAGTGTGGTGCCCAAAAAGGGTGTGTGGCTTAATCTAAATGGGGCATGGCCTGGTGGGTCTTTTCTCTTTCGCTCCGGGGGCATGTCCAGCTTCCCCGAAGATGCTGGCTGCCCCCGGAGACTGGACTGTGTGTGTGCCGACTCTTATCTGTGACCCCTCGTGTTCTGTCACTGTGTCACACTCCCCGTGTCCTATCACTGTGTCACACCTTTCCCCAGGGGCCATAAGACACTGGATAATTTGCTTGCTGCGCAATAATTATCCTAAATAAAATGTCAATGTGTAAAAGGGGACTCTACCTTCCGTACTGTGTAAAAGGGAGCTCTACCTGCTGTAATGTGTGTAAGTGGCGCTGTGTGGCGCAATTTGAATAATGGAGACTATTGTGCAACCTAATACGAATCTGTATTATTTTTTGTTCACACTCCTTCCACATGAAGCCACGTCCCTATATTTTTGGCAAGTGGGGGGAGCTGCTATTTTGTGTGTGGCCCTCGGATACTGACAGGAAATGTCAAGTGGCCCCTCAGCTGAAATAATTGCCCACCCCTGCTCTAACAGTTAAACGGGCTCAACTGCTGCAGCACTTCTTTAACTATGACTAGAGAAAATGCAGTTTCTACCATTATTCCAATATACTATACACTACACACAATAACTTTACAAAACACAGATGTAAGGTAATAGCAATATGGATTACTCAACAAAATTTAGAATAAAAACAAACTGTTGAGTTACTTACTTTCAAGTGCACAAAGTTCTGTCATTGGAGTACTCTGTTGCTGGGCGGTCACTGTCCTATGACATGCACGTATTTGTTGTCCCCAATAGGCACAAGTTATAGGATTAGCATCTAATGCTTGACTTTTCTAATTCCAGAGAACAATGGCTTTGGCTTTTCAAAGAAAAGGCACAGTAAGCACAGTTCCACATTTAAAAGGACAATTATCTTCAACACTTCACAGTATCAATAGCTCAGTTCCAAAGTCCTCTTTAATCAGCTTATAAAACACACAACATGGTGTCTCAGCCTCACTCAGCTGGCATTTCTGCTGGGTCCATCAGTACACCATTAGCGGGTATTCAGTGATGTTTGGCTCCTTCCACCATTTAAGCGTTGCTGTTTTGCCCAGTTTCTTTCCTTCTACAGGCCTTTCTTTCTTTCATGCATTTCAGTGTATCTGCCATATCTTCTTCAATGTCTCAACATTTTCTAAAAGCTAAATACAATATGTCCAAGAATCAACTCGTTGTCTTCCATCCTTTTTTTCTCACCACACCTTCCCATCTATTACTGTTAATGAAACCACTTTCTCCTCAGTCATTAAAGTCCCCTGCCTGGGCGTTACTCTCAATTCTGCTCTCTCATTCACTCCCCACATTTAGTCTCTCACCCACTTCTACCGATTTCATCTGACAGAATTTGATCCTTACTCTTATTAGAGCACAACAAAACCACCCCCATTATCTTTAGACTAGACTATTTCAACCTTCTTCTCACTGGTCTTCCCCTCAAGTGTCTTCTCTCCTCTCTAATCTGTCCTTAATGCTACAGCTTGACTGATCTATCACGCCACTCTCTGCCTCCCCTCTCTGGCAATCCCTCCACTAGCTTCTTTTCTAGTTCAAACTTCTTACGCTATCTTTCAAAGCTCTCTAAATCTCTTTCCCACATACTTCCTCAACATTATTTCCCTCCTTACCCCCGCTGTTTTTCTCTGGTTGGCCAGCAACTGCATGCTCACCTCTCCACTGACTACTACCTCCCACTTCTACCTCCAAGACTTTTTCCACACTGACCCATATCTTTGGATGGTCTCCTTCAATATATCAGACTCTCCCCCAACAGCCATTGCTTCAAGAACTATCTCAAATCCCACTTTTTCACCCTACTCTACTAGATCTCTGTATGATCTGTGCTTCATCCACCATCCTTAAACCATTGTTTCTACCATCTGATTCAGGGGCTGATTCAGAGATGCACATAAGCCACTTCTGTTATGGTTTCACAATGTGTATAGACTAGAGATGAGTGGGTCCGGTTCTCCGAGAACTGGACCCACCCAAATTTTGCAATCCGAGTCTGACTTGGGACTTCCTGCCTTACTCGGATACCAAATCGAGGTCGAACATCATCATCCCACTGTCGGATTCTCACGGGATTTGGATTCTACAAAGGTCCTCGACAACTGGCTCCATGTTCACTCTGGCTGTGGAGAGTGTACTCTGATGGATGTGTCCGTCTCAGTACTGTGTTGTCTGACATAGGGCAGGTGCTTTGTCTGCTGTATCTGAAAGGGGTGATCTGTCTTCTGTAATTGAAAGAGGCGCTCTGCTGTATCAGTCCAGGGGTGCGCATAATTGCAAGCATTTGACTCTATAGTATACCTTTTGGGGAAGGGGGGTGACCACCCCATTGATTGCTGGAGCACTATTGTTTGAAGCGTTGGTTCTTTTCTTTTTCTTTTTGTTTGAATATTTGTCATAATCTAGAACTAGCGGTAAAATTCTGGGATATAAAGACCAAAGAAAATTACTCTTGAATTCAGTATTTGAGACTAATGATAAAATAGTTGATATTGATGGAGAATTAAATGAGATTAATAGAGAAGAAATTGAATTAACAATGAAAAAAATAGAATACATTCTTCTAAAAGAAAGTAGAGTGTGGTGGGAGGCCACCACATTAGAAAAATAAATTTCAGAGAAGCTTATTCCAAGAGGCCTAAAAATGTATAAAAAACCTTTCTCTGAAAATGAAAGGGAGGAGTTTTATCTTAAATGGGATAAAATTTAGAAGAATGTTCACTATCCCTTATGAACCTGATTATACAAGAAAGGAAAAACAATTTAATTGAGCCAGAACATCAAGTTGAAAATTTTACGAAATTATTGACCCCATATAGGGAGAAAGAGGAATATGAGAAAATAGAAAGTGAAATGGGAAAAAAAGTCATAAGTAAAGAGAAAGAAGTTATTCTAAGAAAGAAAAGGAAGTTCAATAGGGATATAAAAGAAAGGGAAGAAGAAGCCCTCAAATTAAATTATGAGGGACAATTAAATCAAGAGCAAGACGATGTGGAAGAAATATCATGTGAGTGTGATGAAGTCTCCCCATATAGAAGATCGAAAATATCCCATCACTATCCAAGTAATTTTCAAGAAAGTCAGGGAAATTATAGATACTATACCCCCCAAGAAGATAGATTTAAAAGAAGACCGAGAAGAAGAGATTTTTTGAATAATGATCGGAGACCTTTCAGAAATGATAGATCGAAACCACAAAGAGATGATAGATCAAATAGGCAAAAAGCAAGAACTAGATAGACCTTCTATATTAAAGAAGAATGGCATATGAATCAGTATAGACAAATTTCAACTGGGAATAGATACCAATCGTTTAATAATGAAGATTTTTTAGGATGGAACAGGAGGAGGTTCAGAAGATTCTAGTTTTCAAAAGAAAATTAAAGAAGAGGAGGAAAAGAGGAAAAGGGACCAAGAAAAAAGGCAAGAAAATGTTGACTCAGAAGATGGACAAATTATCAAGGAGAAAGATAAGATTAAAATATTCAATCTGAGTAAACATTCGCTCACGACTGGGGAAAAAGAAGTATTAAAGAAAGGATTAAAATTCGCCCCTGATAATAAGTTGAATAAATTCGAAACTTATCTTGATATTTTAAAAAATTGTGCATAAAGTATTGTTAAAGAAATATTTCACATCACAAGAAGGAGAGACTACTGCTGCTAGGGACCCTTTTAAACAAAAATCTACTTTTAATCCCATTTTTAATAGAGGTTGTTTTATTGAGAGTTTTAACAAAGCTGTGACTACGGATTTAGAGAACTTAACCAATAAAGATAAGAGATGCCAAAATGTTAGTAAAAGAGAAAGGGAGGTTGTAAAAAGCTTAAGTGAGAATACTAATATTGTTATAAAACCCGCAGACAAGGGGAGGGGGGGGTTGTAATTATGGACAGTGAAAACTATGATAGTAAGGTGAAAAGACAACTAGAGGATAGAAAACCTATTTTTGGATGAGAGGTAATCCAAGTGATATAATTGATAAGGAATTAAAAAACCTCTTGAATAAATACAAATTATTGGGAGTCATAACAGACAATGAAGAAAACTATATACGGGTGAAAGATCCTAGTCTCCCGGTTTTGTATATTTTACCCGAAATCCATAAGGATCCATGCAATCCCCCGGGGAGACCCATAGTCGCTGGGACTAACTCTATAACATCCAATCTGTCCCATTTTATTGATTATTATCTACAACCTGAAGATCAAATCTTATATTAAAGATACAATGGATATCTTACAGAAGTTATCAGAAGTGAATTGGGAAGGAAATTTTATTCTTGGGACCACAGATGTAATGAGTTTATACACGGTGATCGACCATACGAAAGAATACAAGCCTTCAAACATCATTTGGAAAGAGGAAGTATGGAAATTAAGAACGTCCCTCTCATTTTAGAAAGTATAATGTCCATTTTAAATTCTTTTGATTTAATGGCAAGTTCTATCTGCAAATAAAGGGTAACGCCATGGGTACTAAATTTGCTCCTTCCTACGCAAATATTTTTATGATTTTGTAGGAAGAGTAGCATAATTGGAGTAATAGATTTTTAATAAACATTAAATTCTGGCTGTTTTATCGATGATATTATTTTTATAGGGATGGATTTGAAGATTTTTTGTGATGAATTTAAGTTGAATGATTTTAATATCAATTTAACTTTTAATACGAGTAAAGCTGAAGTAAAATTTTTAGACTTAACAGTTTATATTAAAGATGAGATACTACAAACTAAATCGTTTTTTAAACCAACGGATATCAATTTGTACATTCCTACAAACAGTAATCATCATCCTGGTTGGATTAAAAATATACCAAAAGGACAGATCAGAAGGATGAGACAAAATTGTACTGAAATAGAGTTGTTTAAGGAACAAGCAGAAGATTTAAAGGATAAATTTGTTGCTAAGGGATATACTGAAAATAATTTAAACAAATACATTAATGAGGTTAGTGCCATAGATAGAAATATGTTACTACGATCTAATAAAATTGATAAACCTAATCAAATCACTCTTCCATTTATTTCTACCTATAATGGACAACATAAAGATATAGAAAAAAATTGTGAAGCTTCATTGGCACTTACTATCAAGAGATCCTATTATAAAAACTATTCTTCCAGCTTACCCCAAGTTTGTTTATAGGAAAGCTCCTAATCTTAAAAACAAATTAGTTAAGAGTGCCGTGCCACCTAAAAGATCAGGCAGGATAAAAAACCAAAGGATTCCAGAGGCAAGGGTTAAAGTGAGCCGGAACGGGGCGGAACTGCGTTCCGTCAGTTCCACTTGGAGACGGAACGCAGTTCCGCCTCCTCTGGCTCACCTCACCCCATGTTGTGTTCCCAGTGCAGCAGCAGAGAGATGACGGGTGCCCGCTGAGATTGTGTTACCAGCGGGCGCCCGTCTCCTTGCACAGCGGCAGCCGGAGGCAGGAGCTCAGTACTGAGCTCCGGCTTCTGACTCTGTCAGTGCGCACTATGGGAGAGACGTCATCATGATGTCTCTCCCTTAGTGCCGAGGAGCAGGCGCACAGAAGACTGCAGCCACTGGGCACGGAGCGGGGCTTGGTAAGTATGGTGATTTGTGTTGTTTGTTTTTTTAAATTTGTGTAGTGGCGCATCTACTGGGGGGGGGAAACTACTGGGGGTGGGGGCATAACTACTGGGGGGCAAACTACAGAGGCACATCTACTGGGGCAAACAACTGGGGGGCATCTGCCGTGGGCAAACTACAGGGGGCATTACTACTAAGGGCAAACTACTAGGGGGCATCTGCTGGGGGCAAACTACAGGGGGCAAACTACTGGCGGCAAATTACTGGGGGCAAGCTACTGGGGGCAAACTACAGGAGGGCATTACTACTGGGGGCATAACTACAGGGGCATTACTACTGGGGGCGTAACTACAGGGGCTAAACTACTGGGGGCATTACTACTTGGAGGCATTACTACTGGGGGCTAAACTACAAGGGGGCATAACTACAGGGACTAAACGACTGGGGGCATTACTACAGGCAACATTACTACTGGGGGCAATATTACACAGGGGCATTACCATTAAGGGCATTACTACTGGGGGCACTACTAATGAGGTCATTGTAAAGGGGGCACTTCATAAGGGGCATCACTCCTGGGGACATAAGGGGCACTGCTATTGCGGGCATTGCATAAGGGGCACCACTACTATGGGCTCTATATAAGGGGCACTACCACTGTGGGCATTGTATAAGAGGCGCTACTGCTGTGGGCATTATGTGTATTATGGGGTGCTACTACTGTGGGCATTATTACTATTGTGTAACACGCCACTTTTTTGAGACCACGCCCCTTTTTTGCAGCGTGCGCCTATGGCGCGTGCAATACCTTTCTTTCATTGGCGCCGTGGGGAGGAGGGTGAGTTCCACCACCTCTCTAGGACCACTTTAAGCACTGTCCATAGGTGTGCAGTCTGAAAGATGTGCAGAAGCCATACTGCGCAACCTAGTAAAGTGGAATATTTCACCTCTATGGTGACAGGCAAAATATATGCTATTACTGATTTTATAACCTGCAATACAAAAAACTGTATATATTTATTAGAATGCAACTGCGGACTGTAGTATATTGGACGCATGCATAGACCGTTAAAAGACAGATGGGCTGAACATTTACGGAATATTGATAAAGGTTATGGAAATTATTCCATCTCTAATCATTTTAAGGAAAGACACAATAATAGTTGTGCAGCAATCATATTTGCACTCGGTATCAAAACGGTACAAAGTCATTGGCGGAAAAATAATATAGAAGAGAGGTTAGCCCAGACAGAAATTAAATGGATTTATTACATGGGCAGTCTCTCCCCTGGAGGTTTAAACTTAGATTTTGAGTTGAAATGGTTTTTCTAATATACTTTTTTTATAATATACTTTTATTATATAGTTTTTATATTTTTATCCATGCAGTTGTAATCTCCACATATTCAGTATTATTGTGACTTAGTGATATGAATTGTATTTATTCATTTATTTGTGGTCCTTTTCTCTGTTTTATTATGTGAAGTATATGGGGATTCTTTACATTTTTTATAATTCACCATAGTGCGGTTGTAAAATTGGTTTTGTATCAATTTATGAATTTCCTTCATAAGATGAATTAAGGTTATGTAAATGTTTTTAATGACCACTCGCTAGTTTATTATGTGATTTATAAGTGAATTTGAATATTTGTTGTATTTCCTCTTTTGTATAAGCTTCGGTGTATGTGAAGCATTGTAAGCGCAATGCGGGCCATAGACAGGGAGTGCAGTGCGTTCCATGTACCGGAAGAAGGTCTGAAACGTCCGGGTTAGATAAGACGCATGACGCCATGTTGCCCGATGTAGGAACTGGGTCAGCGCATGCGCAGTGTATACGGGAGACACACGCAGTTTCCGATGGATGGGATGCATGATGCCGTGTCACTCCACGTAGGAATGGGGCCGGCGCATGCGCTGCATATACTGAAGGCATATACAGCTTCCGGGAATATGTGTGTTTTTTTACACTTTTTAGATGTGATTGGATGTTCGAATTTAAGGATTTAATTTTGTTTTTATATATATATATATATATATATATATATATATATATAGTAAGTTTGAAAATATATCTCTCACCAATAAAGGGTTTTTGGGTGATGTCTAGTTTGGACCATTCAGAGGTAGTCTTAAGGTATATATATATCCTAGAGACTAGTATCCACCATACAACTTGAAAAAGGCTCCTGGAGAGCAGAAACGCGTCGGTGATCAGACATACCTACCAGCTCTTTCTTGGGGAGAATCAGGAGGCTCCATCCTGACAGTAATCCGGTACCTTTAACTGAGGAGCGTATTGAATAATATATGCGGTTTATGGGTGGGCATGCTTGAACACCCCATGAAATTTGGTACGCATGCTGGAATATCATTATTGGTGGATTTTGAATATATTCATGTGTTTATGGGATTTTAATACTACAAATTAAAAACGTACTTCACTATTACCCTCCCTTCCCTTTTTTATGTGGATGAGTGTGGGCCTTTTAATATAACATGATCACACCACCAAAAGGAAAGGAAGTGGAGAGACGAGAAGAGGAAGAGATTTACCATAAAACCTTCTATAGATTATCCTGGACTCCATTACAGAGACTGCGATATTTAACACCTATTTAATCTGATTGTCCCAGGGGTGCGCGCAATTGCATTGGATTTGACTCGGTAGTATTCCTTTTGGGGGGGGGGGGTGACCACCCCAGTGATTGCTGCAGCACTATTGTTTGAAGCGCTGGTTCTTTTTCTTTTTCTCTTTGGGTACTCTGTCTGCTGTATCTGAAAGGGGTGTTCTGTCTGCTGTATCTGAAAGTGGTGCTCTGTCTGCTGTATCTGAAAATAGGGTGCTCTGTCTGCTTTATCTGAAAGTGGTGCTCTGTCTGCTTTATCTGAAAGTGGTGCTCTGTCTGCTGTATCTGAAAGTGGTGATATGTGCGTCCATCCAGATGCTCCACTCCAGTGTAAAATTTAAATATTAAAAACTAAAAACAAAAAGCCTAAAAATATAATTATTAAAAAATATATATATTTTTGTTTGTGCTGTACCCAAGTGTACTATACAATTTTTATTCTTATAAGTACTGTAGTATATTATTATTTCCTACTCATACACGTATTGTGCAATACTGTTGGTGAAGGTCAACCGCAGTGTTCGATCACTATTTCGTATGTAGCACCCGGCGCTTATGACAGGCAGCAGATGTGAAATTGGACACCGGCCATTTCGTGTTTAGAGACTACATCTCCCAGACAGCCTTGGGTTTCAGAGGATATACAAAGAGACATGCAGAGGCTGTCGGGGGGGGGTGGGGAAGACAGGGCATGGAGAGGGGGGAGTGGAGAATGGAATGCTTTTGTCCAGAGGAGTGGAGGAGGAGATAGGCAAGGAGAGAGAGAGGAAGGAGTCATGTTTTGGATATAGCTAAGCAGGGGCATATCTACCCATTGGCCAGGATGGCACTTGCCAGGGGCACCAGTCGAGCAGGGGGCACCAGCCGAGCAGGGGGCGCCACCCGGCGGTGCCAACCTCGGCCAATGGGTGGAATCCCTTAAGCCATAGTGTTTGGAAATACCTGGTGTGCCAAACTGCCTGTACATTGCCTGGGATAGAGGGCACCACAATGCACTACAGGGAAGAAACTGAAAATAAACCACAACTCCCAGTAGTCCTTGCTGTCGGGAGCTACAGGCGGCAAGGGCTGCTGGGAGTTGTAGTTTATTTTCAGTTTCTTCATGTAATATGGTGCGTAGCTGCTGTGCACGCCTCTGCTCTCTATCCCAGGCAGCTCAGCACACCAGGTATTGCCAGACACTACAGCTATGTGCTGGGATGTTGTGGGGTGGGGACTATGACTATGGGGAGGGAGGGTGTGGGGACTATGGCTATGTGCTGGGAAGGGGGCAACTATGGCTAAATGGCTAAGTGCTGGGAAGGGGGGAGACTATGGCTATGTGCCGAGAAGGGACTAAATCTATGGGGAATATGGCTATGTGCTTGGAGAGGTGGGGGACTATGTGCTGGGAGGGGGACTTTGGTTATGCTGGGAGGTAACTATTGCTATGTGATGGAAGGGGGGTGGGGACTATGACTGTGCTGGGAGAGGGTGAAATAACTATATGCTGTGTGCTAGTGGGGGCTATGGTTATGTGCTGAGGGAGGACTACAGCTATGTACATTTGAATAGGAGAGTTAGGTAGTGCTCTGCACTGCAGTACTTTTCACTGCACTACTATTTGATTATACCACCTGAACTTGGGTGGCATTGCCTCCTCGGCAAGGCCATGCACTTCTGATGTCTCCACAGTGTGATAAGGATTACTGTTTTTACATCAACACTGGCTGGTGCACTGACACTGTGGTTCGGTATCAATCTTCTAGCCCTGACTTGGAGACCCTGTTTATCAACTGCAAACCCTTCTACTCCCCTCGCAAATTTGTTTCATTCATTCTGGTAGGGGTATATATCCCTCCACAGGCTTGTGTTAAGTCAGTGCTGCAACAACTTACAATGTGCTTAAATGATGTAGAGCGTAAACACCCGGACTCTCTGCCCATCATATTAGGAGACTTCAACAAGGCCAACCTGAGTAAGGAATTGCCCAAATATCACCAGCATGTGAAATGCCCCATGCGTGGTGATAACATTTTGGCACACTGCTACACAACCAGAAAGCACGCCTACCACCCTGTCCCACGGGCGGCTCTGGGGCATTCTGACCACTGCCTGGTCCACTTGCTCCCCACCTACAAGCAGAGAATAATATCCGCTAATCCAGAGGCCAAGTCTGTAAGGAGGTGGTCCAGCAAGGCTGAACTGAGACTGCAGGCATGCTTCAACTGCACTGACTGGAATGCTTTTGAGTCCGCCGCTATCGACTTTGACGATTTTGTCGATATTGTTACTTCATATGTTCAGTTTTGTGAGGACTTATGTGTGGCGGTAAAAACTGTCCGTATCTATGCTAACAACAAGCCTTGGTTTACCACTAATCTTAAGCAGCTACGCCTCGTCAAGGAGGAGGCGCATAGGAGTGGGGATAAAATCAGGTATAGACAGACCAGGAATACCCTAACTAGAGAGATCAGGACAGCAAAGAAACGCTACGCCAACAAGCTAGTGACCAAATTCTCAAACAACAACCCTTGATCGGTATGGAAGGGTCTGAAGGCTGCCACCAACTTCAAGGGTTCCACTCCCTGCTCTGGCTCTAGCCAACAGCTGGCAGAGCAACTGAATGGCTTTTACTGCAGATTTGAAAAGTCCCATGACACTAGCAACACTCCGACTCATCCTGACGCAGAGCTAGTGGCTACGGTGGAAACAACCCCTAACTCCCAGGGCACCCTGCCCACTCTTCAGATGGAGGCAGCTGAGGTGGCTTAGCTGTTTAGAAGGTTGAAGCCCAGGAAGGCATTTGGCCCAGATGGCGTGTCTCCATCCATTCTAAAAATATGTGCTGAACAGTTGGCCCCAGTCTTCACAACCATTTTCAACCTGTTGCTTGGAAATTGTGAGGTCCCAGCTTGTCTTAAGCGCTCGCTCATTAGTCCAGTACCGAAGAAATCTTCCGCTCACAGCAGCCTGAACAATTACAGGTCGGTTGCACTACCTTCGGTGGTGATGAAGACGCTGAAACGACTGATACTGAATCATCTGAAGTCCATGCCAAGTACCTCCTCATCCCTCTGCAGTTCGCCTACAGGGTGAACAGATCAGCAAAAGATGCAGTGAATCTAGGTCTGCACTTCATTATGCAGCACCTGGATCCGCCAGGTGTCTACGCTAGGGTTCTGTTTGTGGACTTCAGCTCTGCATTCAATACTATTATTCCAGGCATTCTACATCCTAAACTGCACAGCTCATGGGTACCAGAAATGCTATGTTCCTGGATGGTGAATTTTTTAACGAACAGGGCGCAATGGGTCAAGATGGGGAATTTCACCTCTGGCATTAGGACGACTAGCACAGGCGCTTCGCAGGGATGTGTTCTTTCCCACTTCCTTTACTCACTGTACACCAACGACTGCATTTCTGAAGACAAATCTGTGAAACTCCTCAAATTTGCGGATGATACCACGCTCATTGGACTCATCAGAGATGGCGAGGAGTCGGCTTATAGGAGGGAGGTTATGCGGCTGACCACCTGGTGCAAGGCAAACAATCTAGAACTAAACACACTAAAAACGGTTGAAATGATTGTCGACTTCAGGAAACACCCCCATCCACTCCCCCCACTCACAATTGCAGACAATGTAGTAACTGTGGTGGAAACCTTCCGATTCCTGGGTTCCACAATCTCCATTGATCTTAAGTGAAAGTCTAACATCGAGGGTATTCTGGGGAAAGCCCAGCAGAAACGGTACTTCCTACGTCAGCTTAGGAAGTTCAAACTGCCGCAAGAACTTCTAATCCTCTTCTACTCGGCAATCATTATCCTCGATAATAGTGTGGTTTGGCTCTGTCTTAAATAGGTTACAGCAGGTTGTAAGGTCTGCTGAAAAAATCATAAGGACAAATCTTCCGGCAGTCGAGGATATCTATCGGCCAAGGGTTATGAAGAGGGCGGGGAGGATTATTGACCATTCTCATCATGCTCATGATATGTTCCAATTGCTACCATCTGGCAGACGGTACTGACCGCAACTAGCGCAAACTGCTAGACACAGGAACAGCTTCTTTCTCAAGCAATCAAACTGTTCAACTCGACACTCACTTAGCATTACTCTCATATTCAGATCCCTACTTGTGTATTCTAAACATATGGCAATAAACTGATTCTGATTTTCTGATTCTGATTCTGTGTGGGCATAATGTGTAAAGGGAACCCGCACCCCATCCATCATCCGCGGCATCCACGCCCCCTCCTCCCCGGCACCAAGCGTCGCAATCACGCCGCACCCCCGCTGACTTTATAGCCAATTTCAAAACTGGCTATACACCTGCCCGCACTACACCACTATGGCCAGGCACAGCGAAAAGCAGCGGCTCTTCCTGCTTCAGCGCTGCATGGTGGGAGCGCAGTGAGATAGCAGGAAGGAAGAGTAGCTGCTTCCTCCTGCTACACGCCTTCCTTGTTTTCCCTCGAGCCTGGAGTGGAGGGAAAGTGGGAGAGACACAAAGGTAAGGAGTGGAGGGGGAATGCAAGCTTAGAGACAGAATGGGGGTGGGAAGAATGCAGGCTGAGAGAGACAATGAAAGGGGGAGGTGGGGCGGGAGAATGCAGGCTGAGAGACGTAATGAAGGGGGGGAGTGCAGGCTGAGAGACATAATGAAGGTGGGGGGAATGCAGGCTGAGAGACATAATGAAGGTGGGGGGAGGGAAGGCAGGCTGAGAGACATAATGAAGGGGGGGGGTGCAGGCTGAGAGATATAATGAAGGGAGGAAGAATGCAGGCTGAGAGACATAATGAATGTGGGGAGGAGAATGCAGGCTGAGAGACATAATGAAGGTGAGGGGGAGAATGCATGCTGAGAGACATAATGAAGGTGTGTGTGGGGGGGGGGGAATGCAGGTTGAGAGACATAATGAAGGTCGGGGGGGGGGGAATGCAGGCTGAGAGACATAATGAAGGGGGGGAATGCAGGCTGAGAGACACTGAATGAAAGAGGGGGAACGCAGGCTGAGAGACACAGAATGAAGGAGGGGGAATGCAGGCTGAGAGACACAGAATGAAGGAGGGGGGAATGCAGGCTGAGAGACATAATGAAGGGAGGGGGAGAATGCAGGCTGAGAGACACAGAATGAAGGAGGAGGGGACACAGGCTGTGCGACAGAATGAAGGAGAGGGAATGCAGGCTGTGCGACAGAATGAAGGAGGGGGGAATGCAGGCTGAGAGACATAATGAAGGGGGGAATGCAGGCTGAAAGACACAGAATGAAGGAGGGGGAATGCAGGCTGTGAGACAGAATGAAGGAGGGGGGAACACAGGCTGAGAGACACAGAATGAAGGAGGGGGGAATGCAGGCTGAATTAATCTGGTTGAACCTCTGTTGTATGATGATGACTTTGGTTATATTCCTACATAAACAGGCATCTTACGGACCATGTGATTTCCTACATAAATAGTGAATACTGACTAAAGATGCTGTTTGACCAGGGAGGATACATTTCTTCAGAGGTTCCCCATTCTTCAAAGGTGCATATGGAATGTAAATTAATGTTCCCAGAGTGACGAGAAATGGAGGCATGTCATGTCAACAAGCCCCATTTTCACTGGTCACGCCCCTTTGTGGCACATGGCCATGCCCATTTTTCAGCGCGCACAGCACCGCTAAGACTTTTTTTCTACTTGCACCACTGGGAGGAAGCAATGCTCCTGATACCTGTAGTTATTGTAGTAATGTTCAGGCCACTAGCGGGTGCATGCATACGTATACACACACCTGTGATTAATAGCATATCAATGGAGTTTATTGTTTCTGTGAGGGAATATACTGCCTGCACTGCAATTAAGATTTCAGTTTGAACACACCCCACCCAAATCTAACTCTCTCTGCACATGTTATATCTGTAAGATAGTGCACATGGTTTTGCCCAAAAGAGAAAAAATTTGATGTTGCTATCAGGTCTGAATTAGGCCTATGGTTAGCTGAGGGAGGCAACGGCATGCTGCGATGCAGCAGTACCAGGATAATCTGCCTCCCGCAGCAAGAGTGTAAGAGGACACATCTGTAAGTGCGAGTCTGCAAATGCATTTTTTTGTAATGAAACAGACTTCCGAATGAATCAAGCGCGATTTCCCTTGAACTCCCCAGAAGCTCCCTGGCAGTACTGGACTCACAATATAATACACAAGTGCTCTAAAAAAAGTGTGATATGGAAGGAGGTCCATGGGGGTGACACCAAGAGTTACCATACCAGGTGACACCAACCCTAATGATCTCTCTGACGGCAGGGACAGAACAAAGGGGACAAGGACAGGACAGGGAAATTGACAGTGGGGACTAGGACAGAGCAGAGGGGACAGGAGGGATGGAACAGAGGTAACGGCAGGGACAGAACAGAGGGGATAGGACAGAGGTAATGGCAGGTACAGGTAAGACAGTAAAAGGAAAGGACAGAGGAGACAGAGCTGGATTAAGCATTTGGGGGGCCCAGAGCACTTAAGATATGGGGCTTCCCCCTCCTGTCATCACCACCCCCTGGATGTGCCTGCTGTGTTTGTGCCTCTTCTACTTGCACGTGAATGAGATGGATGCAGCAGTACAGGTCCTACCTGCACTCCTGCAGTGGGGGCAGACTATGGAGCTTCCTCTCTGGCAGTTTGGGGAACAATTCTGATCGTCTCCAGCATCTGCCACCTGCAACTCTCCCAGTAGCTGTGCTGCTGCTGCTGGCACCGAAGGCTGGAGATGAGAATAATTATCCCCAAACAGCAGCAACAGCAGGGGCAGATCTATACTCTTCTATACCTGCAGTTTCAGAGGGAGAGAAGGGTGCCAATAGGAGCCAACAACAAAAGAGGAGAGAGAGAGAGAGAGAGAGACCATGGACGGGTGCAAGAAGCAAGATGGGAGCTAGCAGTAGAAGTTTAAAAAGTGATAGTGAGGTTGAGAGAGAGGGGGGACAGAGAGAGAGAGGAGAGAGGGTGGGCAGAGAGAGGAGAGAGGGAGGCAGAGAGGGGGCAGCGAGAGGAGAGGAAAGTGGAGAGGGAGGTAGAGAGAGGAGAGGAAAGTAGAGAGGGAGGTAGAGAGAGGAGAGGAAAGTAGAGAGGGAGGTAGAGAGAGGAGAGGAAAGTAGAGAGGGAGGTAGAGAGAGGAGAGGAAAGTAGAGAGGGAGGTAGAGAGAGGAGAGGAAAGTAGAGAGGGAGGTAGAGAGAGGAGAGGAAAGTGGAGAGGGAGGTAGAGAGAGGAGAGGAAAGTAGAGAGGGAGGTAGAGAGAGGAGAGGAAAGTAGAGAGGGAGGTAGAGAGAGGATAGGAAAGTAGAAAGGCAGGCAGAAAGAGGAGAAATAGGGGGTCAAAGAGGATAGAGAGGCAAAGGGGTATATGCAATTGCCGGCGAATCACGGCAATTTTTCGCCCGTTTTTTTAATTCGACACAATTCGACCGTCGAATCCCGGCAGGTGGGTGCCGGAATTCTACATATTCAATAAAAAACGGATTCGACAGCCCTGCTGTCGAAAAACGGCCGATTTGACGGATTTTGATTAGATTTTTAAAAATGTTAAAAAAAACGGGGGGAAACAGTAAAAAACACGAAAAAAAATTGCGTGGGGTCCCCCCTCCTAAGCATAACCAGCCTCGGGCTCTTTGAGCCGGTCCTGGTTGCCAAAATACGGGCAAAAAAATGACAGGGGATCCCCCGTATTTTAACGACCAGCATCGGGCTCTGCGCCTGGTCCTGGTGCAAAAAATACAGGGGACAAAAAGAGTAGGGGTCCCCCGTATTTTTTGGACCAGCACCGGGCTCCACTAGCTGGACAGATAATGCCACAGCCGGGGGTCACTTTTATACAGCGCCCTGCGGCCGTGGCATTAAATACCCAACTAGTCACCCCTGGCCGGGGTCCCCCCCAGCCACCCAAGGGCCAGGGGTGAAGCCCGAGGCTGTCCCCCCATCCAAGGGCTGCGGATGGGGGGCTGATAGCCTTGAGTAAAATGAAAGAATATTGTTTTTTCCAGAAGAACTACAAATCCCAGCAAGCTTCCCCGCAAGCTGGTACTGGGAGAACCACAAGTACCAGCATGCGGGTGGAAAAACAGGCCCGCTGGTACCTGTAGTTCTGCTGAAAAAAAAAATACCCAAATAAAAACAGGAGACACACACCGTGAAAGTAAAAGTTTATTTCATACATGCCGACACATACATACTTACCTATGTTGACAGTCCGACACTGGCCATGCCCCCTTCGTCACTAAAGAATCCGGGGTACCTGTAAAAAAAATTCTACTCACCTAAATCCAGTGTCCGGATCTTTTATAATAATCCTCGTACTTGGCAAAATGGCAAACCGAACCAAACGGACTGAAAGGGGTCCCATGTTTACACATGGGACCCCTTTCCACGAATGCCGGGACCCCACGTGACTTCTGTCACAGAGGGTCCCTTCAGCCAATCAGCGAGCGCCACGTCGTGGCACTCTGCTGATTGGCTATGCGCGTCTGAGCTGTCAGACAGCGCATCGCAAAGCCTTACCATTATATTCAATGGTGGGAACTTTGCGGTCAGCGGTGAGGTCACTTAGCGGTCAGCGGCTGACCGCTAGTGACCTCACCGCTGACCGCAAAGTTCCCACCATTGAATATAATGGAGGAGCTTTGCGATGCGCTGTCTGCCAGCTCAGACGCACATAGGCAATCAGCAGAGTGTCACGACGTGGCGCTCGCTGATTGCCTGAAGGGACCCTCTGTGACAGCAGTCACAGGGGGTGTCTGCATTAGGGGAAAGGGGTCCCATGTGTAAACATGGGACCCCTTTCAGTCCGCCTGGTCCGGGTGTTCGTTTTTTTATTTTGACAAGTACGTGGATTATAAAAAAAGATCCGGACTCTGGTTTTTGGTGAGCATAATTTTTTTTGCAGGTACCCCGGATTCTTCACTGACGAGGGGGTCGTGGCCAGTGTCGGAGTGTCGACATAGGTAAGTATGTGTGTGTCGGCAGGTGTGAAATAAAGTTTTACTCTCACGGTGTGCGTGTCCTGTTTTTATTTGGGTATTGTTTTTCCAGTAGAACTACAGGTACCAGCGGGCCCGTTTTTCTCCCGCATGCTGGTACTTGTGGTTCTCCAAGTACCAGCTTGCGGGGGAGGCTTGCTGGGACTTGTACTACTGGAAAAAACAATATTCTTTCATTTTTCAAAAGGCTATCAGCCCCCCATACGCAGCCCTTGGATGGGGGGGACAGCCTCGGGCTTCACCCCTGGCCCTTGGGTGGCTGGAGGGGGGGACCCTTGGATTGAAGGGGTCCCCACTCCTCCAGGGTACCCTGGCCAGGGGTGACTAGTTGCGTATTTAATGTCACCTCCGCAGGGACCAGTATAAAAGTGTCCCCCGGCTGTGGCATTATCTACCCAGCTAGTGGAGCCCGATGCTGGTGTAAAAAATACGGGGGACCCCTACGCTTTTTGTCCCCCGTATTTTTTGCACCAGCACCAGGCGCAGAGCCCGGTGCTGGTTTTCAAAATACGGGGGGATCCCCTGTCAGTTTTTCCCCCGGATTTTTAGAACCAGGACCGCCTCGAAGAGCCCGAGGCTGGTTATGCTTTGGAGGGGGGGATGCATTTTTTTTTCAGATTTTTTTTACCCCATTCCATTTAAAAAAATAAAATATTTTTTTTTAAATATATAAATAATACTTGTGCCTCCTAAATAGACAAACCATGTACCTAATCCCTTCTAATATAAATAGATATGCTATTACCAATAAAAAAAAAAAAAAAAAAAGCATGTTTTTAAAAAATTTTATTACATTCCGCCAGCAAAGTGTGGCGGATTGAAAATGACGAATTTACTGTCTAAAAGCACTGTTGTCGAATTTACAATCTTCAATTGAATATACTTTTGTCGAATTGCCGCATTTGTACCATTGCAGAAATGTCGAATTTGACAAATGTCGAATTTCAAAAAGTCGAATTTGGAAAGTCCGTTTTTTTTTTTGACGAAAAGTACTGAATTGCATTGTCGAATTTTTTTTTTTTGGCGAAAATGTCCCGTTTATCGACATTTTCGGGAATTCGACCGCAATTGCATATACCCCAAAGAGAGAGGAGGGGAAGATAGGATAGAGAGGAAGGGATGGCAGAGAGAGAGAGACAGGGAGGGTGGGGGGCAGAGAGGAGAAGAGAGGAGAAAGAGAGGAGAAAGGCAGAGGGCAAAGAGTGGGAACAGAGAGGGGCAGACAGAGGAGAACAGAGAGGGGAAAGACAGAGGTGGAGAGAGAGAGGCACAGAGAGAGAGAGGGAGAGAGAGCGTCAGAGAGAGGGTGGGGGGAGAGAGGCAGAGAGCGCAAGAGGCAAAGGGGGGGTCAGAAAGGAGAGAGACAGATAGAGGAGAGAGAGATGCAGAGAGATTACACAAAATCCATACAGTCCATACACAAAAAATAAATGCAGAGCACAACTGCTACCACTCTTGCATCTCTGGCTAAAGATATATTAAATTTATATGTAAAGAAAATTAAAATAAAACAATAAATGTGTCCCTCCGCTTACCCTTATGCTGACTCCAACTGCTTCTCATGTAGGTGGGCTGCTTCCTAGTGTTGAACCCCTCTCCCTCTCATCATGCTTTGCCCTCTTTGGAAAGTGATAATTTCACTGTGATAAAGTACCAGCCAACCAGCTCCTAACTGTCATTTTTCAAACCCAGTCTGTGACATGGAAGTTAGGAGCTAATTGGCTGGTACTTTATCACAGTGAAATTATCACTTTTCAAGGCTTAGTACAACCTACCCTCAGAGCTGACAGAGACAGACAGACTGGGGATTGCCGATGGTGGGTCTCTTCCGGTGTGGAGCAGATGGAGCTTGCCCAGAACTTCCTTGCTAGAAGCCCAAACGTCGCCTGTGGCACCCTCTACTACAACATGACGGCCACCCAGAACCTATAAAGAGCAGGGGGCCTCCAAGAGTGTGTGGATGTGCGGATCTGTAGTGGGGGTGTCGCTGGCCAGATGCCAGCCAGACTCTGGATGACTGTATCTGGTCGCAGCGCTGCTCATTCCCCTGCCCATAGCTGCAGTAGCAGGACAAAAAATTGGCACTGTGTCTGTGTTACGGAGCAGGAGTGGATCGATGGATCGCCACTGAATGCCAGAGCTAGGTAGGAGCAGTTCCAGACTGGGGGCCCCGTGATAGAGTAGGGCCCAGGAGTACTAACCCCCCTGTGCCCCCCCACCCCTCTTTAGTCTGGCTCTGGGGACAGGGACATGAGAGTGGGGACAGAACAGAAGGAGCAGTGACAGGTTAGAATAATGGATGAGGTGGTGCTGCTGGCATCCATTGCATGGGGGAAGTAAAACTAAAGACAGCAGGATGATCTAATTACTCCCCAGGCCCCCACTTACCTCCGAAAAGATGCAGGGAGAGGTTAGAAGGCGGCGGGGAACCTCCTCTGGTGTGCTGCTGCTGCCAGAGTGCCTGTTCCAGAATGCTCCAGCTCCTGCACCAGCTCCGCACAGCTCTCCAGCAGCTCCCGCTCCATGGGACTCCACTCGGCTGCGGGCTTGTACAGTGTCCGCAAAATCAGTACAGTAGAGTATCTGCGGAATGCTGAGACCGGCCTGGCTGCGGATCTGAGTGGAGACCAAGGCTGGCTGTGTGTGCTCCACATCCCCAGCGCCTCCAGGTGCCCACTGTGAATGTTTATGGGTACCTGGCCAAGGGGGAGGAGGAGGACGCACTCACAACCGCTGAGCCACTGACAGGATGTTCGCGCCTCTGCTGCTTTGCTGTCCGCCCAGCCAGCACCCATGCAGCCGAATGCTGTCAATCCGCCCCCTCCTACCCACAAGTAAACGGCCGGACCCGGCAAAATTATTATTAAAAACGTACACTTTAACCCCGGGATGTCCTGCAGGGGTTAAAGTGGACATAAACATCGGTGCGCCCCATTGAGGGTGGCGCTCTGCGCGGCCGCACGTGTCAAACGTGCCAGGAGCCAGCACTGGTTATTTGTATACAAAAGGAAGGTTCGGGAAGGGAAAGACAGAAGAGAGAAGGTTCATGTGTTATGTTCATTTTTCTATTTACAGCATTATACACCCTTTAGATACTGTATGTGTGTACACAACTGACTGTTCAATATGTCTCTATACCTATTTAGTACATGTCCTCTTTTATTGATCTTACTATAGTACCTTGTATATAAATGCATAAAAGCATTTGCTATCCCAGACCCTTTAATAAATGTGCCAGGGTGGCTATTGCAACATATCCGTGTGATATATTCCTGTAGTGCGGGTGCTCTAAGCACATGGTGGGCAGGGGGTTTCCTAAATCTCCCTCTGGTGTTCCTGAAATTTAACACTCCCCAGAAGAGCATGTCATGTCAAGATTCAGGTGGAGGCACTAATACCAAGAGAAGTACAAGGTGAGAAGCATTGCAAAGGGGAAGAGTTTAAATACACACCATTACCCAGGAAACCCAGGTAAAGGGGTGTTACACGTACTCATGCACATATTATGCAACACTGTTGGTGAAGGTCTACCGCAGTGTTCGACCACGATTTTGTACTCATACACGTATTGTGTGATGCTGTGGGTGAATGTGATACCACAGTAATATTTTTTATTTCCTACTCATACACGTTTTGTGCAATACTGTTGGTGAAGGTCAACCGTAGTGTTCAACAACTATTTCTGACTCATACACGTACTGTGCGACACTGTTGGTGTAAATAAACCGCAGTCTTTGATTACTGATTACCTATTGATTGACTCATACTCATACCAAATAACCAGACCAAATTCCTGACTCATTTTGCAAATGGATCTTGTGATTTTTTTTTCACATTACAAAGGCATCAGAGCCAGATATATACAACTATGAGCATCTATGGGCAGTTCAGAGCTAAACGCATCTCAGCCACATATCCGTTCGCAGCTGAGTGGGTGTAACTGAGTGGCAACTGGAATTTGTGCATGTATGCTAAGGAGAAAAATCAATTGAGTGCAAGGTGTAGCGAGGTAAAAAAACTTGCGGGCCTCGCACCCAATTTTGGATTACCGCTGGTATACACACTCCCAATACCTGCAATAACTAATTTTAAAAAATGTTCCAGCTCTGAAAACCCCACAGTGCGAGTAAAATAATAATAATTATACTTACGCGTCCATTGGTCTCCGCGGCTTCTGGTAGTCTCACCTCAGCTTTACATTACACTTGGGAGGGGGCTGATGAGAGGGGAGGTGGCTGCTCTCCCAGCTGCTGCCTCTGAGGGGGTCACACACTCATGCACACATACACTAACTCACACACACTCACACACAGACACTCACACACACTTACATACTTACTGCTTCTGTAGGTGTCCAGATCCCGAAGCTGGAGAAGACACCACTTTGGAAGGTGAGTAATATTAGTGACTAATTAAGCTAATTGGAAACTTCCAGTTGCTTAATTAGTCCTCGGAGGGGTGTTGACGGGGTGTCAGAGCAGTTCTTGGTGATTTTTACTAAAATTAGCGGTTTTAGGAAAACTCAAACTTGGTCTGGGTTTGCGAGCTAACAGACGCAGCAATTTCTCCCCTTTAACTAAATAGCAAAACCCTGCGACTGCAGGAAAAACCTTGTGCACTAGGATTTTAAAATTTCCAGTCATCTATTGAAATCCCCCATGTGTTTAGAGTGCATATAATAGGTGTGTGTAGACAGAATTTTGGGCTAATTTGAGGTGAGAGTAGGCAAAGATAAGCTTAATTTCAGAAGGCTGTTTTGCAACAAGAATAGGACTGCTGTAAATGTGTGCTGATAATGATGATGGGCTGTTTTCACAAGCAGATGGATGGAGGTGGTGAGGCTACATAAATATGGCAGCTAACTTTGAATACAGGCACAGATACACCTCTGTGATCAAACTGTGTTCAACTCTAAATCAGCCACTTAGTGAGTAGATTACTGTGCGATATGGCATCACATCCACGCCACATAGACGCCTGTTAATGATCCTGGAAGCTGGCTTGAAATGTCTTCAGTGAGATGCCCTGTTGGGGTAATCTAGATCCATGTTTGTCTGATCAGACAATTGCTCTGGACTTACCAGTTTGGAAAGCTTGCGCCTCTTTAGAGTTAAAAGTAAATTGTGTGAATATTGTTTAAAGAAGGTGTGCAGAAAATAAATCCATACATATGTAGAGCATTATGCATCCCAAGATGTGCCCGTATCTGTGTCTTTATTACATGCGCAGTGACTGCTATAATTCATCATCAGGTGCTCTTGCCCTATACAGGTGCAATAGGAGTGTTACTGTAGCTTGCCAGCACCTGGCAGCAGATTCTAGGGCATTGCATGCTGACCTCAGTTCTATTCAGTGGCATAACTATAATACGCGCAAGGTGTGCGGTTCACAAAGGGTCCAGGGGGGTCGACACTGCACATCCTGCACCCATTTCTTGAATACTTGCACCTCAGCGGCAGCAGCGCTGTGCAGCGGCCATTCTCTCGGTATTTTGCACAGGTGCAGTAAGAAAATCACTGGGAAAATGGCTGCCGCACCATTTCCCCAGAGACCTGCACATGAGCACTAGAGTCACTCAGCGCTTGGGTCTCCAAGTGACCCTAGTGCTGACAGAGTAACTGTACAGCCGAGTAGAGAGAACTGGCCCAGATAGAGACGTATATGGGCTTCCTCCTCTGTTGTTATATCCCTAGTTCAATTCCAGCAATGGTGCCAGTTGTCAGGGAAAACCCACTAGCACCCTCCTTCTGCAGTATCTTGGCCATCCCTCACTCTGCAGGTAGAGTGGCGTTAGGTTGATTGGTTCAGGTAAGTTTAAAATAGCTTTCAAATGTAAAAAAAAAATGGATGTTGCTAGTGGCACCTGAACTTTATAATATAGACAAACAATGCTGCTGCCATATAAGAAATAGTGAAAATATTCACATAGGAACAAAAACAAATGGCTGTGCATATGTGTGTCTAGAAAATACCTCTCAAAAATCTCTCAATGGTCTTAAAAGTAAAAAAAGTTACATATACATTTTATTGACATGTAGTAACAAAGTTAACCGTCACTAAAATAAAAAGCACAAATTGCAATAAGATAGGATACGATCAGTTGAGAATAAAAATCATCTCTAGCTCAGAGAGGGTTAACATATATAAAGTTAAATAAACTCCACATAACTGTAATACTGATACTCAGGGGGAACTGTACTGAGCAGTGATAAAAGTCGAGAAGTGAGCCAGTGGAGAAGTTGCCCATGGCAACCAGCAGGGTCGGATTGGCCCACATGGGTACAGGGGGAACCACTGGTGGGCCCCACTGCCTGAGGGCCCACTCCTTCCTCTAGGGATCAGGTTCCAGACTGTGCACGTGTATTATACATGGTAGATATGTTGCATTACATTGCACATGACTTTTGTGCATTTCAAGCCACTGTGGAGGCTGGCCACACCCCCTTTTTAGATTGGCCACACCCCTAAGTATGGGTCCCTATCACTGCATTCCCCCGGTGGGCCCATCATACCCCAGTCCGACACTGGCAACCAGTCAACATTGACGTAACATTTATAATTTGCATACTATAAAAGTATACAGAGCAGCTGATTGGTTGCCATGGGCAACTACTCCACTGGCTCACTTCTCCACTTCTATCACTGCTTAGTACATCTCTCCATAAGTCACTGTATCAAATCTTTAAAACGTCTAGATACAGTTACAAGCTTTTAATAGCTACCTGGCTATGAAAAAATATAGAAGATGTAAAAATAGTAGTATGCTTTGCATGTTGGAAATATGATCCTCCTGTATCTTGTATGTCAAATACGGCAGTGCCAGCTCACCTTTCTGGGGCTAAGGGCGGGGACATAAGGGTTGTCCAGTAAAGATAGTATTCATAGGCAAATGCAAAGGGGGTTCCTGTTGCCCAGAAACCCCTTTCCTCACAACCTAGCCAGCGGACACTACATGCAGTATAAAGGGTGGAATGCAGCTTTTGCGCATGTCTAATGGCAGTAGATGTTCCTAAGAAGCTTGCAGTATGTGTCTGTAGTAGTGATGAGCGGGTTCGGTTCCTCGGAAACCGAACCCCCCCGAACTTCACCTATTTTACACGGGTCCGAGGCATACTCGGATTCTCCCGTATGGCTCGGTTAATCCGAGCGCGCCCGAACGTCATCATCCCACTGTCGGATTCTCGCGAGATTCGGATTCTATATAAGCAGCCGCGCGTCGCCGCCATTTTCACTCGTGCATTGGAAATGTTAGGGAGAGGACGTGGCTGGCGTCCTCTCCGTTTATTAATAATATTTGTGCTGCTTATTGCTTAATTGTGGGGACTGGGGAGCAGCTGTATTATATAGGAGGAGTACAGTGCAGAGTTTTGCTGACCAGTGACCACCAGTATACGTTGTCTGACTGAAAAACACTCCATATCTGTGCTCAGTGTGCTGCATATATCTGTGTTCACACTGCTTACTTGTGGGGACTGGGGAGCAGCTGTATTATATAGGAGGAGTACAGTGCAGAGTTTTGCTGACCAGTGACCACCAGTATACGTTGTCTGCCTGAAAAACATTCCATATCTGTGCTCAGTGTGCTGCATATATCTGTGCTCACACTGCTTAATTGTGGGGACTGGGGAGCAGCTGTATAATATAGGAGGAGTACAGTGCGCAGTTTTGCTGACCAGTGACCACCAGTATACGTTGTCTGCCTGAAAAACACTCCATATCTGTGCTCAGTGTGCTGCATATATCTGTGCTCACACTGCTTTATTGTGGGGACGGGGGACCACCAGTATATTATATAGGAGGAGTACAGTGCAGAGTTTTGCTGACCAGTGACCACCAGCATACGTTGTCTGCCTGAAAAACACTCCATATCCGTGCTCAGTGTGCTGCATATATCTGTGCTCACACTGCTTTATTGTGGGGACTGGGGACCACCAGTATATTATATAGGAGGAGTACAGTGCAGAGTTTTGCTGACCAGTGACCACCAGTATACGTTGTCTGCCTGAAAAACACTCCATATCTGTGCTCAGTGTGCTGCATATATCTGTGCTCACACTGCTTTATTGTGGGGACTGGGGACCACCAGTATATATATAGGAGGAGTACAGTGCAAAGTATTGCTGACCAGTGACCACCAGTATACGTTGTCTGCCTGAAAAACACTCCATATCTGTGCTCAGTGTGCTGCATATATCTGTGCTCACACTGCTTTATTGTGGGGACTGGGGACCACCAGTATATTATATAGGAGGAGTACAGTGCAGAGTTTTGCTGACCAGTGACCACCAGTATATATAGCAGTACGGTACGGAAGGCCACTGCTCTACCTACCTCTGTGTCATCAAGTATACTATCCATCTAGATTCTATACCTGTAGTGCATTTTAGTTTTGCAGTTTGCTGACAGTGACCACCAGTATATATAGCAGTACGGTACGGAAGGCCACTGCTCTACCTACCTCTGTGTCGTCAAGTATACTATCCATCTAGATTCTATACCTGTGGTGCATTTTAGTTTTGCAGTTTGCTGACAGTGACCACCAGTATATATAGCAGTACGGTACGGAAGGCCACTGCTCTACCTACCTCGGTGTCATCAAGTATACTATCCATCGATACCTGTGGTGCATTTCAGTTGTGCGCAGTATATATAGTAGTAGGCCATTGCTATTGATACTGGCATATAATTCCACACATTAAAAAATGGAGAACAAAAATGTGGAGGGTAAAATAGGGAAAGATCAAGATCCACTTCCACCTCGTGCTGAAGCTGCTGCCACTAGTCATGGCCGAGACGATGAAATGCCATCAACGTCGTCTGCCAAGGCTGATGCCCAATGTCATAGTAGAGAGCATGTAAAATCCAAAAAACAAAAGTTCAGTAAAATGACCCAAAAATCAAAATTAAAAGCGACTGAGGAGAAGCGTAAACTTGCCAATATGCCATTTACGACACGGAGTGGCAAGGAACGGCTGAGGCCCTGGCCTATGTTCATGGCTAGTGGTTCAGCTTCACATGAGGATGGAAGCACTCATCCTCTCACTAGAAAACTGCAGTGCCACTCCTAGATGGGCCAGGTGTTTGTGTCGGCCACTTGTGTCGCTTAGCTTAGTTACACAGCGACCTTGGTGCGCCTCTTTTTTTCTTTGCATCATGTGCTGTTTGGGGACTATTTTTTTGCAGTGCCATCCTGTCTGACACTGCAGTGCCACTCCTAGATGGGCCAGGTGTTTGTGTCGGCCACTTGGGTCGCTTAGCTTAGTCACACAGCGACCTTGGTGCGCCTCTTTTTCTCTTTGCATCATGTGCTGTTTGGGGAATATTTTTTTTTTGAAGTGCCATCCTGTCTGACACTGCAGTGCCACTCCTAGATGGGCCAGGTGTTTGTGTCGGCCACTTGGGTCGCTTAGCTTAGTCACACAGCTACCTCATTGCGCCTCTTTTTTTCTTTACATCATGTGCTGTTTGGGGACTATTTTTTTGAAGTGCCATCCTGTCTGACACTGCAGTGCCACTCCTAGATGGGCCAGGTGTTTGTGTCGGCCACTTGGGTTGCTTAGCTTAGTCACACAGCTACCTCATTGCGCCTCTTTTTTTCTTTGCATCAAGTGCTGTTTGGGGACTATTTTTTTTAAGTGCCATCCTGTCTGACACTGCAGTGCCACTCCTAGATGGGCCAGGTGTTTGTGTCGGCCACTTGGGTCGCTTAGCTTAGTCATCCAGCGACCTCGGTGCAAATTTTAGGACTAAAAATAATATTGTGAGGTGTTCAGAATAGACTGGAAATGAGTGGAAATTATGGTTATTGAGGTTAATAACACTATGGGATCAAAATGACCCCCAAATTCTATGATTTAAGCTGTTTTTGAGGGTTTTTTGTAAAAAAAAAAACCGAATCCAAAACACACCCGAATCCGACAAAAAATTTTCAGGGAGGTTTTGCCAAAACGCGTCCGAATCCAAAACACGGCCGCGGAACCGAATCCAAAACCAAAACACAAAACCCGAAAAATTTTCGGTGCACATCACTAGTCTGTAGATCTGAGCGCTCAATCATCACACCAGAGAGAGAATCTGGCAAGTGGCTTACCGTGATCACTGGCCCTGCATATGTTTGATGTACTGTATTACATAAACTGCACTTTGTTTGGGGCAGACTACAGTATAGCTTGTTACATGCTAATCATGCATCCTTCATGGGCTGGCGACATTAGCTCTAAAATCAAACATATGGAAATCCCCCTCCAAAATACTGGGTTTGCCCTGGTATTGTTCCTGTTGGTTGAGGAAGAAGGATAGAAATCTGCTGCTCCAACTGAAGTGGCGACATTTATACAGCGGCACTCTCAGCTTGTATGAAAGCAGGTATGGATGTGTAGTGCTGGATATGTCAGCTCCACAATATGCAGATAGTGACCAAGCCCGGCGGACAGGTGAAACGCGTCTTCCGACTTCACCTATTGTCCTGGCTGACTGCAGTAGTGGACGTTCTTCTCATCTACCCGTGTCCTGTGCCTCCTCTGACAGCGCTTCACTTCGGCTGGCCGGAGCATCGGACGTTCTCCTTCTCCTCCCCAGCGGCGGTCCCGTGCCTCTTCCGACATCGCCACGCTTGAACTTTTCAGCGGACGTGTTCCTGCACCTGTCTGGGGCTGCCGGGCCGGCAGCACCTTTCAGAACAAGACCTTAGCATGGTGGAAGAGGTCACTACATCCAGTCATCGCGGGTAATATCCTAACTTTCTCTTATCCGTCACGATCAGCTTGAGACCCGCACAGATTGGACATTTATCATCCCTTGCTGGTTTGAGTCAGCATATATATCTCCTGCTGATTATTTAAAACAGATACGTTTGTATCATAAAAATCCCAAAGGTTTTTCCTATCTCATTATTCCCAATTAGCAATATACACTGGGACCGATACATGCGCTGTGATATTGAAATTTATTCAGCACACTGTTTTTATACTTTATACATGCGCTGTGTTATTGAAATTTATTTAGCACATTGTCTTTATACTGGCTACAAGATTAGCAATATTTACACATGCGCTGTGATATTTACATTCATTGAGCACATTTTCTTTATACCTGCTTCGTTTCTATCTCTGTTTTTTTACAGGGACCAGTTTTCGTGTAATACATTGTATCTTTCACTGAGATTGCATCTCATGTTGTATACATGATTCACGCAACCCTTGCTCTTTTTTTCCCCCCTGCCTTCTTGTGCTTTCTACAGCAATATTACTCGGTACATTGTTATCTTGCATTGTTTACTTAGAAGAATATTACCATCAGAACCGTCTCTTCTTTATATCGAGTACTAATATAGAGATTGTAGTACCGCTGTTGTACCTATTAACTCAGTTGGAATTTTATTTTTGGTAAGGACACGACACCTGCTACTTGAATAACGTGATTATTGAGATCACATTCTGCACATATGGGACTACAATTCAGCATTTTATCTAATAACAACATCACTATTTTTGTTCAAATTCAGCAACTGCATATTTGTATGGTTGTTTAAATCTGATCAGTCCATCCCGACATGTGCCTTTCCCCTTTCTCTCTCCTTTTCAGAGAATTCTAAATCATTCAACTGATATAGGTACCAATGTGTACTCCTCCTCTTTGCTTCCAATCTATCTAATTTCATGGACTCTCACCACTGATTCTGGGTACATTCCCGTCTAACACTGGCAGCAGATCCATCTAATTTCTTCTATCAGTTACCTTCTGTCACTTTACTTTGATACTATGTAATTCGTGAACTCTCATCAGTGATTCCAGAGCTTCCCATTGGCGTTTCAATTTCCCTACTATCATACCACACTGGAAACGCCCAAAACCGTCCGAACTTGGAAGCTAATCAGTGTTGGGCTGGGTCAGTACTCAAGTGGGGGACCATTGAGGAATACTCAGTTTAGTAGAGCACGCGTTGGTCCCACATGCTCAGTGTCTAACACTGACAGCAGATTCACTCTGCTCTCTCATTTCCTTTGTTTTTCTTTCCATTCATTTATACCTCTTCATTTAAGTATATTACTGGCACCAATATAGGACAGGGTCACAACATGATTGATCTTTGTCAGTAGAACGTACCATTCAAATATTCTAATATTTAAATATTCAATTAATTTACCGCATTTAGACCTAACTCCGCCAGCCAGGACTGCATAAACATCACTATCATATCAGCAATTTTGCTAATTGTTTATATTGTTTTCGTTTTTTGACTATTTCTCTCATTAACCACTAAATATCTTAATTTGTGTTAATAAAAATTGATTTTAAATATTATATCTCATCTTGTTCAAGTCTATATATTGTTCAAATTAAGAGTGCACACAAAAAAGAGTCTTCTTTTCTCCTTGTTGTTCGATGTTCTAAACACTGACTCAGGGTGCACCACCAAATTGTTTAAAAATCAGAAAACTTAGTTTTCCTGTTATCTCATAATTTTGGTATTAGTAAAATTATATAAATTGTATCTCTATCATATCCTGTGCGGTATTCCCCAAACCTGTTGAAGATATATACGTGTTTACCTCTTTGCTAGTCTGATGCAGGGAGATGTTGGCAATCACGAGAGTATATGGGGTAAATTTACTAAGGTGGGAGATTTTTAGAACTGGTGATGTTGCCCATAGCAACCAATCAGATTGTATCTATTATCTACTAGAAGCAGCTAGACAAATGTTAAGTAGAATCTGATTGGTTGCTATGGGCAACATCACCAGTTCTAAAAAAACTCCCACCTTAGTAAATTTACCCCTATGTGTCTCTGTGCTGTTCTCTGGGTCTCTCAGTGTTTTGGCTGTGTGGTCCCTGATTGTTGGCGCTACTATATTCCTGATTAGGGTATCCTTAACTAAAGCCAACAGTGATTCTGAATGGCAATAAATCACTGCTAAACGCATTTCTCTGCAAAATGCATTTTCGTCAGAAGCTAGAAGGTAAGTACAGTAGCTTGCCTGGCTGTTCACCCACGCCAGAGATAGTTCCTACTTTGGTGTAGTGACCTGTGCACCTGAGAATTACTCATTGTTGCTGGCCAATTTCTGTATATTGGCCCTCATTCCGAGTTGTTCGCTCGGTATTTTTCATCGCATCGCAGTGAAAATCCGCTTAGTACGCATGCGCAATGTTCGCACTGCGACTGCGCCAAGTAACTTTACTATGAAGAAAGTAAGTTTACTCACGGCTTTTTCATCGCTCCGACGTTCGCATTGTGATTGACAGGAAATGGGTGTTACTGGGCGGATGCACGGCGTTTTAGGGGCGTGTGGCTGGAAACGCTACCGTTTCCGGAGAAAACGCAGGAGTGGCCGGGGAAACGGTGGGTGTGCCTGGGCGAACGCTGGGTGTGTTTATGACGTCAGCCAGGACCGAAAAGCACAGAACTGATCGCACAGGCAGAGTAAGTCTGAAGCTACTCAAAAACTGCTAACTCGTTTGTAATCGCAATATTGCGCATACATCGGTCGCACATTTAAGAAGCTAAGATTCACTCCCAGTAGGCGGCGGCTTAGCGTGTGTAACTCTGCTACATTCGCCTTGCGAGCGATCAACTCGGAATGAGGGCCATTGGCCCTCATTCCGAGTTGTTCGCTCGGTATTTTTCATCGCATCGCAGTGAAAATCCGCTTAGTACGCATGCGCAATGTTCGCACTGCGACTGCGCCAAGTAACTTTACTATGATGAAAGTATTTTTACTCACGGCTTTTTCTTCGCTCCGGCGATCGTAATGTGATTGACAGGAAATGGGTGTTACTGGGCGGAAACACGGCGTTTCAGGGGCGTGTGGCTGAAAACGCTACCGTTTCCGGAAAAAACGCAGGAGTGGCCGGAGAAACGGTGGGAGTGCCTGGGCGAACGCTGGGTGTGTTTGTGACGTCAACCAGGAACGACAAGCACTGAACTGATCGCACAGGCAGAGTAAGTCTGGAGCTACTCTGAAACTGCTAAGTAGTTAGTAATCGCATTATTGCGAATACATCGGTCGCAATTTTAAGAAGCTAAGATTCACTCCCAGTAGGCGTAGGCTTAGCGTGTGTAACTCTGCTAAATTCGCCTTGCGACCGATCAACTCGGAATGAGGGCCATTGTTATTTTCTTTAGCTCTACCTTGGCTAGTCTTAAAATTACAGTTTCTTTGCTACGAGCCCTGAATCTGGACTGATGTCTGCCTCCAGCCCTTGTCCTTGGAATGTACTTTTGTATTTGTTTGATTATTACCAGAATGTACTTAGAAGTCTATATTAATACTCTATTTGTACATTATTATTATTATTATTATTATTATTATTATTATTATCAGAGGCATCACTCACCTCTTGGACACCCGGTGCGGCGGCAAGAGAGGGGGCGGGGCTTCGCGAGAAGGGGCGGTGCTTCACGGGCTGGCATCCGTTTTCACTGCTTGAATGACTGGAAAGGGGCGGTGCTTTCTGAGAAGGGGCGGAGCTTCGCGTCCCGATACTCGTTTTTTTTGTCACTTGGGGGGTTTAGGAGGTGTAGGCTCACTCCCGGGGAGTGCTGTGCTTGCAGTGCTGGCTCCTACAGAGTGACAGGAGCCGAGTGCTGCACATAAAGTAACAGTGCAGCACCCAGCTCCTGTCTCTAAGCAGGAGCTGGCATTTTGGTGTCACCCCTCGGCGGGTGACACCCGGGAGCGGGCCACACCCCCCGCACCCCCCTTGTGACGCCACTGATTATTATTATTATCTCCTATATAATAGCCCAGATCTGTGACTTTGTGATTCATTTGCTAACGCTGGGCGGAGTCACAACAGTGGGCGGAGTTAGTCAAATGAGTCACAGATCTGGCCAAATCTACAGGAGACTAGGAGCAGAAGCAGATAGTATGGGCATGGCACAGGCAGGGGTGCATACCTCCCAGCTTTCTGCAGGAGCTTTCTTCAGACAGAAGGAGGGACACACACTCGGCGAAAATGGGGCGTGGCTTCACGGGAGGGCCCCGTTTTCGTCAATGAGGGGGCATGCCCAGCGCTCTTTGAGCTGCTGGCATGCCCCCAGGGGCTGATTATGAGTCCGGGGGGACCAGGGCACTTGAGACAGGGGAGCCCTATCTCATTGCTGTGCCTGCAGTGGGTTGGGGGCGTGGCCTAATCGCGGGCCGCGAGGCCACGCCCCCTTACGCAAATTCCGTTGTTGTTGTTGTTGTTGTTGTTGTGTGTTTTTTTATGGAATTTTGGTCCCTCAGCTAGGAGTAAATCCAGAGGAGGTGGTCGCTCCCACCTACACACCCGCACAGGCAGAAGAAAGCAGGGAGACTGCTGCCTCCCTGCAACACCACAGACCTGCCAACACGCAGCAGCGTGTGCTGACAGTAGCACAATGCTGCCGTTGTTGCTGGCAGGACGGGGGGGGGGGGCGCTTCTGAGCTGGGACAGAGCTACTCGAGCCGGGGGGCCCCCTAAAACTGTGGGGCCAACAGTACGTACCCCCTGCCCCCTCCCCTTAATCCGGCTCTGCTGCTGGAACCCCCCCTTAATCCATACCCCCTGATGCCCCCTCTCCCTCTGTCTCCACTATTCACCGCTGCTCTGCTAAGCAGAACAGCGAGTACAGGAGCTTTCCAACTGACCCCCCCGTTACCGCGGGACACTGCGACCCGCGGGTGGGACAGCGGGACAGACCCAAAAAAATGGGACTGTCCCGCGAAAATCGGGACATTTGGGAGGTATGGGGGTGTGTGAGGGGGTATGCCGTACAGATAGATGGGCACCGGCTCACTGTGTGCTTGACCCCCCCCCCCCCTCTGGCGCAGAGGAGCGTCACTTTCTGGCACACTCCACGCTTCTTAGCTGCAGTTTTGTGGGGCACCTGCCGCTGTGCAGGTTCCGTACTGCCTCTGTTATCTCCAGCCCCGGCAACCCCACCGCTAGCTGCAGCGCTGCCACCCACAGTGAGGTGCGCCCAGCTCCTTCACACACTTTAGCCGGCGGGTCTCGCTGCAGAAGTCCGAGCTGCTTGCAGGCTCCGACCCCCTCCTCCCTCCAGCCGCAGCATCTCCTGGGGGCTAACCAGTCACTCCCAGTCTCCCCTTACCACAGTGCCCGGCAGCTGCGCGAGGTCTGCGTTGTGTGACTGAGGAGGGGGGGAGGGATGCGGACGGGCAGAGGAAGCAGGACTCCAGCCTAAGAGAGTCAGCCATGCCAAGTCTCCACCAGCAGCAGATCCCAACAGGTTGGAGTGGAACAGCAGCAGCCAGCAGCAGTGACTCCGGTAAGACACATCTGTCTGTCACCACTGTTTTGTCCCTAATACCAATCTCTCCCGTGCCCTGTGTTCTGTCATGTCCCTGTCACCCCTGGCCTTGCCCTGCCACCCTTATCCTGGCCCTTTCACCCTTATCCTGGCCCTGTCACCCTTATCCTGGCCCTTTCACCCTTATCCTGGCCCTTTCACCCTTATGCTGGCCCTGTCACCCTTATGCTGGCCATGTTACCCTTATGCTGGCCCTGTTACCCCTATCCTGGCCCTGTTACCCCTGTGCTTGCCCTGTCAACCCTATACTGGCCCTGTCACCCCTGTCCTGTTCCTGCCACCCCTACCCTGGCCTGTCACCCCTATCCTGTCCCTGTCATTTCTGTCCTGGCCCCGTCGCCCATGTCCTGGCCCCGTCACCCCTTTTCTGACCCTGTCACCCCTGTCCTGGCCCCGTCAACCCTGTTCTGACCCTGTCACCCCTGTCCTGGCCCTGTTACTCATACCCTCCAACTACCTTTTTGGCAGGTACAATACCCGCAGCGCCTCCAGACCTCTCCCCAATGCACCACACCTCCGCACCTTCCCCTCCACCCCTCCCCCCCACGCTGTGCCTCCAGACCCCCTACACCACCCGCGGCTCCCACTCCTCCGCCCCTTCACCACCCACAGCACCTCCAGGCCCCCTCCACCATCCACCCCCTTTATATGTCTCTCCCCACACCTGCCTCCCTCCACCCGCAGCATCTGCAGACACCCTCCTCCATCCGCTGTCCCCACCCCTCCCCCACCAATGGCACCACCGCACCTGCCCCTCCACCACCAGCAGCACCTCCGGACCTCCTTCCCTATGCGCCGCACCACCCGTACCTGCCCCTCCCCTACTCATGGCGCCTGCGGACCCCTACCCCACCCCCGGCACTCCCGCCCCTTCCCATCCCACAGCACCTCCGGAACCCTTCACCCATCCACAACATCCCCACACCTGCCCCTCTCCCACCCATGGCACCCCTGCCCCTCCCCCACCTGCAGTGCCTCCGGACCCCTCCCCAATCTGCATCCCCCACTCCTCTGCCCCTCCCACACCCGCAGCACCTCCCGACTCTTCCCCATCCGGGCCCCACCCCCACTTCTGCCCCCCCTCCACCTGCAGCATCTACAGACACCATCCGCAGTCCCCCCCGCACCCGCTACATTCTGTACATCGTGCCCTGCAGGTGCTGTTCACGCCGTCGCAAGGGGCTGCGCCTCCTTCACCATCGCACACCCTTTCATTGTGCAATATTTAACCACTAACAAAGGAATGCAGGTAATACTTTATATAATACAAATATTGAACCCAAGAAAGGCATGCAAGGGTTAAGGGGGCGTAGCCCCTTGCGATGGTGTGAAGAGTGCCCGTAGGGCGCGATGAAGCACCTAGTTAGTGTATATTCGTGTAATCCTTTATATGCAGCCAGATATCACCGTCAGTGGTCTTTTGATTACAGCAGCCAGTACGTGGTATGTGATCTTGGAGTAGATTACTGTTGTATGTGATCTTGGAGTAGATAACTGGTGTCCACCAGATTAACACTGACTGCTGCATTGCCATTTGTTATTTGTACAGTGATAGATATTTTCTGTATATTGGACTAATAATATATAAAGGGACCCTGGTTAGTCTCCTGTCTGCCTGTAAATTACAATAATACCATTCTAGTCGGAAGCATCTACTACTTAGCTGATGTACTGGGGCACCTGGGTACTTGTAAGGGTTTTGCCTGTGATTCAGATCCTTTTACAGCTTTGTGCCATGTTGAATGATCTGGGCATGTGCAGCAGCAGCCACAGCCACCGCAGCAGTAGCAGCAGCCATCCAACTCAGTGGATATGGACGGCTATAAAGCGGCAACCGTGCCGTGACCGTGCCGTCTGAGAGCTGCTCTCTGCTCCAATACTTAATTTAAAAAAAGTACACGGCTAAAAGCCCTAAGTGTGTTCAGCTTTGAAGAAAAGGCGGCTGCTAAAGGTGCTAAAGGTGAAGACTCCTATTAGCTGTTCTAGAGGCCTTATCACTTCTATTTAGATATTATTCATAACACCTGTGTATAGGCATATTTTCACTTAAATCCAGGTCTGCATTGTCCTCCCAGAACTATGCTTACTGTATGTAAGAATGCCTAGTGCCAAACCCATTCTCCCTCTTTGGTTGTACATTTAAGTTCAAATGTGTATGACTTTGCATCAACCATATTTACATGCACCCATTTTCTGAGAATGTGCAGTGCAAATTCAGGCAAGATATGCGTAACAAACAACTAAGTTTAATTTCTGGGTGTCATTAAACACCACAGGTCTCAGTCAGATGTATTGTAGCGGCAAAGGATGTGGGTGATAAAAAATTTCAATTTGAATTCATACATGTCAAGGAAAATATTATATTCCCCAGCTGCCACCTCAGTGGCACTACCCCTAAGTCCTGTCGTCCTAGGGGGGAGCACTAATGAATGGGTGCCCGGCAGAGCAATTTAACTGTTGCTCCATTCTGGCTCGAATGCAGCTGGTACACACATTTCTGCTCACAGCCTCCTGAGGTGGCAAGCAGAACTGTGCAAAAAGTCTGTAGCAGTGTGGGCGCTCTAACCAGTACTTTAGATGGGTTTAGTCACTTTATGCGGCTCAACCATGTGCTGTTAGGCGCGGCAAGCCAAGATTATTAATGTGCACCCAAAACAACAGAATTGCTCTGTCGGGCGCCTATTAATTAGCACCGCATGAAAAACGATTGAATTCCCCGCTTGGATGGTCAGTCTCTGTTAATATGCAGCCTTCTATTTCAATGCTGAGAGCAAAAGACTGGATGATACAGTATGTGTATACATTTCCCAGAAGTGAGTTCTTGGACTCTGTTACTTACTGTATGTCACTAATAAGTAGCTTAAAACTTTTCCTTAACCTCTTTCAGTGAAGTTCACACTTTCTAATCGAATAGCTTCTTCATATACAAAGCATTATTTTAAGGTGTTCAATGCATTCTTACAGCAGATTAAGCACACTATGAAATGCATGGACCTGTACACCTGCACTTTCTGGCAAGTGTTCACTGAACATTAATTTCAACATTGCCTGCAGCGTTCTATGGCGTTTGATGGGAGCGATCATTTAGCAAACGTTTGTTGGCAAGCATCTGACCTGTATCAGACCACACAAATACTGTGGGCAAGCTTTGCTATGTGTTCTTAAATGCTTCATTAATAAAAAGTAGACATTTAATGTTTTGTGTATTGAATTTCACTTTTTAAATGAACGGGTGGTAGAGTGACAAGATGGCCTCCACACATTTAAAAATAACAGTTATTTAAATAATGTAGGGTTTTTTCACAGTTCATTAATATTTACAAAATGTATAAAAGGGAATTGTTTTGTCATAGTAAAAATTAGTAAAGACATTTATTAGTAATTATGGTATTAATTTAATGACTCTGGGGGGTGGAATCCAAATGTTTGAAAAGTCGGTTGTGGGTCTGTTTTTTCCTGTTTATTAGATAGGAAAAAAACAGACACACAACTGACTTTTCAAACCTTTGAATTCCCCCCTGGGAGTGCATCAAAATGTATTTGTGCTCATTATGTGAATCCTGGAGCATCTTAACACTTTTATTTAGACCTCCCAAGGTAACTTTGGTTCTAAATCATTTTAAATATATCTTGTCATAAATCAAATGAAATAGTTTCTGCTTATTTAATATTAAGACTTAAAGAGTATACCACTGTGGGAACAAAAGACATCTAAATAACCTATAACAGTATGGAGACCCTGAGTAATCCCCTGCTGTAAGCTTCTGGATTTATAAAGCTTTTATATGCTTTTTAGTACAGCTGAAGTGCAATTTAAACAAAAAAGTTTCCTTTAAATGGTTTCAGTGGCACAAAACTATCTCATAAAATGTTTGTTATGCGAAACCAGAGAATACGTGCATTGAGCAATAATTGCACAATAATGCTAACGTTCAAACATTTTCTCAAGTGACTTATCAATAGTCCTACCAAAATTCACCTTAGGCCAAATTCATTGTTATTGTCTGAAAAATGTAATGCTGTAAAAATAGGCACCTACCAAACATCTGTCGTTTAGGTGCCGCTTGCATGGTATTTACATCCTGATTTACTTGTAAATACTGGAACTGGTTTCGATCAGATACTCTATTCCACAATAAGTATTGGGTTTGTCATCAACAGTGTCTAAAATTTAGCATTTATGTTTAGTATAGACCAGGGCCGGATTTAGGGGTGAGGGCGCCCCTAGGCACAACAGTAACAGCTGCTCCTAACCTGCCAAATTTTATTATATTTATTGATTGGTTATAAGCCCTCATTTGATAATAGTCAATTTAATAGAATAATAAAAAGCCACTATGACATTTTATCTATGTATACATATTTACTAAGTAGGAAAGCTTACAGGGGCAGTATGTGCATGTCCTACCCATTTACACTCCATTCGAGATGGCATATGGTACAGTAGATAGAGATGAGCGCCGGAAATTTTTCGGGTTTTGTGTTTTGGTTTTGGGTTCGGTTCCGCGTCCGTGTTTTGGGTTCGACCGCGTTTTGGCAAAACCTCACCGAATTTTTTTTGTCGGATTCGGGTGTGTTTTGGATTCGGGTGTTTTTTTTTTAAAACACTAAAAAACAGCTTAAATCATAGAATTTGGGGGTCATTTTGATCCCAAAGTATTATTAACCTCAAAAACCATAATTTACACTCATTTTCAGTCTATTCTGAATACCTCACACCTCACAATATTATTTTTAGTCCTAAAATTTGCACCTAGGTCGCTGGATGACTAAGCTAAGCGACCCTAGTGGCCGACACAAACACCGGGCCCATCTAGGAGTGGCACTGCAGTGTCACGCAGGATGTCCCTTCCAAAAAACCCTCCCCAAACAGCACATGACGCAAAGAAAAAAAGAGGCGCAATGAGGTAGCTGTGTGAGTAAGATAAGCGACCCTAGTGGCCGACACAAACACCGGGCCCATCTAGGAGTGGCACTGCAGTGTCACGCAGGATGTCCCTTCCAAAAAACCCTCCCCAAACAGCACATGACGCAAAGAAAAAAAGAGGCGCAATGAGGTAGCTGTGTGAGTAAGATAAGCGACCCTAGTGGCCGACACAAACACCGGGCCCATCTAGGAGTGGCACTGCAGTGTCACGCAGGATGGCCCTTCCAAAAAACATTCCACAAACAGCACATGACGCAAAGAAAAATTAAAGAAAAAAGAGGTGCAAGATGGAATTGTCCTTGGGCCCTCCCACCCACCCTTATGTTGTATAAACAGGACATGCACACTTTAACCAACCCATCATTTCAGTGACAGGGTCTGCCACACGACTGTGACTGAAATGACGGGTTGGTTTGGACCCCCACCAAAAAAGAAGCAATTAATCTCTCCTTGCACAAACTGGCTCTACAGAGGCAAGATGTCCACCTCATCATCATCTTCCGATATATCACCGTGTACATCCCCCTCCTCACAGATTATCAATTCGTCCCCACTGGAATCCACCATCTCAGCTCCCTGTGTACTTTGTGGAGGCAATTGCTGCTGGTCAATGTCTCCACAGAGGAATTGATTATAATTCATTTTAATGAACATCATCTTCTCCACATTTTCTGGATGTAACCTCGTACGCCGATTGCTGACAGGGTGAGCGGCGGCACTAAACACTCTTTCGGAGTACACACTTGTGGGAGGACAACTTAGGTAGAATAAAGCCAGTTTGTGCAAGGGCCTCCAAATTGCCTCTTTTTCCTGCCAGTATAAGTACGGACTGTGTGACGTGCCTACTTGGATGCGGTCACTCATATAATCCTCCACCATTCTTTCAATGTTGAGAGAATCATATGCAGTGACAGTAGACGACATGTCCGTAATCGTTGTCAGGTCCTTCAGTCCGGACCAGATGTCAGCATCAGCAGTCGCTCCAGACTGCCCTGCATCACCGCCAGCGGGTGGGCTCGGAATTCTGAGCCTTTTCCTCGCACCCCCAGTTGCGGGAGAATGTGAAGGAGGAGATATTGACAGGTCGCGTTCCGCTTGACTTGACAATTTTCTCACCAGCAGGTCTTTCAACCCCAGCAGACTTGTGTCTGCCGGAAAGAGAGATCCAAGGTAGGCTTTAAATCTAGGATCGAGCACGGTGGCCAAAATGTAGTGCTCTGATTTCAACAGATTGACCACCCGTGAATCCTTGTTAAGCGAATTAAGGGCTCCATCCACAAGTCCCACATGCCTAGCGGAATCGCTCCGTGTTAGCTCCTCCTGCAATGTCTCCAGCTTCTTCTGCAAAAGCCTGATGAGGGGAATGACCTGACTCAGGCTGGCAGTGTCTGAACTGACTTCACGTGTGGCAAGTTCAAAGGGCATCAGAACCTTGCACAACGTTGAACTCATTCTCCACTGCGCTTGAGACAGGTGCATTCCACCTCCTATATCGTGCTCAATTGTATAGGCTTGAATGGCCTTTTGCTGCTCCTCCAACCTCTGAAGCATATAGAGGGTTGAATTCCACCTCGTTACCACTTCTTGCTTCAGATGATGGCAGGGCAGGTTCAGTAGTTTTTGGTGGTGCTCCAGTCTTCTGTACGTGGTGCCTGTACGCCGAAAGTGTCCCGCAATTCTTCTGGCCACCGACAGCATCTCTTGCACGCCCCTGTTGTTTTTTTAAATAATTCTGCACCACCAAATTCAAGGTATGTGCAAAACATGGGACGTGCTGGAATTTGCCCATATTTAATGCACACACAATATTGCTGGTGTTGTCCGATGCCACAAATCCACAGGAGAGTCCAATTGGGGTAAGCCATTCCGCGATGATCTTCCTCAGTTGCCGTAAGAGGTTTTCAGCTGTGTGCGTATTCTGGAAACCGGTGATACAAAGCGTAGCCTGCCTAGGAAAGAGTTGGCGTTTGCGAGATGCTGCTACTGGTGCCGCCGCTGCTGTTCTTGCGGCGGGAGTCCATACATCTACCCAGTGGGCTGTCACAGTCTTATAGTCCTGACCCTGCCCTGCTCCACTTGTCCACATGTCCGTGGTTAAGTGGACATTGGGTACAGCTGCATTTTTTAGGACACTGGTGACTCTTTTTCTGAGGTCTGTGTACATTTTCGGTATCGCCTGCCTAGAGAAATGGAACCTAGATGGTATTTGGTACCGGGGACACAGTACCTCCAACAAGTCTCTAGTTGGCTCTGCAGTAATGATGGATACCGGAACCACGTTTCTCACCACCCAGGATGCCAAGGCCTCAGTTATCCGCTTTGCAGTAGGATGACTGCTGTGATATTTCATCTTCCTCGCAAAGGACTGTTGGACAGTCAATTGCTTGGTGGAAGTAGTAAAAGTGGTCTTACGACTTCCCCTCTGGGATGACCATCGACTCCCAGCAGCAACAACAGCAGCGCCAGCAGCAGTAGGCGTTACACGCAAGGATGCATCGGAGGAATCCCAGGCAGGAGAGGAATCGTCAGAATTGCCAGTGACATGGCCTGCAGGACTATTGGCATTCCTGGGGAAGGAGGAAATTGACACTGAGGGAGTTGGTGGGGTGGTTTGCGTGAGCTTGGTTACAAGAGGAAGGGATTTACTGGTCAGTGGACTGCTTCCGCTGTCACCCAAAGTTTTTGAACTTGTCACTGACTTATTATGAATGCGCTGCAGGTGACGTATAAGGGAGGATGTTCCGAGGTGGTTAACGTCCTTACCCCTACTTATTACAGCTTGACAAAGGCAACACACGGCTTGACACCTGTTGTCCGCATTTCTGTTGAAATACTTCCACACCGAAGAGCTGATTTTTTTGGTATTTTCACCAGGCATGTCAGTGGCCATATTCCTCCCACGGACAACAGGTGTCTCCCCGGGTGCCTGACTTAAACAAACCACCTCACCATCAGAATCCTCCTGGTCAATTTCCTCCTCAGCGCCAGCAACACCCATATCCTCCTCATCCTGGTGTACTTCAACACTGACATCTTCAATCTGACTATCAGGAACTGGACTGCGGGTGCTCCTTCCAGCACTTGCAGGGGGCGTGCAAATGGTGGAAGGCGCATGCTCTTCACGTCCAGTGTTGGGAAGGTCAGGCATCGCAACCGACACAATTGGAGTCGGACTCTCCTTGTGGATTTGGGATTTCGAAGAACGCACAGTTCTTTGCGGTGCTACTGCTTTTGCCAGCTTGAGTCTTTTCATTTTTCTAGCGAGAGGCTGAGTGCTTCCATCCTCATGTGAAGCTGAACCACTAGCCATGAACATAGGCCAGGGCCTCAGCCGTTCCTTGCCACTCCGTGTGGTAAATGGCATATTGGCAAGTTTACGCTTCTCCTCCGACAATTTTATTTTAGGTTTTGGAGTCCTTTTTTTACTGATATTTGGTGTTTTGGATTTGACATGCTCTGTACTATGACATTGGGCATCGGCCTTGGCAGACGACGTTGCTGGCATTTCATCATCTCGGCCATGACTAGTGGCAGCAGCTTCAGCACGAGGTGGAAGTGGATCTTGATCTTTCCCTAATTTTGGAACCTCAACATTTTTGTTCTCCATATTTTAATAGGCACAACTAAAAGGCACCTCAGGTAAACAATGGAGATGGATGGATACTAGTATACTTATGGATGGACTGCCGAGTGCCGACACAGAGGTAGCTACAGCCGTGGACTAACGTACTGTGTCTGCTGCTAATATAGACTGGATGATAATGATATGAAATCAATATATATATGTATGTATATATAATATCACTAGTACTGCAGCCGGACAGGTAGATAATATATTTATTAGGTAATGATGACTGATGACGGACCTGCTGGACACTGTCAGCTCAGCAGCACCGCAGACTGCTACAGTAAGCTACTATACTATAGTAGTATGTACAAAGAAGAAAGAAAAAAAAAACCACGGGTAGGTGGTACACAATTATGGATGGACTGCCGAGTGCCGACACAGAGGTAGCTACAGCCGTGGACTAACGTACTGTGTCTGCTGCTAATATAGACTGGATGATTGATAATGAGATGAAATCAATATATATATATGTATGTATATATAATATTACTAGTACTGCAGCCGGACAGGTAGATAATATATTTACTAGGTAATGATGACTGATGACGGACCTGCTGGACACTGTCAGCTCAGCAGCACCGCATACTGCTACAGTAAGCTACTATACTCTATAGTAGTATGTACAAAGAAGAAAGAAAAAAAAAAAAACACGGGTAGGTGGTATACAATTATGGATGGACTGCCGAGTGCCGACACAGAGGTAGCTACAGCCGTGGACTACCGTACTGTGTCTGCTGCTAATATAGACTGGATGATAATGAGATGAAATCAATATATATATATATGTATGTATATATAATATCACTAGTACTGCAGCCGGACAGGTAGATAATATATTTATTAGGTAATGATGACTGATGACGGACATGCTGGACCCTGTCAGCTCAGCAGCACCGCAGACTGCTACAGTAAGCTACTATACTATAGTAGTATGTACAAAGAAGAAAGAAAAAAAAAAACCACGGGTAGGTGGTATACAATTATGGATGGACTGCCGAGTGCCAACACAGAGGTAGCTACAGCCGTGGACTAACGTACTGTGTCTGCTGCTAATATAGACTGGATGATTGATAATGAGATGAAATCAATATATATATGTATGTATATATAATATCACTAGTACTGCAGCCGGACAGGTAGATAATATCCGGACAGGTAGATAATATATTTATTAGGTAATGATGACTGATGACGGACCTGCTGGACACTGTCAGCTCAGCAGCACCGCAGACTGCTACAGTAAGCTACTATACGCTATAGTAGTATGTACAAAGAAGAAAGAAAAAAAAAAACACGGGTAGGTGGTATACAATTATGGATGGACTGCCGAGTGCCGACACAGAGGTAGCTACAGCCGTGGACTAACGTACTGTGTCTGCTGCTAATATAGAGTCTAGACTGGATGATAAATTATTGATAATGAGATGAAATCAATATAATATCACTAGTACTGCAGCCGGACAGGTACTATATATATTTATTATGTAATGACTGATGACGGACCTGCTGGACACTGTCAGGTCAGCACAGCACCGCAGACTGCTACAGTAAGCTACTATAGTAGTATGTATAAAGAAGAATGGAAAAAAAAAACACGGGTAGGTGGTATACAATATTATAAATATATATATATATATTATATACAATTATATATATATATATATATATATATATTAAACTGGTGGTGATTGATTATTAAACTGGTGGTCACTTCAGGTCACGTTGCAACTTGCAACTAGTACTCCGAGGCCTAAGCAGACAATCACAAAATATATTATTATACTGGTGGTCAGTGTGGTCACAACAATGGCAGTGTGGCACTGACTCTGGCAGCAAAAGTGTGCACTGTGACTGTACGTTATATGTACTCCTGAGTCCTGCTCTCAGACTCTAACTGCTCCCCACTGTCAGTGTCTCCCCCACAAGTCAGATAATACACTTACAGTCACACTATCTATTATCTAATCTAGTATAAATATCACTTCAGCAAGTAGTATAGTAGTATACAGTATAGTAGTACTCCTCCTAATAATGCTCCCCAAAATACTGTGTCTCTCTCTTCTCTAAACGGAGAGGACGCCAGCCACGTCCTCTCCCTATGACTCTCAATGCACGTGTGAAAATGGCGGCGACGCGCGGCTCCTTATATAGAATCCGAGTCTCGCGATAGAATCCGAGCCTCGCGAGAATCCGACAGCGTGATGATGACGTTCGGGCGCGCTCGGTTTAGCCGAGCAAGGCGGGAAGATCCGAGCCTGCTCGGACCCGTGTAAAAAACCTGAAGTTCGGGCGGGTTCGGATTCAGAGGAACCGAACCCGCTCATCTCTAACAGTAGAGTGAAAATATTTTGCAGTTACTGGTATTTGTTAGGCAGGCAGTACGAACACAATCACCTGTGTGCCACCCCCAAACATGCACCACCCCTAGGCACGTGTCTATGTGCAGGAAGGATGTCTTAAGGCAAGCCTTCCCTGCGCAACAACTCTCTGTGAATCGTTCCTGCTGGTCTGCAATGCTCCACCAATATGTAACATCACATGACATCACAAAGGGGTGAAGCGGTGCGGCAGAATCTTTTATTTTAGGGGACTGTCTAATCCCAGGCATTACAATATCTGATGGCAGCCCTCCAGTTATTCAGAACTAAAAGTTCCAGCTTGCATTCTGGTAGGATAAGTTGTGCTTTGTTGTTCCACAGAGTCAAGAGGCACTGATTAAAGTGTCACAGTGTAAAACCCTTCCTACCTTGCAGCTTCTATTATGACTGGCCAGCTTTGCCTCTGTAGCTACTCTGAAACAGTGCGGGGCAGCAGAGACCATCCACATGGGAAGCTTGCACTGCTGTACAAAGAGAATGGGTTATATAATTGCAAGTCCAATATTGTAAAGCTTCATCACAAAAAAATTAATTATTGATTAGTTGTGTCTTTATAATAATGTCATTTTGACACTGGTTTTCTAAACTAGTGATAGCAAGATGGCCAGGATGCTAGCTCTATTTTATTTATGATAAAAACAAAAGATCCAGTTCAAAGATATTTGGTACCTATTCTCGGGGGTGTAGCAAGGGTGGCTCTGGTGGAGTGCAAGCTCCAGGTGCCGGAAAAGTTAGAGGGTACACCGTTGGCTGCCCCCCTCTGCCCGCTATACCACAGGTCACAGGCAGCCACAGAGCAGGAGGAGGAGTAGCAGAGGGGAGCACACTGACTCAGACTTGGATAATCTGAGTCTGCTTGTAGCTGTGCAGCAGGGTTACTTCTGTCTTGCTACACCACACTCTGTTCCCACTGCTGCAGCACCTCTTTCTGTTGCAACACCCCTCTCTGCCCTGGATGCTACAGCACCCCTCTCTGCATTGATGCTGCAGCACCCCTCTCTGCCCTGGATGCTACAGCACCCCTCTCTGCATTGATGCTGCAGCACCCCTCTCTGCCCTGGATGCTACAGAACCCCTCTCTACATTGATGCTGCAACACCCCTCTCTGCCCTGGATGCTACAGCACCCCTCTCTACATTGATGCTGCAGCACCCCTCTCTGTCCTGGATGCTACAGAACCCCTCTCTGCATTGATGCTGCAGCACCTCTCTCTGACCCAGCTGCTGCTGCAGCACCTCTCTCTGCATTAGAAGTTGCAGAGTAACATGTATAAGCGGCTCTACTGTGGTATAACGTGTATAAGCATCTCTACTGTGGTGTAACGTGTATAAACAGCTCTACTATGTGTAACTTGTATAAGAGCACAACCGTATGCAGTAACGTATAAGGTGCTCTACTAGGTGGTGTAAAGTGTATAAGGGGTACTACTGTGTGGTGTAATGTGAATAACAGACAATACTGTGCGGTGAAATGTGAATAACGGACAATACTGTGTGGTGTAATCTGAATTGGTACTATTTTGTAGCCATGCCCCTTCTCCATGAAGCCACGCCCCTTTATTTTTGTGCCACACTTTTGGTGCGCACTGTCCCTATTTTAAACATGGGGGCACCCAAAGGAAACTTTCACTCTGAGATCCACAAGGTCTAGAACTGGCCCTGTCACCCATTTAGGACTTTTAAATATTTTTTCTTTTCAAATGTAACATGCATCCAATTCAGTACAGGAGAGCGGGCGCCGAAACATACCCTTGCTCTGGGCACCATGGCACCTAGCTACACCTCTGCCTATTCTGAAACCAAGCCAGCATCAAGTCAATGGCTACCTTCTGAGGGATCCAGCAGTTTTTAAACATTTCATAATATAAGAAAGGAAATCCACCCATTTCTCAGTGTTTTATTGTTTTTTATTGTTTTTTATTTTTTAAAGTAGTTTTGGTTAGTTATATTTAATGGGGCATTTAATCCCTGTAGATTTCCAGGTTGATTATAGGCAATTTTAAGATTTTATGTTTTACCCATAGGCAATCACTAGCTGGGGAGTGGGTTCCAGTTGCCCAGAAATCCCCCTTTCCCACAGCCTAGCAGAGGCCCTCCAGAAATGTGTTTGCCCCTGATGTATCGACATCTGCAAGGCTAAACATTAGAGTCTTCCATAGCATAATCTGCTTTGCAAATCACTAAATATTGGCAACATTTATAAATGGCTAGAAGGAGACAATCAACCAGTGCTAATATGGCAAGATCTCTCTAGCTGATTGAGACAAACAACAGGCAGATACTGTAGCTTGCAGACCTTGTTGATCTGTGCATAAAAATGTAACTCATCCAACAACGTTCCTTTTGTGGTGGTTAAATTTACTGTGGTAAATTTATGCTGTCACAAACTCCTAACCCCTGTAATTTTGTACAAAAGTCAGATATTTTGGCTACTATTACTTTTCCCTCTGTGAATGCAGCCTGATTAGGGCTCTACTCATAACCGCCGCCATTTTTCACTTGTGCATTGGAGATGATCGTGAGAGGACGTGGCTGGCGTCCTCTCAGTTTCTATGTTCAGTGTGCTGCAAATATCTGTGCTCATTGTGCTGCAAATATCTGTGCTCAGTGTGCTGCAAATATCTGTGCTCAGTGTGCTGCAAATATCTACGTTCTCTGCCTGAAAAACGCTCCATATCTGTGCTCAGTGTGCTGCAAATATCTGTGCTCAGTGTGCTAATTGCTTTATTGTGGGGACTGGGGACCAGCAGTATTATATAGTAGGAGGACAGTGCAGAGTTTTGCTGACCAGTGACCACCCGTATACGTTCTCTGCTTGAAAAAACGCTCCATATCTGTGCTGCATTGTAGTATATAGTAGGAGGACAGTGCAGAATTTTGCTGACCACCAGTATATATATAGCAGTACGGTACAGTAGTCCACTGCTCTACCTCTGTGTCGTCAAGTATACTATCCCATCCATACCTGTGGTGCATTTAAGTTTTGCACAGTATATATATAGTAGGAGGACAGTGCATAATTTTGCTGACCACCAGTATATAATATATAGCAGTACGGTACAGTAGGCCACTGCTCTACCTACCTCTGTGTCGTCAAGTATACTATCCCATTCATACCTGTGGTGCATTTAAGTTTTGCACAGTATATATATAGTAGGAGGACAGTGCATAATTTTGCTGACCACCAGTATATAATATATAGCAGTACGGTACAGTAGGCCACTGCTCTACCTATGTGTCGTTAAGTATACTATCCATCCATACCTGTGGTGCATTTCAGTTGTGCGCAGTATATATAGTAGTAGGCCATTGCTATTGATATATTACTGGCATATAATTCCACACATTAAAAAATGGAGAACAAAAATGTTGAGGGTAAAATAGGGAAAGATCAAGATCCACTTCCACCTTGTGCTGAAGCTGCTGCCACTATTCATGGCCGAGAAGATGAAATGCCATCAACGTCGTCTGCAAAGGCCGATGCCCAATGTCATAGTAGAGAGCATGTAAAATCCAAAAAAATAAAGCTCAGTAAAATGACCCAAAAATCTAAATCAAAATCATCTGAGGAGAAGCGTAAACTTGCCAATGTGCCATTTACGACACGGAGTGGCAAGGAACGGCTGAGGGCCTGGCCTATGTTCATGGCTAGTGGTTCAGCTTCACATGAGGATGGAAGCACTCATCCTCCTGCTAGAAAACTTAAAAGAGTTAAGATGGCAAAAGCACAGCAAAGAACTGTGCATTCTTCTAAATCACAAATCCCCAAGGAGAGTCCAATTGTGTCGGTTGCGATGCCTGACCTTCCCAACACTGGACGGAAAGAGGTGGCGCCTTCCACCATTTGCACGCCCCCTGCAAGTGCTGGAAGGAGCACCCGCAGTCCAGTTCCTGATAGTCAAATTGAAGATGTTACTGTTGAAGTACACCAGGATGAGGAAATGGGTGTTGCTGGCGCTGGGGAGGAAATTGACAAGGAGGATTCTGATGGTGAGGTGGTTTGTTTAAGTCAGGCACCCGGGGAGACACCTGTTGTCCGTGGGACGAATATGGCCATTGACATGCCTGGTCAAAATACAAAAAAAATCACTTCTTCGGTGTGGAATTATTTCAACAGAAATGCGTACAACAGGTGTCAAGACGTGTGTTGCCTTTGTCAAGCTGTAATAAGTAGGGGTAAGGACGTTAACCACCTAGGAACATCCTCCCTTATACGTCACCTGGAGCGCATTCATCAGAAGTCATTGACAAGTTCAAAAACTTTGGGTGACAGCGGAAGCAGTCCACTGCCAACTAAATCCCTTCCTCTTGTAAACAAGCTCCTGCAAACCACACCACCAACTCCCTCAGTGTCAATTTCCTCCTTAGACAGGAAAGCCAATAGTCCTGCAGGCCATGTCACTGTCAAGTCTGATGAGTCCTCTCCTGCCTGGGATTCCTCCGATGCATCCTTGAGTGTAACGCCTACTGCTGCTGTTGTTGCTGCTGGGAGTCGATCGTCATCCCAGAGGGGAAGTCGGAAGACCACTTGTACTACTTCCAGTAAGCAATTGACTGTCCAACAGTCCTTTGCGAGGAAGATGAAATATCACAGCAGTCATCCTGCTGCAAAGTGGATAACTGAGGCCTTGGCAGCCTGGGTGGTGAGAAACGTGTTTCCGGTATCCACCGTTAATTCACAGGGAACTAGAGAATTGATTGAGGTACTGTGTCCCCGGTACCAAATACCATCTAGGTTCCATTTCTCTAGGCAGGCGATACCGAAAATGTACACAGACCTCAGAAAAAGACTCACCAGTGTCCTAAAAAATGCAGTTGTACCCAATGTCCACTTAACCACGGACATCTGGACAAGTGGAGCAGGGCAGACTCAGGACTATATGACTGTGACAGCCCACTGGGTAGATGTATTGCCTCCCGCAGCAACAACAGCAGCGGCGGCACCAGTAGCAGCATCTCACAAACGCCAACTCATTCCTAGGCAGGCTACGCTTTGTATCACCGCTTTCCATAAGAGGCACAGAGCTGACAACCTCTTACGGAAACTGAGGAACGTCATCGCAGAATGGCTTACCCCAATTGGACTCTCCTGGGGATTTGTGACATCGGACAACGCCACCAATATTGTACGTGCATTACATCTGGGCAAATTCCAGCACATCCCATGTTTTGCACATACATTGAATTTGGTGGTGCAGAATTATTTAAAAAACGACAGGGGCATGCAAGAGATGCTGTCGGTGGCCCGAAAAATTGCGGGCCACTTTCGGCATTCAGTCACCGCGTGCCAAAGACTGGAGCACCAGTAAACACTCCTGAACCTGCCTTGCCATCATCTGAAGCAAGAGGTGGTAACGAGGTGGAATTCAACCCTCTATATGCTTCAGATGATGGAGGAGCAGCAAAAGGCCATTCAAGCCTATACAGCTACCTACGATATAGGAAAAGGAGGGGGAATGCACCTGACTCAAGCGCAGTGGAGAATGATTTCAACGTTGTGCAAGGTTCTGCAACCCTTTGAACTTGCCACACGTGAAGTCAGTTCAGACACTGCCAGCCTGAGTCAGGTCATTCCCCTCATCAGGCTTTTGCAGAAGAAGCTGGAGAGATTGAAGGAGGAGCTAAAACAGAGCGATTCCGCTAGGCATGTGGGACTTGTGGATGGAGCCCTTAATTCGCTTAACCAGGATTCACGGGTGGTCAATCTGTTGAAATCAGAGCACTACATTTTGGCCACCGTGCTCGATCCTAGATTTAAAACCTACGTTGTATCTCTCTTTCCGGCAGACACAAGTCTGCAGAGGTTCAAAGACCTGCTAGTGAGAAAATTGTCAAGTCAAGCGGAACGTGACCGACCAACAGCTCCTCCTTCACATTCTCCCGCAACTGGGGCTGCGAGGAAGAGGCTAAGAATTCAGAGCCCACCAGCTGGCGGTGATGCAGGGCAGTCTGGAGCGAGTGCTGACATCTGGTCCGGACTGAAGGACCTGCCAACGATTACTGACATGTAGTCTACTGTCACTGCATATGATTCTGTCACCATTGAAAGAATGGTGGAGGATTATATGAGTGACCGCATCCAAGTAGGCACGTCAGACAGTCTGTATGTATACTGGCAGGAAAAAGAGGCAATTTGGAGGCCCTTGCACAAACTGGCTTTATTTTACCTAAGTTGCCCCCCCTCCAGTGTGTACTCCGAAAGAGTGTTTAGTGCAGCCGCTCACCTTGTCAGCAATCGGCGTACGAGGTTACTTCCAGAAAATGTGGAGAAGATGATGTTCATCAAAATGAATTATAATCAATTCCTCCCTGGAGACATTCACCAGCAATTGCCTCCAGAAAGTACACAGGGACCAGAGATGGTGGATTCCAGTGGGGACGAATTAATAATCTGTGAGGAGGGGGATGTACACAGTGAAAGGGGTGAGGAATCGGACGATGAGGAGGAGGTGGACATCTTGCCTCTGTAGAGCCAGTTTGTGCAAGGAGAGATTGATTGCTTCTTTTTTGGTGGGATCTCAAACCAACCAGTCATTTCAGTCACAGTTGTGTGGCAGACCCTGTCGCTGAAATGATGGGTTTGTTAAAGTGTGCATGTCCTGTTTATACAACATAAGTGTGGGAGGGCCCAAGGACAATTCCATCTTGCACCTCTTTTTTCTTTCATTTTTCTTTGCATCATGTGCTGTTTGGGGACTATTTTTTGAAGTGCCATCCTGTCTCACACTGCAGTGCCACTCCTAGATGGGCCAGGTGTTTGTGTCGGCCACTTGGGTCGCTTAGCTTAGTCACACAGCTACCTCATTGCGCCTTTTTTTTTTTTTTTCTTTGCATCATGTGCTGTTTGGGGACAATTTTTTTGAAGTGCCATCCTGTCTGACACTGCAGTGCAACTCCTAGATGGGCCAGGTGTTTGTGTCGGCCACTTGGGTCGCTTAGCTTAGTCACACAGCTACCTCATTGCGCGTCTTTTTTTCTTTGCATCATGTGCTGTTTGGGGACAATTTTTTTGAAGTGCCATCCTGTCTGACACTGCAGTGCCACTCCTAGATGGGCCAGGTGTTTGTGCCGGCCACTTGGGTCGCTTAGTTTAGCCATCCAGCGACTTTGGTGCACCTCTTTTTTTCTTTGCATCATGTGCTGTTTGGGGACAATTTTTTTAAGTGCCATCCTGTCTGACACTGCATTGCCACTCCTAGATGGGCCAGGTGTTTGTGCCGGCCACTTGGGTCGCTTAGCTTAGTCATCCAGCGACCTCGGTGCAAATTTTAGGACTAAAAATAATATTGTGAGGTGTTCAGAATAGACTGGAAATTAGTGTAAATTATGGTTATTGAGGTTAATAATACTATGGGATCAAAATGACCCCCAAATTCTATGATTTAAGCTGTTTTTGAGGGTTTTTTGTAAAAAAAAAACACCCGAGTCCGACAAAAAAATTTCAAGGAGGTTTTGCCAAAACGCGTCCGAATCCAAAACACGGCCGCGAAACCGAATCCAAAACCAAAACCCAAAACATTTCCGGTGCACATCACTACTCATAACTACCTCTGAGCAGATCAGGGGGTATCCTGGAATAAGTAACTATCACTTTACGGATATAATATTGCTCTATTATTTTATTTATTTATTTATTTATTGCTTATTCCTGTAGTACTTCTACAATGAAAATTATGGAATCTGTAATTCTTATGGTGCATTGTCAAATGATAGATTAAATATACCCAAGTTAGTTTTCACATTTGAATGGTTAGATTTGGAGCAAGTTTGAAAATATGCATTTACTAATCTTGCATTAAAAATATACAGTATACCCTAACTGATGAGAGTGAGATGCCAGTTGCTTTACACAATTGCATAAAATCACTCTGCGCATGCTTTCATACCAGGTGCACACAAGTGCACCTGTGCAGATTTGCAGGATTCTGGTCCTTATGGCTAATTGCACCCAGGAAGGGCAGGACAGGGGTGGGATGGGAGCTTCTAACATAGCCCACATATAATATAGTAAGAGTTAGTGTTTTTTCACAATAGGGAACACATGGAGACCAACACACACACATATATATATATATATATATATATATATATATATATATACAGAACATGTGAAATCAGTATTATTTGTGTGTGGATGATGATGCCTGGCTGACTGAGAATGCATTACTGACATAAATAGTTGCTTTCTTCGATGTTCATTCTTATATAAAATATTTGTGTGCGTGTTCTATTAATTTTATTTTTTTCACAAAATGGACAGGTGTATTTCACACGCAAATGAAAAGGTTAAAAGCCTGGATATAGATGTATCATAAGTCCAATATTAAACTGGGGCATATGCCATGGGTGAAGACCTATACAGATCTCAGCAATAATCACATCCTTCCCTTGTCAGGCTTGAACATTTGTCTCCTTATCACACTTAAGTGGACTCCATCGGATTTTGCTTAAATAAACATGGAAATTACTGAATTTGGAATTATCATAGTCTTTAACCTTACTAGTAACTAGTGGCACAAAGCACCTTAGAGTAACTCTACACATGCTTCTGTGATCTAATGACTGAGTTTATTATTATGTCATAGGGCATGGGCTGTGGTGACGGTGTTTACTTTTCTAATTTATTTTCTATGGGTATGTCTTTAAATGTATTACCTATTTTCCCTCATAATAATATCACTGGTTCAGTAGACTATTACTAATCCTGTGATAGTTTGACCCTTATGGGGTACTTGGAAGGTGATACCATTGAAGACGTTGTTACTTGCCACATTGTTAATAACTACAACTTTTGTATTTTAAACAGCACTAGTAGAGGTTAGTTATACTCTTGAGAAATGACTGTATATTAACATTACCTGGTGAATGGATATGTCAGAATATATTGTGTAAACTAAATAAAATATTATACTTGTAAATATATAATTTGGTTTTAATACAATCATATTACCAACCATACTCAATCAGTGTTTTAGGTTCCTCTTAAACTGTGGTTCACCTAATGGTAATGCTGGCCCTGAACAGACCACTTATAAATAAGAATATACTACTCACATGTAATTGCACACTGTCTTTAAAAATAAAACTATGCCTGTAGCAGTTGGCAATTGTAGCTTTAAACACAAATGTGAAGACTTATTTTCTGCATATTACGTCTATCATTTCAATAGTAACAAGCCGTGTGGTCTTTTTTCCTGGGATTCGGTATGACTGAAGTCAGTTAATCAGGACTGCTATTTGCTGGTGTCAGTAACAGAGGAGTCAGGGAGAAGACACTAGACAGACTGGGCTTTAATATAATCACTTCACCTGGGATTATAAATAGAATAGTGACAATTTGATCATCATTGAAGTGCTTAAGAAAAAGTAATATTATTGCTAATGTGTCTTTTATGATAAGTATAAAGCATTAAAAGTAGATTTTGATTACCCTTGGTTCAATATCCTGTCTAGACACCACCTGTATGGTAATCTATCAATCACCTGCAAATATTGTATCATTACACAATTGCTCACCTATGGAATCATTATCTTAGTTTATTAAGTATTAAAATTGCCTTCAGTAAGGTTAGCATATACACTCATTCACATATACAGTGAATCCGGAAAGTATTCACAGCGCTTCGCTTTTTTCACATTTTGTAATGTTACAGCCTTATTCCAAAATGGAATAAATTAAATTTTCCCTCAAAATTCTACACACAATACCCCATAATGACAAAGTTTAGATTTTTGCAAATTTATTAAAAATAAAAAACAAATAAATCACATTTACATAAGTATTCACAGCCTTTGCTCAATACTTTGTTGATGCACCTTTGGCAGCAATTACAGCCTCAAGTCTTTTTGAATATGATGCCACAAGCTTGGCACACCTATATTTGGGCAGTTTTGCCCATTCCTCTTTGCAGCACTTCTAAAGCTCTATCAGGTTGGATGGGAAGCGTCGGTGCACAGCCATTTTCAGATCTCTCCAGAAATATTCAATCGGATTCAAGTCTGGGCTCTGGCTGGGCCACTCAAGGACGTTCACAGAGTTGTCCTGATGCCACTCCTATGATATCTTGGCTGTGTCTTTAGGGTCGTTGTTCTGCTGAAAGATGAACCGTCGCCCCAGATTTGTGCCTCGAGACAATCCTGTCTCGGAGGTCTATAGACAATTCCTTTGACTTTATGCTTGGTTTGTGCTCAGACATGCGCTGTCAAGTGTGGGACCTTATCTAGATAGGTGTGTGCCTTTCCAAATCATGTCCAATCAACTGAATTTACCACGGGTGGACTCCAATTAAGCTGTAGAAACATCTCAAGGATGATCAGTGGAAACAGGATGCACCTGAGCTCAATTTTGAGCTTCTTGGCAAAGGCTGTGAATACGTATGTATCTGTGATTTCTTAGTTTTTAATGTAATAAATTAGCAGAAATCTCAAAAACTTTTTTCACGTTGTCATTATGGAGTATTGTGTGTAGAATTTTGAGGGAAGAAATTAATTTATTCCATTTTGGAATAAGGCTGTAACATAACAAAATGTGGAAAAAGTGAAGCCCCATGAATACTTTCCGGTTGCACTGTATTATTATAACATTGGCAGCTAGACATAAATACATTAAGGGATCTCTTTATTAATCTCTCTGTAAAATTACTATTCCTTATTGTCACATATTGCAGAAATTCAGAATGCATTCTTAACCGAGGGGGCCCGAAATACCGGAAAGCATAGGGGACCGACGATGGGTTAATATGGCCCTAGCCAAGGTACGTATGCGATTCACTTACTCTGACATGTTATGACATGCAGAGTGATTGACAGGAAGAGACCATTTGGGGAAGATAATGGGTAGTGGCGGCAAAAACACAGGCATGTCATGACCGTTTTCAATGCATGTATCAGCCTTCAGCAGCGATCATGCACACAGACCAACATGGCGCCAGTGTCATTACTGCCGCGGCCAGTCTCGGGGGCAAACACAGGATTTGTAAGGGGGGGTTTCCAAATATGCTATATATATATATATATATAGAGAGAGAGAGAGAGAGAGAGAGAGAGAGAGAGAGAGAGATGGATAGATGCATAGATAGACTATAGATCTAGATGGAAGTCGTGTGTGTGTGTGTGTGTGTGTGTGTGTGTGTGTGTGTGTGTGTGTGTGTGTGTAGATAGATAGATAGATAGATAGATAGATATCACCCACAGGCAACTTGCAGCCCAGACTACAAATTGATGTGCATTTACTATAGAAAATTCACCTGGAACAGACTATATACACACACTCACACACTCACATTAATACAATTACATACTGTACATACACACTGGTCATAAACACTCAGCTGCACCTCCACTGGAAGCCCTCTGACAAGCACACTTCTATCTACCTTCTACCTCATTATAATGTAGCCGAATGCATGCCGCTCCGGAGCGCAGTCCTCTTGATTGCCCGCTATCAACTGCAGCTGCCGCCGCTACAGGTGACCCGCACCTCCACCCAGCTCAGTCATTTCCTGTGCACTGGAAAGCACAGAGAGCTCTCGTGCGCAGAGCTCTGGCTGAAGAGCTGTCCGGCGGCAGCTCCGATCATGGTTGCAGCAGACGCTATCTCCATCTCCCCCAAAATAATCTCAGACCATCAGGGGGGGGGGGGTTCTTGGTACTCAGAAACCCCTCCTGCATGCGCTACTGAGTCTGCGTAGCCAAAGGTCAACCCTGAGAGTCGATGTTCCTCATTATTGTGTCTGTGCTGCGTATAAGACCTATCATTTTTCCTGGCCGGCAGCTTCACTTATGATGATTAGAAACCTGGAAAAACGTAGCTGTGTATGCATTTGTGTACAAACACAGGATTTCTGGAAGGGAGTTTTCAAATGTTTGATTTTAGAGTAAGTCTCCAGCCCATGAAGGATGCATAATTAGCATGTAATAAGCTATAGTCTGCTCCAAACAAAGTGTAGTTCAAACTTACGTACTCTCCCAGAACCTACGGGAGACACGCAGTTTTTCGGTGAAGTCCCCTGTAGCCTCTCCCACCCACTTTGTAGTGAAGTGTGCAGAATGGGGAGAATAATATAGGGAATCCTGGGGACCTAATGCAAATATGCGCAAATTGAGGTAATTTCCCAACAAGGGGGTGGCGCCTAGTAACGCAACTAGCCCATCTCCACCCACCTGCATCTTCTCTCCTGGCTTCTCCTGGAGAGGAAAAAGGTAGTTAAGTATGGTGTATTTTATGTAATTATAGTACTTCAGTAGTACTTCAGTATATGCAGGCCCAATGATCACAGTAAACCATTAACCAAATTCTCTCTCTGGTGCGATGATTGAGCACTCAGATCCATCTGCACACAGCAGACTTGGTAGTGAAGAGAGGTTTCGTAGCAACTGGAAACCCCCTGGGTATACCTATGGTGGGCATCTATCAGAGTGCTTGTTCCAGTTATCTCACAGAGCATCATAGTGGAAGCACCTGTCTAGCAATCTTGGCACATAATTAGACTGCATGTGTCTAAGTTAAGACTCTACCATTTACATCTGTCCAGGTTACTGCAATTGGAAAAAAGTGTTCCAAAAACAGGAGCAGATGCATACCTCCCAACATGACCCTCTCCAGGAGGGACACAATGCTCTGCTTCTGGACTTTTCTCTTAATTTATAATTGCAAGCACCTGTGTTGAACAGGTTAATGGATAAGAAAGGTGTTTCAGCACAGGTGATGGCAATCATAAATTAGAAGGGAAGTCCAAAAGCAGCGCATTCTGCCCCTCCTGGAGAGGGTCATGTTGGGAGCTATGCAGCTAAATGTGTCCTGCATGAATAGAAGTTCTGTTTGTTTGTTTTTTGTTTGTTTGTTATGTTAATTCAGTATACTTTTGTTCCACACATTAATACCACCACTCGTGTTTACTATCTGATACTGTATGTCGTTTGGCATCAAGAGGTATTAATTTTATTAATTCTGTTATATTTCTCCACCTTTTTAATGCCAGCAATACTAATATATTAGTTGTCATCTATGTTTTAAGTTTTCCATAATAAAAACGGAGCATTGCATTGTGGTCTGGGTGTTCCAGACTAGCTTTCCTGATTGTGTTACCTATCACAATTGTGCTTATCATAAACATAAGATGGCCATATGCCTACAGATTTATTGTCAAATCTGGCTGGTTGGAATGAAAATCTGGTAATGGATGAGAGCAAATGACAATTGACCATTTGCTCCCAAACACTGGAAAACAGACCAAAAAAACAAATTGGTTAAATCCACGTCCATTTTTGTCAGTATTACGGCATTTAGGAGCAAATAGCCAACTGTCATTTGTGCTCATCCATTACCAGGTTTTCATTCCAACCGTCCAGATCTGACAATAAATCTTTAGGTGTATGGGCAGCATTACATTAGACATATCCGCTGATTATCTTCTATACAGCCATTGTGGAGTCTGTTTTATGCTCTTCAATCACAGTCTGGTATGGAGCTGCCAATGAGTGTGACAGACGGAGGCAACAGAGGGTTGTGAGGACCGTAGAAAAGATTGTTGGTGCAGTTCTCCCCTCTGTTCAGGACCTCTACCTGTCCAGAGTCAAGAAGCGAGCAGTGAAAATTGTGGCAGACAATTTGCACCCTGACCACGTCCTGTTTGAAACACATCCATCAGGCAGGCGTTAACTTATAGGTCCATTCTCGCCAAGTTGACCAGAACCAAAAAAAGCTTCTTTCCATTAGCTGTCCACTTACTAAATTATGCCTAACAAGTCTGGCACAACGAACTACTATGTAATTGTAAGCAGTGTTTTCTAAACAATGTATGTTATGTGTGTGTGTGTGTGTGTGTGTGTGTGTGTGTGTGTGTGTGTGTGTGTGTGTGTGTGTGTGTGTATGTATGTTATGTTATGTACTAAGTAATGTTTATTCTTTTTATGTTGTTATTTGGTGAAGCACTGTCACCCGCAAACAATTCCTAGTATACGTGACATACCTCCCAACATGACCCTCTCCAGGAGGGACAAAATGCTCTGCTTCTGGACTTTTCTCTTCATTTATGATTGCCGGCACCTGTGTTGAACAGGTTAATGGATAAGAAAGGTGTTTCAGCACAGGTGATGGCAATCATAAATTAAGAGGGAAGTCCAGGAGCAGAGCATTCTGTCCCTCCTGGAGAGGGTCATGTTGGGAGGTATGCGTGAGCATACATGGCCAATTAAGTCGATTCTGATTCTGATCTCCTTTGCTATCAAACTACAAGGAAAGGAAATGGTTTGTCCAGTGCTACATTGTGAGGAAATGGCTCGAGGGCATGTATGGAACACCTGAATTGTGTGTTTTCCATCATTAGACTTTAGGAATGGATCATTAGGTAAGTATTGTTAGTTAATGACATATAAACTTGTAAATCTCTTTCAGTGAGAGTAACATGTTAAGTGTATTATAAAGCATGATGTTCAATTATAGGTGGACTGTGTACAGGGTATAACATGCCACAGACAGAACTTCACTTTGAACTCAGACAAAAAGTTATACAAACAACCCATTGGTTTTTGAAAATCGGCCCCAGAATCTCTCTGGGATTATCTCTTAAACCACCCGCTGGTGTGAACAAAACATTGGGAGCAACTCCAAAAATAGTTTCAAACATTGAAAGGGTTGCTCCACATGTGATTTTTCACCTTGGATGCTCCCTGGGTTCTTTTGACTTGTGACTGCCCTTTAATTTAACCCTTGTCCAGTGAACAGTATTTCAAAGACATTGCCTGGTGAAGCAATGCCTGTTCTGTCAGCAGAGAGTGGGGTTAATATATTTTGCTTTGAGAAATGTCTTAGTGTGATTCCATTAGCTTTTCTTTTTAGTTTACCTTTTATTCTCTAGGCAGAGTCCAAAAAAACATGTTTCTGAACATCAAGGATGTTTTCCTTCAAGAACATTAATTTAGTCCAGGCTTGAGACACAATCAGGAGACTTGAATAAGCAAACATCAGGGTAGAAGAATCAGATGTACGTTACATACACATCTCATAAGGCTGGATGAAAGACAATAATGGTAATGTCTAAAATATTCAAATGATATTGTGATTGGCTCACTGTACCTTGCCGAGATAGGTTAATTAAATACAAAAGTACCTTCTTTGATTTTCCTGAAATTGGCTTCAGGGACTAAGAACCATGTCATTTTTAAAATTAAAATTTTTTCATGTTTTTGTTTTTAGTTGAATTACATCAACATTTTAGATTTACTTATGCGTGTTCCTGTTGGTTTCACCCTTTTATGACCAGAACATGTCACACTACTAATCCCATCTGCTCATTACACACAAAAGATGGTTTTATCAGGCTACTTAGTCTGCACAATTGAATTTTACACTCTTAAAAAAGCCAGGGATTTCTTTATTATGAAACATACTGAAATACATGCTTTTGTATTTTAAAATAGATTAGAATGATTACAATTTGTGGGGAGCACAACTATAATTGTGCCCTTTATTTTTGTTATACTCTCAGTACTGCACAAAAGACCGGCGTAAAACCAGCTCACCTGATCATCCTACTCTCTACCTGCCAGTGTTATGAGATGGGCATTCACAGAGATGTCATGTCATGTGACAATACTAAATTCCTTTGTCGTATAAACAACCCTTTATGAAGTCTAAGAACACTGTACGCTGTTTACTTAAGAAGTACCGTACGGGTACGCTGGTTGCGTAACGATCGCTCAGCCGTAGGCGAGACGCTCAAGCGTCACGTTCGCTCACGGCCCAGCGATCACAGGACAGCACGTTAAGGGCTATGACTAGAGTAATGATTCGCTATGGCGTAGCGGACGCTCGAGACCACGAGGAGATCACCAGCGGCGCAGACGCTCACAACGCTATACCTTTATGTCTAAACCTTATACCAATGAAATACACAGAATACCTTAATGTGAATACAGGGTGTAAGTGCAACCTTGTGTAACCTGACTAACTACAAAGCTGCTTGAGCGTCACCGACGCTCAAGTGAACACTTAACACTATAGGAAATACACAGATACTGGTTTAGGGTCCAAAGCCTATTAACTGTATTATATCTAATATACTTGTAAAAGGGGATAACAGTACAAATGATACACTACAATATAACAGAGACTTCCTAACCAAAATACAATACTATCTAATACAATTCAATACTAGTCTAGGGGAGATGTGAGAGAAAAGAGAAAGGAGAGAGAGAGAGAGAAATGGAGAGAGATGAGAGAAATTGGCTCACAGTAAGACAATGATTACGGAGAGAAACTTACGCACAAGGGTAAACGATCGCATGCGCCTGGATATCCAGCTCCCGGTTATCAGCAGAAAACCGTTGATGAGAGAGAGCTGGATGTGGTCGGCCTGCCTATTTATGCCCCACACACAATGCAATCTCACAGTCCCTACAATCCCATTGTCCATTGGACGTCGGAATTCGGCCCTGCATCATAACAAAAGGTCATAGGTTGATTCATACAGGTGGGCTGTGACGATTTCAAACAGCTCAGGTGGGTGGGAAACTAGGTTTCCCGCCGCATACCTGAGTATGAGTAAATAATAGAAATGGACATAAACTTCTTATGTCCATAACTATTCGCACGAGCGATTAATACGCTCCAAACCAACACCGGAATATTGCTAATTAAATACTCTTCCGATGGGTACCAAACACTGCTGCATGACTCCTGTTAGACCCTTCCTACAATACAAAGAGGGATTCCTCAGCTCAGGGACATTCTATATTAACCAAACTTTCAGAAACTATCAAAGGGACCATGATCTACAAACTACATTAATTGTGAAAATATGTAACGAAGGAGTCGCACGCTACGACTACATAAACTCTACCGTAAATACGCATACCGTGCGCCCGCGGGTGCACGCTATTGCGGGTATGCGCCTTCACGGGAGAGCGTACGCATGCGCAGCGCAGACCAGTGTGCGGTGCAAATATGGCAACGTGCATAGAGACATTTTTCTGACTTTGACAGTCCACCCTTTGGCAGTCAATAATAACTGCCACCTTCTAAAACATTTCAAAAGGAGAAAAATGTAAGTCAGGGGTTAATTGATTTCTATGGTGGGGTAAGGAAGAAGAGTGGAGTAGGTGTGAAGAGGGTGTGACCTAGTGAGAAAGCAGAAGCATGTGTGTATGAGTCCATGTTTGGAGGGTCATGTATCATCGTGCCGTACGTGTGGTAAATCAAGCTTCGAGGTATTGCGAAGTATACATTTGAATTCCTTCTTATCCCGTACTAAGGGCCTGTGGATGGGCTGTCAAACTCTACCGAGCTCATTTCGGCTTTCAGTTGTAACAAAATGGGGATGCACATTTTAGTTGATGATACATGAATGGGGGAGGTATGTGGTTGCTGATATCTGTGCCTGTATTCCCTATCGACTATGTGTGTCATTACCTGAGGGTTGTAGAGATGAAGATAAAGAACACTTATGGAAAATGCAATGATATTCTATGTCAGGGAAATGTACATCTGTCGTTGAAGTTGTGTTCGGTATCTGTTGAGAGTCGTCTTCTTTGCGCTGTATTGCTCCTTGGGCATGAGCAAATAGCTTTGTCAGTGCCATCAGATTTACAAAAAATGTTGGGCTAGCGTGAGTTTAAAATACTAGGGAAACTGGGGATCCATGGCAAAGTTCATCAAATGTCCATTTCTCAAGTGGTCAAAACTTCATCTTTGGTGCTTGTCTGTTGTCTGTATAGCGTCTCGTCAACTTCCTCGTCCAAGGGGGTCTTTGTATCTTGGAGAAAAGCAGAAAAACAGGTGAAAGAAACGGACCGTATAATCGCATTTTTCATCACATCCTGGTTTCTATCATTGGGTCATAAATCAAATCCAGGTTAATTACAGTTTCCTCACTCCTCAAGCTCATCACTTTTGTACTTTGTTTGCACCTCATTAAAGCCTGCCCGCATCTAAATATCAATCCAATAGATATAACAACACCTAAGATACATAGGAGGAACTTTCCAACATCCATTATGACTCCTTGAGCCCAGTCTCCTAAACCGGAGAACCAATTTCGCGGGTTCAACCATGACACCCAACCAGTCAGCTCATTACCTACAGCAGCAAGGGTGAGATTGTGTTTTCGACGAAATTCCCACTTCAATTGGAGAATATCATCCATCTTTTGGTCTATGACCTCTACCGGATCCTCGGTGCTATTTGTGATATACGTGCAACACTTTATGCCATACTGTGTTGCCAATGTAACACAATATCCGCCTGTTACTGCTGTAAGATAATTGAGAACCATCCTATGCTGAACTAGTTCTGTTTTGTAAGCTTGAAGTTCTCTTCCAGTGTATCTAAACGTGTCATCATACATTTCAGTGATATTATCTAACAAATTGGCGAGTGCGGAAATGTATTTATAGTTCATCACTCCTCGAGCGGTGCGAGTGAAATCTAACGCTACCAGAACCTGAATCCCGGTGGATTCATGGATAAGATCAGAGGCCGGATGCTCTAACCTTTCTGACAGTTGTCTTTTAACTCGGTGCTCGTAATGAGTGTGAGTATAAGGAGCTTGGGCACCACGGTGTATGTCCTTCATTTTGTCATGTGTAACAGTCATCACTTCAGGCAATACTTTTCCAATATAACACAATCCTTCAGAGTTTGGGGCAAGCCACTTGTACGCCTTTCTCCCGCATATGAAATATGCATCATCGGGGAGAACATATGGGACGGAGAAGGACATTACCATGTTACAAACCTTCCAGGTGAAATCTCCTGACCCTAATTCTTCCATCTGCTTAATGCACGTATCGGTTTGTACGATATGTGCACAGTATCCTGGTGATACTTCTCCAACTCTAGTAATCCTATTTCCTAAGGTATATCGATACCGGAAAGATTTTCCTCTACTGGCTATGTGGCGTACAAGCTCTGTATCTGTAGGCATCCTATCTGCTCTGTGTGAGAAGGTCATGGTTAAATTGCTCCACGACACTTCCCAATTTCCCGGTTTTCTGGGATTGGAGATGTTGAAACATAAGAGGGACCTATCCACATGGTATTGGTGGAGCTTCAAACTAGGAGGGCTGGAGATATTAAACCTCCGGTCCACCGGTCTCCCACCACTTAGCTCAAGTACCTCCCCTAACGTTAAAGGAAATGGCACTAGCCCTGATTTGCTATGACCCTGAGGTACTTGAGAGCATACCCAGCAATCTGTTTGGTTTAATACGTTACCCACTAAGGAGTGATAGTCACTCAATGGATGCCGGTCCATATGGATATTAAAACTGGATTGGCATTTCTTTATGCATCCATCTTCAACCAGATTATCACAGAGCCTACAGATACAGTTTTCTTCAGCTAACAATCCGTCACAATTTCTTCTATGATCAATGCTATCGGATCGTTTTCTGATACTCGCCTTTGCTTGTTGGTTTGGTTGATCTTGGAAAACTACGCCTCCATCATCATAATCGGAACCCATTCCAGAACCTCTCTCGACCTCTATGGTACTCTCGCCGGAACAGACTGCTCTGGTCAACATCATGGTCAACATCATAATCCGGATCACAGTCTCTTGGGGCAAGTCCATCTTACAGGAGGAGAAAAGGAGAAATTTGTAAAGGGGGTATAAGAAAACAGTTTGAGGGGGAGAGAACTTGTTATGATAATAAGTTCTCTCGTCTTGTTGTTCTTCTTGTTCTGCTGTCCTCTCAAAGGTGCTGTCTCTCAGTCTTCCAAACGAACATTCTGGTGATGCAATATTCCTTTCCTAACCGACGATCTTTCTGTAAGGAGCAAAAATCTGGCATTACCATTGGTCCAACTGAGGGGTGACATAGCATCTTTAAACCATGGAAACATGAGTGAGAAGAGAGAGAAAACACAAAAAAAAAACAAAAGAGATAGAGAACAATTCATGTGCATATATACATTACATAACTCGACAATAACCATCAATAAGAAAAGAGAAACAAAACATTTTTTTTTTTAACATTGTCAACATTAAGAAAACATTGTTAGCATTAGAAAAACATTGTCAGACTTATTAGGCTGTCATATCTATGTGTCTAATGGTCTCCTTGAGCAGTCCCTCCCCACCAGCACCTGCATTACTCCACTGTCTGTATCTGGCCAGAAATACATTGTGGCGGAGGTCATGCTGGGGTTTGGTAGACTTCTGCAAGGACCAAGTGGATATGCAATGTGTGAATTCTTACCACTACTCGTCAGAGATGGGGATAGAGAGAGAGAGAAAAAAAAAACATTTTTCACAAATACATTTACAACTTTTCACCTGGTCATTCCCGTGTCTTCAGTGAATGACCTCCCACTTTGTTAACCGTTACCTCAGGCTTACCATCCGTCGTATGCTCATCTTTCTTGACTACCTATCATGGGTGTGGCTCAAAATTCCTCCTATCTGATCTCTGATTATAATGGTGTGTGTTGTAATTTTGCTCATTTCTTGGTCTAGGGGGTCTAACTTTATGTGGGTTATTACAGTTGTTGGCATAATGCCCTTCTCTTCTACAATGGTAACAGATCCTTGGCTTTCTCCAAGTGTCAGTGAACTGGGGTCTTGGCTGATTTGATGCCTCCTCAAACGCTTGGATGCTCATCACCATCAACCGCTTTCCCTGTACCTACCTGATTCCTTGGATACCATGATTATGTCGTTGTCTAGGGAGTTGATATACCTTCTGTGAATCTTTGATCATACAGTTAGATCTTTCCTAGGATCTGGGTAATCAGACATGATTGATCTCAATTCTGTCCGGGACCAGGGATGGCGCATTGCACTGTCCTTGACGGGAATGGTTCCCTGATCATCAGTCTTCCCATTGGGGACTGTGATCACCCTGACAGGACTAAACTCAATCACATCACCTTGTTTTGGTCTTACAATATGGGGTACATTTGTTTGTGCGTGATATAAAACATTGTACGTACCTGTGGACACGACCTCACCTGACCCTCCGTTAGGGGGTTTGATTATTGCCTTTACCAATTTGGTCGCGTCCACCTGGATGTCTTGTAGGATGGCTTCTGGAAGAGGTGCCGACATCGTTCTGGGCTCACTTTCTTGTTGGTAATCCTGAGGGAAGTTTGACATGGGGTGCAACTTGCATAGGTTAATAGTTGTACATTCAACAACATTACAATAATCATTGTTACATTTGTTACACTTATTCTTATGATCTATACTACAGTTGCTAAGAGCGTTTTTATTGCTCAACCTTGTGCTTTTCTCCGCAACCACAATCCTCCCTGATGCCATGTCTCTCCTCTCAAGATAAGAGTCAGAAAAGTCAATTGACTCTCTTTGTAATTCACCTTCCTGTTGCCATAACTGCAAATAATCATAATGTTTACTTCGTCTCTTTGTTGGTTCAATGAGACATATCCTCCTCCTTAAATTTTGTAACACTTTTGGGCTAAAGCTGTCTATATTTGGGAACTTCTCCCCATCATGTACAGTCATTCTTTCCCATTCATCACATAAAACTTCTGTGTGACTTCCATGTTTCTCACACATTATGTACCTGGCCGCTCCTACTGGACGGTCTTCTGAATCAACCCGAACCGAGGTTGATCGCCCCCTACCTGAACAACTGGCCCCCATAATCTGCAGGTGTTGCTTACTACTCCTGTGATCTTTATCACGGTCTTCAGCGAACCCTTACAGCAAACCAAATTATTCAAGATAGGCCGGCGGTGGCGGTTTACCGAGTACCCCACTCACTCGCCCACCTCGACCAATACGACCTGATCACACCGATAGGGTGCTGGCGTACTCGATACAGGGCCCCTATGGAACCTTCTGTTTACTGGAACATATGAGGGTTACCCGCAGGACACTTACTCTTTCCAGTAAAGGTGGGGTTGTTAGATAGTTCCTGAGTGACCAGCGAACTTCCCTTCCAAAAATAAAAAATTACACAAATCACGTCAGAATGTACAAATAGCGTTTATGACCTTTGTACGCAAAATGATACTGGTCAGGTTTACTAATGCACACAATGACGTGCGGTACAATCGTTCAGTACATAAGACTACTTCTTATGTACAGAGAGATCAATGGAATCGAAAATTTCGGCTGCGAATTCCTTCAGCCAGAGCTTGTATGGCCTATATGGGTTCTGCACCAACACCCCAGGCGTTGTGCCTCTTGTACCTTTATAGCGGACCTCTTTGTCTATTTAACCTGTTACCTTATGACCTCCTGGTCTGTTACCGTCTGTTAATGACCTCCTGGTCTGTTACCTTATGACCTCCTGGTCTGTTACCTTACGGTCCGCTATACTCTAATGCTCAAATATTATTTAACCAGGGATGCCTCCCTAGCCACCGTATATGTCACTTACACGTATGTCCTTTGACGAGTACCCGACTTTCCTTTTGGTTCAACCTCTAAGTTATATAAACTTATGTGATAAAAACACACTCACTCAACACATGTACACTTTGTTTCTATATCTATTTCTGCGCAGAAATTGTCTTTAGTCCAGCTGTGTTACCAATTAGGAGCAGGATCTGTTAAACTAAATTTCAGATTTTTTCCAAAAATAGATTTGCGTTATTTACCGCGTCGCGTTATCTACCGCTGTGCGTTACTTATCGCCTTTGCGTTAATTATCGCTTTGCGCTAAAATCCAACTTTTCGTGACTTGAGCTACGTGGGCGTAACCGGACGCTACGTTGCGTAATGAACGCTGCGTGCGTCTGCCTTTGGATTGCGTACGCTAGTCTTTGTTAGCGACACGTGTACGCAAAACAAAGATCCACCGTAACACAATTTCTACCTTTATCAATGTAGATGATCCCTGATCATCTACCGCACACCACACTGACTGCCTTGTCTCCCAGACAAGTCGTGTGTTGGTCTATACTTTAACTATTACCTCTACTATGAAATAACAGCAAATCTCTTTTAGCACTTTCTATCAACTATAAAAATTGGCAAACAGGAATAGTGATATACGAAATTTGAAAAAAGAAATGCAGATATATATGTATGCGTGCGTGTATACGCAAGACAGAAGAGAAATAAACAGTTTTAAAAGACACAAGCGTTTTGTTCTTACTTCCGGTTCCCGGATTCCTTCAGCACTCTTTATCTAAGCGAAGCAGACGCTTATCCCGTCAGCACTGCGAGACAACCTCCCACCCTTTGCTGGGGGATAATGTCTGCTGATCTACCTAGTGCAGATATGAGAAGGACAGGACGAGTCCCCAATTGACAATACTAAATTCCTTTGTCGTATAAACAACCCTTTATGAAGTCTAAGAACACTGTACGCTGTTTACTTAAGAAGTACCGTACGGGTACGCTGGTTGCGTAACGATCGCTCAGCCGTAGGCGAGACGCTCAAGCGTCACGTTCGCTCACGGCCCAGCGATCACAGGACAGCACGTTAAGGGCTATGACTAGAGTAATGATTCGCTATGGCGTAGCGGACGCTCGAGACCACGAGGAGATCACCAGCGGCGCAGACGCTCACAACGCTATACCTTTATGTCTAAACCTTATACCAATGAAATACACAGAATACCTTAATGTGAATACAGGGTGTAAGTGCAACCTTGTGTAACCTGACTAACTACAAAGCTGCTTGAGCGTCACCGACGCTCAAGTGAACACTTAACACTATAGGAAATACACAGATACTGGTTTAGGGTCCAAAGCCTATTAACTGTATTATATCTAATATACTTGTAAAAGGGGATAACAGTACAAATGATACACTACAATATAACAGAGACTTCCTAACCAAAATACAATACTATCTAATACAATTCAATACTAGTCTAGGGGAGATGTGAGAGAAAAGAGAAAGGAGAGAGAGAGAGAGAGAAATGGAGAGAGATGAGAGAAATTGGCTCACAGTAAGACAATGATTACGGAGAGAAACTTACGCACAAGGGTAAACGATCGCATGCGCCTGGATATCCAGCTCCCGGTTATCAGCAGAAAACCGTTGATGAGAGAGAGCTGGATGTGGTCGGCCTGCCTATTTATGCCCCACACACAATGCAATCTCACAGTCCCTACAATCCCATTGTCCATTGGACGTCGGAATTCGGCCCTGCATCATAACAAAAGGTCATAGGTTGATTCATACAGGTGGGCTGTGACGATTTCAAACAGCTCAGGTGGGTGGGAAACTAGGTTTCCCGCCGCATACCTGAGTATGAGTAAATAATAGAAATGGACATAAACTTCTTATGTCCATAACTATTCGCACGAGCGATTAATACGCTCCAAACCAACACCGGAATATTGCTAATTAAATACTCTTCCGATGGGTACCAAACACTGCTGCATGACTCCTGTTAGACCCTTCCTACAATACAAAGAGGGATTCCTCAGCTCAGGGACATTCTATATTAACCAAACTTTCAGAAACTATCAAAGGGACCATGATCTACAAACTACATTAATTGTGAAAATATGTAACGAAGGAGTCGCACGCTACGACTACATAAACTCTACCGTAAATACGCATACCGTGCGCCCGCGGGTGCACGCTATTGCGGGTATGCGCCTTCACGGGAGAGCGTACGCATGCGCAGCGCAGACCAGTGTGCGGTGCAAATATGGCAACGTGCATAGAGACATTTTTCTGACTTTGACACATGCTTCCTCCATGGTGACATGTGACGGGAAGGGGAGAGTGGTGAGAGATCACATGATCTGATTCAGAAAATGTTTTGGTCTATATGAAATTCTGGGGGGGGAAATCAATATTGTCCCCCACTTTTTTGTGATTATAATTCATATGGTGCAATAAGGAACAGATCAGCCACTTTAAATTGTGTCAGTCCGTGGCTTCAACTCTTTTAGGAAAGGACAGATCTCAGGGTGTTCATCAATCTTTTGCATCATTATGTTATCAGTAACTGTGTATCGATACCAGTGATGTACGGTGAGGTAAATGGCTGTAGAGGCACTGACTAGTATCAGAACCAGATTTACACACACACACACACACACATATATGCTGGAAATTTTCTGAGTTTTGATCAGATATGTGCGGACATCATAGGTAGGTGAGGCGGTGCCTCACCTGTCATAGACCAGTACACTCCAGAGTTTTGGACTATAAAAATTATTAGAATAATACAAAGATAAAGATATTTAGTATGACAGGAAAAGCTCTGCCTCACCTGCCTCACCTCACCGCATGTCACTGATCGATACATGCAAAAACAATACCTTCTCTGAAACAGATCGATGTTCTGGCATGACAGTAGCAGACACATATGCACACAGGAGGCCGGCATCTTCAAGAAAAGAATGCCATTAGCTAATATCCTGTTACATTAATGGTTTGTTTCAAGGCTCCTTTGGCACAGAAAGGGTTGAATGTCTTTAAAAGCAGCTGCCTTTCCCTCTGAGCTACCTTCGTTGTGTTAAACGGATGATTGGGAAGACATATATTCCAGGCATCGCTTGCTCTTGCAGACAAGAGTGACTAGAGCGATGAAAATCAAGCATTTTGCACATCCAACCCATTAATGGCGCAGTAATATATTGTCTGGTCAGAATTCCTAAGGTTAAATGTAAACCTTTGTTTGTTTAATATATCACATTGCTTGTATCAGATTGCTTGTAGCAATGTAATATCACTTCAATATTGTGACAGTGTATATTGATATATTCAAAATCCACTGCAAATCACTGCCCTCTTTAACACTGGAATCATCTGCAGACTTAACAAATCAATAGCAAAGTACAGCAGAAGAAGTGTTTCAAAGTGCAGGTACGGGATACATACTATATACATATGATGGGATGCGGCAGTCAAATGACTGACACTGGAATCCCAAAGCAGAGAATCCCCACAGGGGCTGGGTAAGTATCTTTACCCTTACCCCTTACTCCCCTAACCCTAACCCTTCCTTTACGTAGCCTAACCCTAACCTTCCCCCACCCCCTCCACCTGCAGCCAGCAACTGCTTTTCTCCTCTTCTTGCACTGCTGTTTTTTCCCTCCCCTGGTGACACCCCCACCACCCACACCGTGTTTTATGTGGTTGCTGTTCCCATGTGGCTTTGTTTGATCAGAAATCAGAAATGTCCCATACTCCTGTCTGCCCTTAAGAAGACACAAGAGGACATGTTCTCTTACAAGAGACCTATTTCTTCACCTCACACCCTTTCCTTCAAGGGAAAATTTTCTCCCAAACCTTCTATACTTCTGCCACCTCTAAATACTGGGCATTTGCTATTCTCACATGCAATAATGTCCTGCTTTCGGTCCAAAATACAGTTTCAACCCTGGTGGCACATAGCTCATTCACATATTAGGCCAATTACCTTTCACTCTAGTCTACTGCTATGCGCCAAACGCTAGTCAGATCGCCTTCTTTAAAGCCTGTTTCACTAAATTGAGAGAAAAGTCCAAGGAAACCGGCTGCTAAGTGGTGACTTTTTAATATGATTTTGGATCCTGTTTTTTCATAGTTACCCTCCCTCTTCTGTTCCTTCTTCACCACCCCCCACCCCCCACCCAGTCCTCTAAACTTGCAAAAACAATTGAGTCTCTCCTCAAAGAACGCTTCCTCCTGGATTCCTGGTGATTTATGAATGGAACTGACAGGGGATATATGTTTGATTCTCACCCTCACAGTGATTTTATATTCTTAGACACCCACTTCACTGCTAAGGTTCTAAGGTTTCTAGTGCAACCACTGGACTGATCACTGGGGTGTTTCCATACAAATCAACTTTGCTGAGCTCTCTGTGTGGCAAGCCCACTGGTGACTGGATGTCTCTCTCTTCTTCAGCCCCTCCATTTGTCAAGACCTCTGATTCTCTTACAGAATACTTATTCCTTAAGGAGTCCCATGACATAGATCCGAATGTTTCTCCAGGAAGCCCATAAAGCCACTGTCAGAGGAAATCTCACTGGTATTGCAGCCACTAAACATAAGAAGGAGTCACTGCTTATTGAGCACTTTGAATGTCAATTTCACTTGCCTGTCCAACAACAAGGAGGGCCACTTCTCCCTGATCATCTCAAAGACCTCTTAGCCATATGGGGTCACTTTAACACGGCCCTGGAAATGAACACAGCAATACTTCTTCAAAAAGTCAAACAAAGCAGATTCATTTATATCCAAAAGACTCAATAATAAGCAATACTGCAATGCCATTCAAGTTGTCTGCAATGCTTCAAATTGGGTTCTCTACCACCTGAATTTCAGCCCTTTTGGAATTTTAAAATGTAAGCTCATTGCATCATGCCCCTCTGATCTAAAGGATAAATGATTATCTGCATACATGTAACCTCCCAACCCCGCCCCCCCCCCCTCCCCCTCACAGAAGCAATTATAATGTTGAACTCTAAATTCAAAGAAGAGGTTATCACCACTTCCCTGTGCTCCATGAAAGTAGCCTCAAACCTGAGCCCGATGATCTCACATCCTCCTACTATAAAAATGTACAGTTATACTACAATCGATGACAGTAGAAATACAGTGATTCTCAAGAGGTGAAAGGAACAGCTCCACCTTGGATACCAACACTGATGATACAAAATTCCCAATGGCACTGAAATCTAAAAGTGACAAACCCTTAGAGAGACAGTCAATTGTCACAAACATGGAACATTGACAAGAAAGGGTATGAGAGTAAAAAATAATATCTAAGTTGGCTTCTACAAAACCAACTAGGACTTGACATTTCTCAGCCGGTAAGTAAATCTGTGCAATAAAGACACAGGTTCTTCCTGAACCTCATTTTGCACTCTGAGAAATGAGTGCCCCATTTGAATAGGCTCCTCAGAGGACTGAAAACAAGGTTCCAGTTTGAGCATGGATGACGTTCACATTCCTCTGAGTAAGCAGATGTCCACTTATTACTTAATGATATTAAATTGTGCATTGAGGGAGGTAATTTGCTGTACTGGCCATCATTTGATCTAATTGAAAAAAAAAATGATGAAAATACAGTACAGACAGAATTTGCCATTTTCTGACTCCATCCTCACAGGGGTGTATGTAGGGATCCGAGTGCCCCTGGCAAAGTAAGGGACTGGCATTCACCCTTCCATATATTAAATAGGGCAGCACACTTCTTTGGTGTGTGCACTGAAAAGGGACGTGGTATTGTGGTGAAGAGGGATGTACACACAACAGTACCCCAAAATCAAATGAAACCACACAGTAGTGCCCCTTATTTACAGTACACCACACGGTAGTATGTTTTATTCACATTACACCACATAGTAGAGTCTCTTATTCACATTACACCACACAATAGTACCTCTTATACACGTTACATCACATAGTGGTACCCCTTATATGCATTATGCCACACAATAATACCCCTTATACGCATTATGCCACAAAGTAGTACACCTTATACACATTATGCCAGATGCTAGAGCCCCTTATTCTAATTATACTATACAGTATACATATTATGCCCACAGAGTAGTGCCCCTTACACATAATGCCCACAGTAGTAGTGCCCCTTACACAATGACACAGTAGTAGTGCCCCTTAAACATGCTACAGAGTGGTAGTGCCCCATACATATTATGCCCACAAAGTGGTAGTGTCCCTTAAACATTATGCCTACACAGTGGTAGTGTCCCTTAAACATTATGCTCGAAGAGTAGTAGTGCCCATTACACATTATGTCCACATAGTAGTAGTGCCTCTAAAACATTATGCTCACAGAGTAGTAGTGCTCCTTACACATTATGCCACACAGTAGTAGTGCTCACAGTGGTCGTGCTTCATACACATTATGCCACACAGTAATATTGTCCCTTATACATTATGACCACAGAGTAGTAGTGCCCCATACATATTATACCCACAGAGTAGTAGTGCCCCTTTCACATAATGCCCACAGTAGCAGTGTCCTTACCAGGTGACCGAGTGGCTGCACTCATGCTGCCAGTATGGAGATAACTCACCTCTGATGTTCCTTCAATGGCCAGCTGGAAAATCGTAAGCTTCCTGTTGACTTGCTGTGTGCTGATGCTGAGGGCCCGTCGGCTGGGTGGTGACACTGATGTTACACTGGTGGTATCAGCTGAGTGACATGCACTGGCTGCACGCTGTTGCATCCTCCACAGGTGACAGAGATTCTGCGGCTTTCAGATGACCTCACAATACTTTGGGGACGGATACCCAGGAGTCTCTTGTCTGCATCTCCAGCCAGAGAGGGGTTTCAGAATTGAGATGTTAAGTAATAGGTATGTAGGAGCTATCGTTATCTACCCCTTGGCTGTGGGTTGTACAATACCAGAGCCTACGGCACCGTGGAGAAGAGGGTGCCCACTCGGGCCTGCTCTTCTCTTAAAATGCAACTGCAAGTGCCTATACTATTATGACCTGTGAATTTAATACATCTTGTGTAAAAAATTAAAACATCATTTGAAAGTCTAATGTCCGTGCCCCTAAATTATTTACCTTTCTCATTTTTCTCCTTAAAATCTTGCTTAATGTAGAATCAGTAAGATACTAATTAGAGTGAGAGTGAGGGTACATTTGGAACATGTTATTGTGTTTATTATTTGTCAAGGCCGGATAGAGTCTTTGGCATGCAAATTTTTCAATCTCTGTGATGTCACCCTTGGCCAGACCAAGGAATGCCTTAAGCCCATGTGGAAATTGTGTGCCTGCACTCCTGTTTTCACCCAGTCATCAGTTCAAACATGGTTAATTTCCCACAGTGGTGGGTGCTAGGTATTGGAAGGGGAATAGATACTGTATTTGTTCTGACTTGCACCCATTAACTATTAGGGTGAGTCCCATTATGATGTCCTTTGATACCCCTGCTTTGACTGGCTCATTAAAACCTGTAGACAACAGACTGGTACAATATAGATATAAATATTGCACAGAAAGGGGCACAATTATAGTTAATAGATAAAGGTGAGCCACAGTCTTCCTCCAAGTTTTACACTTCATTGTACTATCGGCAAACTCCGTGCTCTGAGCCTCCCAGACCTTCTGCTTTGAGGTACTGTAGCTGATCACTAAGTTTCCCTTTACTTGTAGTAGTCTTTGGAATCTATTTTCCAATTAGACTAGGGTTATATATAGTAGTAGTGGTACACAAGCTCTTTTAAGAATACATTTTTCAGCAAAGCATGTAAAATACATAAAGCAATACCCCATGGCAAAAATAAAACAATAACAACAACATAAACAGTAAAGAACACATGAATGCGCCACTGGCATTTCTCCCACATAGAGGTTCCAGCAGGGCTTAATCTCTATTGAACTTCCCCACTCTTGTCATACTGTAATTCTTCACTTGGAAAACAAAGCTCCTGGATGCCCAGAAAGTTCACAGGTATGCACGTTTCTGGCTGCTCATGTCTTTTGAATAGTCAATTATCTGATCTCCTATTTCATACACATAAAAATAAAAATTAATACAATAGGTGCTCACACATCAATTAAAAACAAATCTAATAAATAAACACAAATGTGATTAATTGAGTAGAAAAATAATTTTCGGCATTATTGCCACATAAAAGTAAGGTAGTAAAGCTTTAGTGATTTATTGCAGAACATCCTTTTTTGATGGAAGTTTATGGCTATGGTTGATTATAACTTTGTTGAGGTTTACATAAAAGTTTCATAAGTGTACTTTGAATATACATGGGACTTTGCCACTTGTTATCTAGTGCCAGGCATTCACACAAAGGGTATCTGTGTGGCAAAGAAACCCATCACATACCAAACAATAGTAGAGAACAGTTAACAGAAACATAATATAATATAATATGACATCAAAGAAACACTGTAGGCAGTTAGGTAAGCAACACAACTGTAGCTTTTTGTATGAATACACTTTGTAAAAATGTGACTATGGTTACAAAGAATGCAGCATGTGAAATTAATAGACCCTGACAGCAAAATCACACTTTTATCAACACAGGCCAGAAAATGATGTATTATTAACTATTGAACACCTTTACCTACATGTAGCAGCCTCTTTAGGAGAAGACAGATAGTGTTACACTATTTTATGGAAATCACGGGTGAACATCAACTAGCCCTGTTAATTTACCAGGGGTGAAAAATGATGGTCGCCTCAAGCAAGGGTGGATTGGGATGGAAAACCAGCCCAAGAAATTTATGGAAGCAGCCCTAATGGTGAAGGAGGCTGTTGAAGGGATGCTGGGGTCTGTTGAGGGGGGCAGGATCCCTCCTCATAGGGCCTGATTGGATGCAGTTGCGGCCTTCCTTGCGTCTTTTTCTACAGTTGCGTCTGCGAGTATGAGTTAATGTCACTACAAAGCCCTTCCCTGGTGCACATCCATGTGTCCGAATATTCAAGGGCTGAGATGCCAACTTTCAGTGTCTACAGTCGCTGCAATCATGCATCTTTAGATGCCACCATCGGTCACACCATTGAATCTTTCACCAGCCCTATGCTAGGGGCAGATCATCTGTATGAGTATGATCTCCAATGTGTGCAATTCAACATCTCTATATGTAACCACTTTCAGCAACATGCCCATATCGCTCCAAAAACATGCCCATACTATGTTACATTGGCATCTGATTAGCTAATCGCCTTAGCCACCTAGGAAGGCCCAACACATTTGTAATATACTTCTTGGTATGTGCATCTGAATCTGCTCGGCAACGCTGCGCCAACACCATTTTGAACACATGCGCAGAGCAGCTCAGATGCATGTGCAGATGAAAAGCATTGCACAAGAAAAAATAAAACACATTGGCCCCCACAGGAAAAAACATATATGCCCCACAGAAAACATACAAACACATTGGCCCCTACAGAAAACAATAAAACGTAATTGGCCTCAATTAAAAATAATAAAAAATAACAATGGCCCCCAATAGGATAAAAAAAAACACATTGTCCCTCACAAGAAATAAAATACACATTGGTCCCTGACAGGGAAAAAAAACAGCCCCTCAGGAAACAAATAAAACACATTGGCCCACACCCCCACAGGAATAAAATGAAACATACATAATTGCCCCACAGAAGACTGACTTGTCTTCAGCACTTGCTGACATGCATGGCTCCACACCCTGAGAGCGATATGTATTTGGCTGTTCAGCTCCCTGCATAAGAGCTATCATGAGCTGTAATTTATTGTGATCATGGAGGTACCCAGACTGGCAACAGTACCAAAGCAGGTGCTGAAAAATAAATCTGGCCAGACCCAATTGTCTTGCGGGCCACATCTGGCTGGTAGGCAACTATCATAGAGGTAACTGCATAGCTCCTTGTTGGTCAATCTCCTGGCCAGAGACATACCAAGTAGCTGCAGCAACCGAAACGGCACATGTATGTCCCTGGGCAGACGGGGAGGAGGGGCGAGTCTGTATGTCTAGGGTCTGGGGGAGTAGGGTATGTTCTGGAGGCTGGAGAGGTAGGGCGACTTTCCGGTATGTTTCAGAGACTGGGGTGATGGTTAGGGTGGGAACTGTACTGTGTGACCAGGTGGTAGGGTTAGTTAGACTATCGACTCACCCACTGGAGCCAGATTAAGACCCAATGAGGTCCTAGGCAATATACCAATCTGAGGCCCCTCTCCTCTGTCACATCCACACAACCCACTGCCAGTGTTGCACTCAGGCACTCCATTAAACAATATTAATCATACATATTAAGGAGGTTCATTAACAAAGTACAGTAACCAGACATTTACTGTCTAACTTTAAA